>NC_140639.1:33273560-33723560 GCF_057382275.1 Copadichromis virginalis | reverse complement strand
AAAAGGCGACCCGGGAAAACCAAAGGAGCAAAACGAGGAACTAAAAAACCCGGGGAAACAATGATGCGAGGAAGCCGGAATCGGGTCCGTGGGAGGCTGCAACAGAAAGGGGAGAAGATTACTAGGGAGCTGGGAAGCGGAGGAAACACATCAAAACTGAGTTAGACCAGTTGGCTTACGATTAGAGCGGGACCGTGGGAGCTGGGGAGGGAAGTCCGTGAGAGGGAAATCCGTGGAGGTAGTGGATGGGCCAGATGATGCACCGGGTGATCCAATTGAGCAGGAGGACAGGCAGGTGGCAGACGCTGAATGCCGGATCGAAACCTAGACACAAGTAAGCAGATTTAATGCAGCTCCAACAAGATATTAATGCAACGCTTTCGCGGGAGTCTAGTTACCACAGAGAGGTGATTAACGGACTGGCGTGGAGCATCCGTCAGCGCCGGGTTAAGTAGCTCTTCAGGTAATCACCCCGATGGAGAGCAGGTGTGCCGGTGACGGCCCAGCCTGGGGGTGTGGCTACCCGCGCATCACACATTCCACACACAGGACCACGGACCATGACACATCTATCCATTCATCTTCTTCTTCACCTGTTAATAAAGTCAAGGTCACAGATATAATACAGATACTTTGTTTTAGTCATGTGAAGGGAACCCGCAAAGTAAGAATTCCATTGCTCTGCGTAACTATTTGTGTTTTGCGGTGTACATGACAGTAAACATCTTGAATAAGTCCTGCTGTGATAGGGTGAGAGACTGGGGACACTGTGAACAGGCTGCTAGGCTATCACAGGGCTCAAACAGAGACAAGTCAAATCAATATTTGGCTTGTTCCCATTTGTGCATGAAGTTATTAAAATATCGACTTTTACTTACCATGCCAAGGTTTCATGTCATCATCCCCTGATGTGTGCAACACTTTATCATATTGTGCTGCCTTCATATAAGGTGCAACAACACTATTTACACCCATTATTTCCATAAAAAATGCTGTAAAACCAGCATCATAAACAACCTTTTGTTGTTTATGAGGTGACAACAAAAGGTAAGGACAATTAAAGCACAGACATATTGAAATGGATCACTCAGAGAAGAACTTGGCGGTCTTTTTGATTCTGTCTGTTATGAACTAACATAGATGATAAAATCATGTATAATTTAGAATCTTTGTTTTAGGACTGACACAGTACAGTGGAGACCCACGCACAGAATGGCACCTTAACAACTTCACCTCTAAAGAGCAGCTGTTGGAGGCAGTGAGGAACTTCAGATATAAGGGAGGAAACACATTTACAGGTACACACTCAGCTGATGCTGTTTGATACTGCATGTGTACCGTGCATTTGTCAATGTCTAACCATGTCTCCAGGTCAGGCACTACTCCATGTCATGGAGGAGAACATGAGGTCCAGTGCGGGTGCAAGATCTGACACTCCGTTTTTTCTGGTGTTGTTGACTGATGGGAAATCTCAGGATGATGCCATTGCTGCAGCCACCCGGCTGAAAAATGCAGGCATTGAAATCATCGCTGTCGGTAAGATGGGCAAGTAGAGCAGGTCAAGTGATTTCCTTTTTTCAATTTAGCCTTTAGACTAAAACTACTTAGCCATTAGACTAGATTCAGAAGGGGTTCCACTACTTATTTTAACATGTTATGTCCTTAGCTGGTTAAACTAACGCACAACTTGGTGTTATTCAGGTGTAAAGAACGCTGATGAAGCGGAGTTGAGACAAGTGGCCTCGGAGCCAGTGGATCTGAATGTCTACAATGTTAATGACTTCCCTCTGCTCAGCAAGCTGGTGGCACGCCTGGTCCACATATTGTGCGGGAGGATAGAGGAGCGTAGCATCACAAAGCGTATGCCACCCATCTTTGTAGCTATCTATGTTTTTCTGCCTTAAACTGAGTTGTTTTTAATGGCATCAGATGTTTCCTGGAGATTTAATGCTCTGTGTTTCTGTGTGTTCAGGAATGGAGCCTGGTTCCACAGCAGATCCGACCCTCTCCTACCCCAGTCCTACTGATCTCCGGTTTTCAGAACTTGGTTCCAGAGAGGTGAAGCTTCACTGGACCAATCCTGTGAAGCCGGTCCAACAGTACAGAGTTGTGTACCACAGTGCTGAGAGTCAGAGTCCACAGGAGGTTAGCATCTTGCCTCTTTTCACATGCTGTAAATAAAAATGGGGTTAGGCACCACTCTACATCAAGTTTAGCATTTTTGCTATTGGTATCTTTGTGATTGTTTTAATATGGTTGTGATCATATCTGGATGAGAAGGTTGAGCTGAGGCATAAATGTTAATGCTGGTAGGGGCTAGCTAAATGTTGAACATAACAAAAGAGCAACCACCTGACTTTAAAAGTATCCTATTAACTCCTTATTAAAAAGCATTGTTTACTGTCTGATACATAAAACATTTCAGCCTCTGACTTATTTCCTGTTATGAATGTGAATGTGGTTTAAAGTTCTACATTACTTGACTGAGAGATGAATGTGAAAAAAGGCGGTTTTAACCTGTAACTGTTTGCTAGGCCTCTCCTGAGCTGTGGATGATATCGTGGTCTGTTCATTTTTGATATACAAGGTTTTTTTCCCCTGTTTTGAAGCCTGTCTCATGTTGCTATTTGGACTTCAGTTCTGGGGTTGGAGCATTCACTTTCACTTTCTAGCCACAGAGGCTGCTGCTTGGTTCACAGGCACTGTTGCCATATGGGTTTAAAGCACAAGGATGGTTATGTAAACAAATCTCAACTGTCAATGTGAAGATTTTACAATTTCCAGGTCCAGAAATGAACTTCACTGCTATTACAAAAATTCCTAGATGTATATATGTATATTCCTAGATGATTCATAAGGTATAAAAACCCCCAGAATGTGTAGAACATGTAACATGTGCTATGTCTGTCCAGCAACAATAAGATCCTTGTTTAGAGGAACAGCAAATACTATCCAGTGCTGCTACATATTCTTTGGGTTTAGTTGTCGGATCGATCATATGTATGTCACGTCTTATGTATGATATGTTTTCAGACTATTAGTCTAAGCAGTGCTTTGTTTCCAGGTGGTGTTACCTGGCTCAGAATCTGTTGTGCTGCTGGAAGGCCTCTCCTCTCAAACTCTGTACCACGTCTCTATCTTTCCCGTGTATGAGGACAACGTAGGCTTAGCGCTCAGAGGGACTGTCACAACATGTAAGACTAGCATCAGTGTTAAAGGTGCTAAAGATTGATAGGTATAGAAAGTTAGCACAAATGTAGAGTAATTCCAGCTCCATCCTTTATGAAATGTGGTAATTTTGTCATAGGTGCTACAGTATCAGTAAGTATGAAGTTGCTGTAGTCAGCAGAATTCCCTTAAATTATATTCTGCTGATAACAAGGAACAGTCAAATGTTATTTTCATTATATCACTTATATAGTGAGTTGGCAAAAACAGCTTTTAGTGTTATAAAAAGAATTCCCTAAAGCTATATAGATATTAATAATACTGGTACCCTGGGCAGTTTATATAGTAAGTTTCATCCAGATTGAATAACACATCTAGGGAAAAAAACATACATTGAATAACACATCTAGGGAAAAAAACATACATATACTACAAGCATCATAGTGAGGTTATAATAGTACAGTTACACATGTGATTCATTATTTAAAGGAGTTAAAGTTAAAGCTACACCCATGGAAGTTTGGTTGCTGTCACTGTTACTTTACACACCATGTGTACTCAGCAAACAAAGTACTCAAAAGTGTGTATACTACAAAGACATGTCTGTTTTCCTCTTAGTGCCACTGGCCATGCCTGCCAACTTGAAAGTGACTCCTTCATCTTACAGCACATTGCAAGTGAGTTGGGGTGCTGCACCCGGCGCAACACAGTACTTGATCCTGTACTCAGCACTCAGCCACGGAGAGCCTGATGATGCCAAGGAGGTGATGACAGAATGTGTTGACTATATTTTGCTGCTGGTTAATGATACAGAAAAAAGTAATACCTTGTAATTGCAGCTTATTGTTCCTAAACATTCATCTTCAATAACTCACTGTCATTTTAGACTACTGACTGCTAGTGGCCTATTACCACATCACAACATCAGTGTTCAGCCTTACACTAATGTTGGCAGATACAGTCCCAGTACAAAGCACTGCGCTCAGTAATGAGATGGATGAATGATGTTGTTTCTGTATTTGCAGGAGAAATTTGGTGCAGAACAAACTGTGGTGGAGCTGGCAGGATTACTGCCAGCCACAGACTACTCTGTCACTCTTTATGCGCTTTATGAGGAGGAACCCAGCGACCCTGTCACTGCTGTTACCACCACATGTGAGACATTATCTAAACAGTCTAAGACCGGATTTTTCACTTTCACTTACACTGTGTCTTTATGATTTCCTATTTTAACGTTTCTCCTTCTCCACCGTTCTGCACTCTACCATTGTTTCCTCTGCTAAAATGGTCAAAGATCAGCCTTCTGTAATATAGACATTGGTAACTGTACCTTTCCAAAGTTACTTCAGTACACTTGAGTGCACTTTCAAAGTTCTTCTGCTTTCGTTTTTTACTTTGCAGTCCCCCTCCCAACACCACTGAGTGTTCAGTTCCCGATGGTCACCCACAGTATGATGAAGGTGAGCTGGGTGCCCGGGGCTGGGGATGTCCCCGGCCATAGAATCACCTACAGCACCAACCACGGCAGTGATGTCAAGCAGGTACCTTCCCAAACAAGCCAGTCTTAAAGGATAGGTAACTTAGCCTTGTAACTCTTCAGGAGACTACACAATTTCAATTTCATTAGCACCTAATAAAATGGCATGTTGTATCTGGGTTCAAGTTTTTTAACCAGTTTCTAAAAGCTCACTTTTACTACCATTGGTAACTCATCAGTAAAAGTGTGCTCTTCCTGCCATATGGAGTCTAACTAGTGATGCTCAGTGGAGTCATTTGTTTAACCTGGTTGTACTCTATGGTGTGGTTGTGCCTCAAGTAATGAAAGATGTTTCCATCTTTAGTGGGGACAGTTTTCTTGAATATTGTGCAAAGAATTGTGCTTTATTGGAGGTCTGACATCTTGTTGCCAAGTACTAAATTACCACTTGTAATTTACCACCGCCACAGTGTTGCGCTCCAAATAGGCTGATATGACAAGTGAGTCATGTTTGCAGTCATGCAGTTTCTCTCTGATAGTTAATGGTTTAGTAAAGTTAATAAAGTGTAGCTTCTGTACTTTAGACTAATGTACAGAAGCTTCTGTACTCTGTCCCATTTACTGCATTAACAGTTCAAAATGTTTGATAAATGAAATGCTGCCTCAGCCATGTCAGTCATTGATATATATTAAATATCCTTCCAGGTGGAAGTGACAGGAGTGAACTCAGTGCTGGTGCAGAACCTTTCCTCTCTTTCCAGATACCTCATTTCTGTTCAGTCTCACTACGCACAAGGCCTGTCTGCAGCGTTCACCAGTAACGTCACCACACGTGAGACAAAATATTTGTTTTTGGCATGAAGGCATCACCTTAGGCTACATTTGTTAGATCAAACTGACTTCATGTTGTCTTTTTTATTAATAGTTTTTTGGGTATAAACTTGTTGATGCAATCTTTGCTATCTTTGCTCTTTTTCCATAGATTGAACTGAGGAAATGGGAATAAATGGTGTGTTTTTGTTGCAGGCTGCTAGTAAAAAAGTGCTTAAAGATTAAAAATCGGTTCTTTCCCAAGTGTTCTGTTATGTGCAGACACAGTATTGGTTCATCAATTGCGTTAGATGCTTTTAAATTCTTGAATGATTGGTAGGTCAGTGCTGAGTGGTTCCACAAACAAAACAAAACAAAGCATTCCTCAGAAAATGGTCAGGTACAAAAACTGGACTAAAAAGGAGTGAAAAAACAGATAATGTCCAAAGAAATACTTCAGCATTTGGCTCAAGGCTTTTGCACAGTACTGTAAATGTTATTGATTAATAATGAGAAATGTCATAATGTAGCTGTCTCTCTCTTTTTTTTTATTTCCATACACATTATTCTTTTCTTCTAGTGAAGGTGCCTCCTCCTTCAGACCTTAGGGTAACTAATTTCTCAGACAGTGACATCATGGTGCGCTGGGAAGCTGCAGCTGATGATGTTGTTTCTTACCTCATTAAGTGGATCTCCCTAAGTGGAGGCGACCTGAGACAGGTGGGGAAAATTATTGGATTGCTGGAGTACATATTATGAATTAAAAAATACGATATAAACTGTTGTCCTGTGTGTCCCTGCTGTGTATTTCAGCTGCGTATGAGTGGTGACAGTGAAGGAGCAGTTCTTGGAGGGGTGGAGGATGATAAAGAGTATCAGATTTCACTGTCTGCACTCTATGGAGATGGAGCTCAGAGTGAAGCTGTGGCCATACGCTACAGCACCTGTGAGTCACACATTTTCTGATCCTGAGCATTTCTCAAACTCAGGAAGGGCGAGCCTGATGAAACCATTTACCTTAGTCACATTAGCAGCAGTGTTCAGCCTAAAAAATACACAAGTTAAAAGTCATGCATTTGAGTCATGCATCCATATTATTTGTTTATTTATTACATTATTTTTGAGACACTGTTAGTTGTTAGAAGCCAGTGTTTTAATGATAGGACATATGTGACAGTAATGAGACAACCTAAGATATCCAAGATTACCACAAAAACACAGAAATAAAAATCATAGAATCACAGAAAGCTTGTTTTTCTCCTGTTAGTCTTTAGGCCCAGTTACCTTTTACTTTTCTGTGGTCAGCAGCCCTTCGTGTCATATTCTGTACAATATAGCATTACTACTACAATAACCTGTAAGTAAATGAACTTCATTGTGTAATTGATGGCAGTTCTTAAAGTACTAGTCACTTAAAGGTTAAATTTCACATCTAAATTCTCATCTTTGAGTAACTAGAACTCTGAGCTATGAAATAAATGTAGTGAGGTTAAAGTATCAAATCAAAGTATCAAATTCTCTGTTATACTTTACATTTATTGTCTAAAAAACACTTTGCTTTGCTGCCAAAATAATTTCCTCCTATAAAGGAACAAAGTGAGGGTTAAGTGTCGTTAGCTGTGGTACTTTATCTCTTCTATGATGTTGCTGCAGTGTCTGGTGGAGGCCCAACCAGCCTCACAGTTTCTGATGAGACTGCCGTCAGCATGGTGATCAGTTGGGTACCTCCCAATGCTCATGTCCTCCAGTATCGCGTGTCCTACACAGCATTGACTGGAGCTGATAGCCAGGATCACACTGTGAGTGGGTCGTAGTCATTACATCTTCACCTCTTCTGGGCTTCAGCCGGCTGTCATGTGTCAGAATTCCATAAGTCCCAAAACTTTAAATGAGTTCTGACTGTGTTGGGATGATAGTGTTGTTTGTTCTCTGCAGGTGCTGGTCCCTGGTGGAGAGAAGCAGGTGATGCTGGAGTCACTGCAGCCAGATACGCGCTACAGCATCTTGGTCACTGCTGAGTACCACAACAGAGAAGGAGGCAGCGGTTCAGCTCAGGGCAAAACTGGTGAGTCAAACAAGGGAAAGATGTCAAGACAGCTCAAGTGCAACTTCCAGTGAAGAGCGACAGGTTTACATGCAAAAAGTGCAAATGTCCCATTACTTTACCCTTACAGGAGGGATATGCATATGTTTTTGGGCAGTATTGTTTCTACAGCACTACACGTACAGTCATTTTGGTCCAGAGACGCAGATTCCTTTCTCTGCATAATGATGGGCTCTCTGAACAATGAGACAGCAGCCAGTACCAGTACAATACCAGTACTGCTCTTGATACTTGGTTGTAAGTTCAAAAATTACTGGGTGCACTGTGTCTACGTTTATTGTCCATGCTAGTGTGCAGATGACATTCTTTGGCTTTGTTTTTTTTTTGTTTTTTGCTTGTTTTCTTCCTTTTTTTCTGTCTCTCTAGCCACTTTGCGGGTAAGCAGTGCGAGTGTGGTCAGGTCAGACCACTCCAGTATCTGTGTGTCATGGAGACCAGTATCTGCCGTTGATGGATATCGTATTGTAATCCAGGATGTAAAAGGTATTCTGTAATCATGTCTACAGTGATGTGAAAAGGTGTTTGCCCCCTTCCTGATTTCCTAGTGTTTTGCATCATCAAACAAATTTTAATATTAGAAGAAAGATAAGACAAGTAAATACAAAATGCAGTTTTTAAATGATGATTTCATAGATTAGGAAAACCTCCCTGGTCCTGTGGAAAAAAAAAAAAAGATTGCCCCTCTTGTTAAATCATGAATTAACTGTAACTAACTACATTTTTTGGAAAGCTGAGTTGAGTTTCACTAAACACACTCAGGCCTGATTAATTGCAGACTTGGGATGCAGACCGAATGATTTCCTGTGTCGTTCAGTGGTGTTTTTTGATATGGCATGGTGGTGGTAATGTATTATCTGGAGCTGTTTTTCTGCTTCAGGACCTAGAAGACTTGCTGCGGTAAATAGAACCATGAATTGCTGCTGTCTACCTGCTTTGGAGGGTTTTTTCCCTTAATTATTAACCCCTTCATTTAGCAACTGCATTTTGTGTTTACTTGTGTTATCTTTGTCTAATTTAAATGTTTTTCATCATCTGAAATATTTAAGTGTGACAAACATCCAAAAAATATGAAATTATTTTCATAATTTATATGAAAATAATTATATATATATAATATAAATATATTATATGTGAGTTATTAGTTGTAACAGAACATACAGTGATTGCTGGCAATTTACTCTGTCGTGCATGTGTGCATAGACAAGCAATCAAAGCAAGAAGTTGTGAGTAAGTCCAGCAGAAGCCACTGTTTCACTGATCTGGAACCTGAGACTCTGTATCGCATCAGTGTGCACTCTCTTCTCGGCTCAGCAGAGGGCCCGGCAGTCTCCATCCTCCATCCCACAGGTCTGACATGTTCTCAGAAACACAGATGATCATTGGCCAGCAAACACAAAAACTAATTTAATTCAGAGTTTATGTATGAACAGTAATATATTATTCTATATAAATAATTTCAATGCAATTTTATTACAGCTGCAGCTCCAGCCCGAATTGCCATCCATCCCTGGATGTACCCTATCCACAATGAAGGTAAATCTTTAGATCCACGTATACTTTATCTTCAACTTCTTCTGAGTAGCCTATGAAATATTTTGGGCTGAATTTAACACACGAGTTCAGCAGATTCCCCAGTCACAGTGTGTGTGTGTGTGTGTGTGTGTGTGTGTGTGTGTGTTTCTGTCTTTGCATGAATCAAACTCCAGCTGAAAGGCAATAGCCCACCAATAATATGTTCCAGTCCTGTGCAGCAATCAGTTTTCACCAACACTATCATTTACCTGTATGCGCACAAAAATCAGAGGGGTGCCGTCAAAGTTACCACCGGATTCACGGACCATGTGCACTAGACACTGTTATTGTTACTACTGCATGTTAGTGACTGAATCACTGTAAATAGACATGTGCACACCAGCTATTCACAGCTAGCGTGTTTCCATATTTTTAGATATAAATGCGGTATTGAGGTAGATTGTGGTGAAATTACAAAAACACAAAGAAAAAAATTGAATAATAATAATATTAGACAATAATAATAATAATAATAATAAACGTTTAACCTAGAATATGTTTAAAGGTGAAGAATGACAAACCAGAATAAAAGAAGGAAGGAGGGGCCCATTTGATAATCAGGCAGTTAAGTAAGTAAGTAAGTAAACTTTTATTTATATAGCACATTTCTAGATAAAAGATCACAAAGTGCTTTACAAGGTATAGGAACAGATTAAAAAGACAAAGTACAGTCAAAAGTTAACAAAATGCAATTTTAAAAAGATGTGTTTTTAGCTGTTTTTTAAAAGTAATCAGTGAATCAGCAGATCTTAAGTTCTGAGGAAGAGAATTCCACAGTCTGGCGGCCACAGTAACAAAAGCTCGATCACCCCTAGTTTTCAGTCTCGTATACTGAATAACAAGTAGGCCCTGACCACAAGACCTCAGAGACCTACTAGGGGCATAGGGCTGTAAGAGTTCAATGATGTATGATGGTGCTTGTTCTTGAAGAGCCTTAAATGTCAGAACCAGAATCTTAAAGTGGACTCTGAATTCGACAGGGAGCCAGTGCAGCTGTATAAGCAACGGTGTTATATGTGAGTATTTCGATGTTTTCGTCAGAAGCCTTGCTGCAGCATTTTGGACAATCTGCAGACGCTCCAGGGAACTTTTGTTTAGACATGTGAACAGTGAATTGCAATAGTCCAGTCGTGATGAAATAAAAGCATGAATAACAATCTCCAGTTCAGTATGAGATATTATGGGGCTCAATTTAGAAATATTTCTTAAATGATAGAAGCAAGACCGAACCAGAGATTTGACGTGAATATCCAATGTAAGAGCAGGATCGAAGGTTATTCCTAGGTTCCTGATAGACGATTTCACAAACGTTGAAAGGGGACCAAGAGCATTCATTATGCTGGGTACATGTCTGTCTGGAGCACATACAAGGACTTCAGTTTTATTTTCATTTAGTTGGAGGAAGTTGTCAGCCATCTAACTTTTGATGGTTTCCAGACACACATTTAAAATCCGCAGCTTAGAAGCATCTTCAGGTTTAAAAGATATATATATAGTTGGATGTCGTCTGCGTAGCAGTGGTAACAAATATCCTCAAAAGGGCTCAAAATATGCTGGAGAGGAAGTAAATAAATTAAAAACAATAAGGGCCCCAGCACAGAACCTTGTGGCACACCAAAGGACAGGGACGTAGAAGATGACCTGTACTTAGAAACTGCCACAGAAGAGTATCGTTCACAGAGATACGAGGAGAACCACTCTAAGGCAGACCCAGATACACCGACCCAGTATTTCAGCCTATCAAGCAAAATATAATGGTCAACGGTGTCAAAGGCCGACGTGAGATCCAACATTAGGAGTACAGAACACTTACCTGCATCGTTTTGCATCAGAATGTCATTGGAAACTCTAAGAAGGGCTGTTTCAGTAGAATGAGCTCTACGAAAGCCAGACTGAAATTTGTCAAAGATATTATATTTGTCTAAAACTGCTGTAAGCTGCTTAGCCACAATCTTCTCTAAAATCTTAGCAATTAATGGTATTTTTGAGATCGGTCTGTAGTTGCTAGTGAGAGATGGGTCCAGCATAGGCTTTTTTAACAGGGGGTGTATAACAGCAGTTTTAAAATAAGCAGGGACTTTGCCAGATCCCAAAGAGGTGTTAATTATAGTGAGCATACAGGGACCAATAGAGTAAAAGACATTTTTGAATAACGATGCGGGTAAAATGTCGAGTGAACAAGAGGATACTTTTGTTGCACTAACTATTTTTCCAGCTCGGATAGTGAAACAGGTAAAAATCTTTCTAAAACAACAGGCCGAACTGGCGTGGGAACTGACAGTGCAGATGCTGATGGGGACAATTTTTTACTTATATTGCTAATTTTTTCTAAAAAGAAAGCAAGAAATGTTTCGCAGTCTTCATTAGAAGAAATAATGGCAGCAGGTGGAGCAGGAGTAATGATATCAGTAATAGTGTCAAATAATACCTTAGGATTACCTCTGCTCTTTGCAACCAACTGAGAAAAGTAAGCAGCCCTCGCATCTCTAATTGCATTGTTAAAAGAGGCTAAAAGATCCTTTAAGTAAAGGAGATGAACATTTAAATGAGTTTTCCTCCATAACCGCTCAGCTTTACGACAATTACGTTTTATAGAGCGGATGTTGTCATTTAGCCAAGGTAGGGACTTGGAAACAGGCACAGGTCTCATTTTAACCGGACAGATTTCATCTAAGATCGAAAGACAATGATCATTAAATAGATCTGTTGAGAAATCAACACCGTTTTGTGGGGATAGTGTTAAATTAAAAGCATCTGAGAACTTCTGTGCTGTGGAGGAATTTATAATGCGCGACATAACTGTCCGGTGAACAGGAGACATAGGCTCATGAAAAGACATGTTAAAAAGAATACAATAATGGTCAGAGATAAAAATCTCCTTAGAACAAATACAATCAATATTCAAACCCAAGGTAAAGACAAGGTCCAGTGTGTGACCTTTGTTATGTGTGGGGCCGGACACATGCTGGGTAAAATGAAAAGAATCCATAATTTTGATAAAACCTCTGGCAAACAGGTCGGACTCATCATCAACATGTATATTAAAATCCCCCACTAAAAGCAATTTGGACAACCTCATAGTAGAGGACAGGAAGTCGCTAAACTCCGCTAAAAACAAGCTGTTAGGGCCGGGTGGACGATACACCACAGCACAGTAAAAAGGATCCTTACTACCAATTTTAATGAGCTGCAATTCAAAAGAAAGAAAGTGTCCAACTTTCACTGAACGGCAGTTGAAACGGCTCTGAAATGCCACCGCGAGACCTCCTCCACGACCAGAACCCCGAGGCTGGCTGATGACAGAAAAGCCATTTGGGCACATTTCAATAAGAGACGAATAGTCCAAGCCCCGCTGCCAGGTCTCGGTCAGAAGCAGGAAGTCCAGATTATTAGAAGCAATAAAATCGTTAAGCACAAACGATTTATTAGTCAAAGATCGGGCATTAAAGAACGCCATAGTCAGCGGGGTGAGAGCATCATTATTAGGAGAAGCTCGAGTTAAAGGACGTAAATACTCGAGGTTAGAGCCTTCACGTTCGTATATTCCACTCACCGAGGGGATGAAAAGCCAGTCAACAGGAGAGTCTGGATTGAACCCTTCTGAGGTAGCACGGTCTCGGAGAGCCAGGCCCTATATATCCAAGCAGGGCCGTGGAGAACAAATTCCTCTCTATGGAGCTGTTTTGAGCGTAGGTAACAAAACCCGCACGACATCGCTTTCCAATCAGCCCCCGCCGCCAGAAAAGCCTAAGCTTCACCTGGATACCTGATCTCCTTCCTCTTCTTCTCCGTGAACTACGGGGAACGCTGAGAACGCTGGCCGAGGATCCAGCCACTGGCGGTAGATGAAAAGTGCCAAAGGAGTGCGGGGGAAAGTGCGGAGAATAGAAAGTGCCAAAGGAGGAGGAAGATGGAACATCTTGGGCCATCATTGAAGATCGGATTGATAACAGCGTCAAACGATCATAAACCAAGGCAGCCAGAACATCATTGATACAAATAAAAAACAGCAGAGTAGAGAAAAAAAACACGACGATAGAACGTGACAAACTGCACCCGGCAGCGGCGAAGCCAAACACAGGCGCCATCATACCGGAAGCAAGTTGTGGAATAAACAATAACTTCAAGATTAATATAAAAAGAAATTAAGTGAAAGTGTTGACCTCTGGTAAGAATGGGCATAGTTTTTTAATGACTGTGGTGCTGATATGCAAAGCTTTTTAATACGATGGAGATCACGTTTGTTTTTAAATTGTAAACAATAAGTTTTCTAAGAAATATTTCTAAGGAAGTTGGTGTGTGCACACACTGTGTCTGTGAAGGTTCTCAGTCATCCAGGTCATCGTAGTCAAAGGAGCTTGCAAAGAAAAGCGTCTGGACTTCTTTAAGTTACTTGAAGTATACGAAGTATACGATTCAATTCATTTGAATCGTATACTTCAAGTAACTTAAAGAAGTCCAGACGCTTTTCTTTGCAAGCTCCTTTGACTGTGTGCACACACTGTTTTTGAATAAAACCCGAGCATACAGCAGTACTTTTGCCTACTTTTACACTCTTGTGTTGCAGTGTGCCCTGAAGTCACCATCAGAAACAGCATTGTTAAAGGTGAGACACGCTGTCCTCCCTTTAAACTGAAACTTTAAAAAAACAAAACAAACAACAACAACTACGAAGGAAGCACCACACTGTGTTTCTGTTACGTTTGTGCTGGTTTAGGGTTCAACATGATGGAAGCCTTTGGTCTGACTCAGAGAGCTCACTCATCGGTGGAGGGAGTGGCAGCCGAGCCTTTTGTCTTCAACACGCTCCCCACCTACACTCTGTACAGAGACGTCCAACTGACACAGAGCACCAAGTGAGAATTTCTTTCAGTCCTCCACCTTTTCTTTGTCATTGTATTTTAATTTGAGTAAACACCAGTTCACTGACATAGACACTAATGCAATGCTTTTCAAAATTTTTGTAGCATGTCTCATAAGCCAACCCTAACATCACATGGTCCTTTTTTGTCCTGTGCTTGTGAGACTCAGGCATGGAAAGGAAAATTATGTAAACTTTCACAGAAATGTGTTTAGTCAGTGATAGAAAAAAGTGAATCTTGCGGTCTGTCTTGCCATCCTTCCAGGTTTATCCACCCCGCAGGTTTCTCCCCAGAGCACACCATCAGCATTGCCTTCCGAATGCTGCAGGATACACCCAGGGAGCCTTTTGCTCTCTGGCAGCTCACAGACAATGACTTCCAGCCAAAGATGGGAGTGGTGATTGACCGTGAGTAACACTGCCTGCACCTTCCCGCCTCCTGCACTGGAAGCATGTCTTTGGACTTGTTGCAGTCCCTTAATCGTCTACATTGTTCTTTAACAAAAACAGAGAACAGAAGTGAACACATTTCTGTAAACTCACCTCCCTAAGCTCATTATTGTGGCTTTTACGGGAAATAACAAATGATGACCTTATTATCCTGTGTGTTTGTGTTTTTGCAGCAACCACCAAGCACCTGTTATACTTCAGTCTGGACTACAGAGGTGAAGTGCAGGAGCTGACCTTTGACCAGCCACAGGTCCACAGGCTGTTCTATGGCAGTTTCCACAAGGTGAATGTAAAACTAGGAAAATAGGCTACCCTACGCTGAGAAGCGCCCTATGGTCGCTGGCAGAGAGATAACCGTCCACTCTCACATTTGTTTTAATGATGGGCAGTTTAGGATCATCATTTAACTTAACCCCACTGCATTTCATTGAACTGTGAGAGGAAGACTCTCCCAAAGTGTGAGGTAGGGTTAGTGTTAGTAGATATGATGACTTAGACCTCAGACGCCTAAACGGCACATTTTCTTCCATTTGGCAGGTTCACCTTTCTGTTAGCCAGGTGAGTGTATCCTTGTCTGTGGACTGTCAGCACGTGGGTGAGAGGCCAGCCCGTCCTCTAGGCAACCTGCCCACCGATGGATTTGAGATGCTGGGAAAACTGGTGAAGACCCGAGGACCTAACAGTGGCTCAGCCCCGGTATTTAACATTCTTTGATATTAATTCTAGCTCAGCCTATTAATGCACTCTAAACATACCTTTAAAAACTGTGGATGATCACTTCCTCTGTCCTGTATTCAATGTCTGTTCTGTGCTCTTCATCACTTCCAGTTTCAGCTGCAGTCTTTTGAAATCGTCTGTAACACCACGTGGGCTTCAGAGGATACCTGCTGTGACCTGCCTGGAGTGGTCAGTGTGCTAATATTTACATTCACCTTTCTTCAACCCTTATTATTTCACAAAAAAATCATATAGCTGTCATGATTTTTTTTACCAAGTGGTGGTGCAACATTGAGAGAACCTTTCTAAGAGCAGTGTAAATTTGCTCACTTAATATCTTTATTATTGTGTCTGTGTAAGAGAGATGAGGAGAGCTGCCCTGCCCCTGCGTACACATGTACCTGTTCCTCTGACGTCCCTGGAGCTCCTGGTCCCCCTGGACCACCTGTATGTCACCTCAAACACACCCAGAGTACTTGTTGCATGATTCCTCACTGTTAAACACTCAGTTCTTTGTCTTCTTTCCCAGGGGAAGCCAGGCCCTCGTGGCGAAAAAGGTGAAAAAGGAGAACATGGCCAAAAGGTGAGCTGAAAGCTTTATTCAGACCTTTCAGATGCAGTCATGGCTTTATTTAGAAGTTTGTGTATAACAGTCAGGTTTTTCTCATTTTGCCTGAGAAGTTGAACAGCTTAAACCCTGCTGCTCCTGCCACAAGAGGAGACTTAGCAAACAGGCATTACTTTTTTTTTAACGATTAAATATTCCCTGAAGAAAATATGCAAAGAATCAGCTAAAAAAATACAAATGCAGCTGTTGAACAGCTGTTTCCATGTAGTTTCAGTCACAGTGTAGGTAGGGATCGCTCAGTAGGTAGAGTGTTTGCCCCATGATCTGAAGGTTGGAACGGCTACCCTGAGGTACCCCTGAGCAAGGTACCGTCCCCACACAATGCTCCCCGGGCGCTACATTGGTGGCTGCCCACTGCTTCACTGGGTGAAAGAGTTAAATGCAGAGGAGTAATTTCCCTACTGGGACTAACGCATACACAATACACAATAAATGAGTGTTACATCAATGCGCAACTGACAGTGGAAGGGAACTTAATCAGACTCATGAACATGAGAACATAACATAGATAATATCTCAGACTGTTTGTTGAAACCAGAACCATCTACCTGTAAGTCTCACTTTTCTTTGAATTAGTCTCTTATTTATTTATTTATTTTTTCAGGGAGAAGTAGGTCCTCCAGGAAATCCTGGACTTGAGGGAGGCCTTGGACCTGTGGGCAGCATCGGGCCACGAGGCATTACAATGCAGGGCAAAAAGGTAGATTTAACCCTCTGGGGTCCAGGGTATAATTGGCTGTGTTTGACTACTTTGGATTTTACCTTTATATTTCACCTTAGAAACGGTTTACTTTGCCTTGTTTTGTAACATTTCTTTTCAGCACAACCTAATGTGTCCGGCTACACAGTTTTTTGTCGTTTTTTTTTTTTTTGCCTGCAAGGGAAGCACTGTCCTTACAAAGTCCAGTGTTTACTGTTTCTTCCTGCACTAAACATGACAACAGTACTCAGGAAAAAGTATGCTGAAAATTATTTATCATAACCCGAATTTTAGATGGGATATAAACACTATTTAAAAGCTGGTATATAGTTTGAAGTCTGCACTTCAAACCATGTCATTTGGACTCGCCCATCTGTCAATGGTCAATGTCAATGGTAACTTTATTGTCCCTGATGGGAAGTTGATTCGCAGTATGTCAAAACAAACAACAAACATACAACCAACACATCACGTACACTCATTAAAAAAATACTATAATATAATGTCGAACCCAGAGGGTTAAATGTGTACCAATACAGTAACTATGGTGAAAGCTTTGCCAAACAAATGTATGTGCATCCATGTGGATAGTTTATTGTGCAAAAACGTACTCGTATTAATTTCTTTAGGGTCCACCAGGAGCAAGGGGAGAGAAGGGAGATCCTGGGCGACCGGGAGTGCAGGTAAGTTTAAAGTGAAGTAATGGAGTCACCAGAACCTAACCATCTGCTTCTAACAGCTCTCTGTCTCAACCTACTCTGTCTCTCTAGGGGGTACCAGGACCACCAGGTCAAAAAGGGGAGGAGGGAATCGCAGGTGCCAAGGTGAGCTGCTTGATCTAAGTCAGCACAGAATGCATCAAGCTGAGCTCTGTTTCTGTCCTCATCTCTCTGCTACATCTCTCACAGGGCATCAGAGGTGTGGAAGGGAACATGGGCGCACCCGGCATCACTGGACCCAGGGTAAAGCGTAAATACATCTTCATCTGTTTGTATGCATTTTTGCCTTTGCTGCCAATTTTAAGTTTGGGCAGTGACACTGAGTTTGAGAAAGTGCATCTTATCATCAGGGAACAGTTTAGACTGTGAACGAACCTTTTCCATTTTAGACACTACACAAGCTGTCCTCTAGCACCACTCTCAGGACAAAGTATCTTTGTTCAAGGTTCAAGGTTCTTTATTTGTCACATGCATAGTTATACAGGTATAACATACAGTGAAATGTAACCTGACACGCTCCTCGACTTGTGCAAAAAAGGGGGGGGAGGAAGAACATCATATATAATATATACATTAGGTGAATGTGCAGTAGTAGCATGTAAGCAGCAAGCAGGTGAATTCTGTATATTAAGTGAATTAAATAAGAATAGACAATATGAACATATTTAAAATTAAAGGGGGGTTCCCCGGAGGCATCTTCCTTGGGGGGCTCAACCCGGGGTAGCGGTCATGTCCGGGTGGGGGCTCTTTTGGCTCTCGGGTGACTGTTTCCTCGTGGCTGCGTGCAGCGGGGCTAGGGGAGGGTCTGTGCTGACGGACGTGGGTTACTGACCTGGTAGCCTGTCTGCCCCTGGGTGGGTCCGGGATGGGCGTGAGGTTCTGGGGGCGCTCCGTCTCTGGGCTGGGGCCCTGGCCGGGCCTCGGGGCCTTGGGTCCTGGTTTGTGTGTTGCCGGGGTTGTGGGCGGGTGGGTGCATGGGGGCCCATCCCTGGCGCAGGGTGCCGCCGGTGCGTCGAGCCGCCTGGGGGGCTCTTCAACTGGTGGGGGAGATTGTCACATCTTGCAGGAGCTTTCCTCTCCTCAGGAACTCTCTGCAGGAGGGGGAGATACAGGAGAGGTGGAGGAAGATCTCAGCCTGGGCGTCTATTGTCTCATGTAGTCTGGAAGATGAATGGATGGTGGGGTGGGTGCAGTTTTCTCTGTGGTGGGGTTGGGTGGACTGTCCCGGGCTCTGTGGGGCCGGGGGGCGCTGCTGCGCTGGGCCCCGGTCTGGATGGGCCTGGGCCCCCTTTCCCTGGCGGGTCGCGGAGTATGGGAGTGCCTACTGGGGTCAGCGGGGGAGCTGGCCCCAGGGAGGGGTCACCTGCCCCTCCCTTCCTTCCCTCCCCATCTCCAGCTGCCTCCCTCTTCCCGCTCCACCACAACCACCCACACATGCAGGGCCTTGGAGTAGGGGTATGTCACCAGGGTGCAGAGGAGGCTACCCCCCCCCCCCCCCCCCCCCCCCTCTGTCCCCTTCTGGCTGCCTCTGCCTCAATTTTATCCCACAACTTAGACATTCACATTACTCACACTCTCATTACACATACATATAGGATCTTGGGGGTGGGCACGATACACAGAGTCCAAATTACCATCAGGGTGTACACTTCACCCCTGGCGTCGTTGCCCACCTCTCAATTTTGAATACACGTAGACATTGAGGGCTAGCAGGAGGGACCATGTGCTTACCTGCTGCTCTCTGGCAGGTAGCTCCATGCCCTCCTGGGTTTTAATTGCACCTTAGAACACACATGCATCAACACTACAATGAGCGGGTGGAGGGAGGTTTGGAGTCTTCTCTCACCCCCGTTCTCTGCGGCCTGCTGGAGCGGGGGGGCTAGGAGGAGTTGGCCGTCCAGCTGCGGTCTGGAGTGTGGGGCCTCCCTGCTGCTGCGGAGTCGGGGCGGTCTGCCTCTCCCCACCGCAGGGAAAAGGGGAACACCACCTGGGTCTGGGTGCAGTTCCCCCCTCCAGGGGCAAGGGTACCTAGACCCGGTTCGTAGAGTACGCTTGGGGAGTGTGATCGTGTGTACAGCGTCTCTTTATGTCTGTCTCCATGTTGGTTGAGTGTGGAGTAAGTGCATATGAGAGCATGAGGGTGGGGATGGATGTTTGTGTCTGTGTGTGCCTGTATGTCTGTGTCTATATGTCAGGTTGGGTATCAGACGCCACCTCTCTGGGGACATCTCAGGCCCTCCAAGGTTTGGAGGCCTATCTCCACCCACCACTTCCCCTGCCAGTGGCGGACTCCCTCAGGTGTCGGTGCGTTGGTGGTTCTTTGTGTCTGGGGGTGGGCGTCCGGGTACACACCGGCTCACTCCTTGGCGGCCGCTTATCGGGGCATGGAGCCTGGGGCTCGCTCGGGCCACTTCGGAGGTGGGGTGCCCCCGGCCTCTCGGCCTGGGGCTCGGTCACTCAGGCACAGCTGGCTGCCGGCGGAGCTCATGGGCGCGTCACTGCAACTCCCCTGGCTTCTGCTCCGCGGCTGCTGAGTAAGCCCTCATCTGGGACTCTCCTCAGCTCTTACTGGGACAGTGGCGCGGCTGCCCCTCTGTTGGTCTTCCTTGGTCTCTTGTGTTCTGGGGACCTCTGGATGTCTGGAGTTTTGATCTCCTCCATACCTGCTTCATACCCTGGAGGACGGGGCTGTGGCTCCCCACACTCCCTAGCAGATCGTTACATGGAAACCTTTGGAATGCAAGCATGCTGATCCACACAGGTATGCACACAGGTGCACACATGGGTATTCACAGACGCGGACTACAGCTTTCTTGGCTGCTGCCTCAAAGCACATTGTACGCTGTCTATCTTGCGTGCTGCACAATATCGTTTATTATTTAGTATCTACTGATATCTACTGCTAGCTAGTTTATTGTGATGGTGCCGTTTTTTTTATTATGTTGCTCTTTGTTGTTTGCTTTCTCTTCTGTTTTTTTTCTCCATACAGGTGACCCAGGTGTTTTGTTTTTTTTGTTTGTTTTTCTTTCTTTCTTCTCCCCCTTCTCACCGTCTCTTCTCCCCTTTGGTTTTCTTTCTCTCCCTCTCTTTCTTTCATTCTCTCTCCCTGTCCTATCCCCCAGTCATGTCTGTCCCGTTTGTAGCAACTGAAAATAAAATAAATTCATAATTATAATAAAGGTCAATCAAATGGACCAATATGGCAAGGCCATGATGATCCACTTGGTAAAATAAATCCGCTTGGCATCTTTCTTGGCCTTAAGACAACAATTCTGATGGCTAAAGATCCAAACGGGACACAAAAAAAAAAAAAAAAAAAATTAAAGGAATTTGAAATGTACATTGTGCCGGTGGGTTTGTTTAATCAAACTTTGAAATGAAATACGGTCACTGTAGTTCAACACAGAAAACAACATTCAGCTCAACTGCTGTTCATTTGGTTCTTTTATTTTTTATACAGTGAGGTTGAAGTTGTTACCAATTTAGCAATTCCTATTCAATTATTGGTATCACTTTAATTAAATTCCTTATCAATTCTCTTATTGATACTCATTGGATTCTCATTGGCTCCACTTTGAGAGTCACCACCATTGCTAAGCAACATATCAAAGACATTACATGCACGTTACGTTATATGTTGCAAATGATTTGCATGCTGTGTGGTCAAATGTTTGTGCATGTCGGAGGTATTTCCCCTCTCTGTTGTGATCAGTGTTTGGTCATTACTCAGAAAAAGTAGTTATTACACATATTACACAGTACACTTTTTTAAAAACTAATGTAGTATGTTATTTAATTACGCAAGTGAAAGTGGACTTGAGAAGTGGGATTGATAGACAAACAGACTAACAATTCCAAGGGGAACCACTGGGAAACGGTTCTTCACCTCCTTAGTGAGGTGTAATGAGCTGCTCTTTTATGTGTCCTGACCTTATCAAGTAAAGTCAATCAAACATGTGGTGTGTGTATAATAAAACTGTTTGCTATCAGGACTTTGTGTCTGACTCACTGTAGGTTTATGCATCTAGCATATTCTATCTATCATGTTTAAACAGGGTTTCCAAGGAATGCCAGGATACCCAGGGCCTATAGGAGAAAGGGGCCCCCCAGGTCCTGTGGGACCTACGGTAAGACCTAGGAAATAAATATCACATAAAAGTCTGACCTGTCCTTACAGCTGGTTATTTATCTTTACACTCTACACTACAGGGCTTGCCAGGTAATAAAGGGGAAAGAGGAGAAAAGGTGTGTTATATCATCATTATCTTCTTTTTTTCATATAGATCAGCTGTAATGGCATCTGATCTTCTTTTTAAATACCTTCTAAAATGTTTCAGTTTCTTTTCAATTGACTTTATCTGGACAAACAGTTTGTAACTCTGTTTTTTTACAGGGAGAACCTCAGTCCATGGCTATGATCTACCAACTGGTCACACAGGCCTGTGAACAACTAGTACATAGTAAGCACTCTAAAAGCAAGCATGTCAGAAATGCATACTGTCTGCAGTGCTGTTTGCCCTCCTCACTGTGAGGAAGAGTCCAATAAGAGTGCCAAAACATTTTTATTCTTTGCTTTTTCAGAGGAGGTGTTAAAACTCGACATGTTCATTAACGAGATCGGTCGTAAGCCAGTTCCAATTGAAGAGCCAGTGGGGCCTCCAGGGGAACCAGGAATACCAGGGCCCAAGGGCCCACCGGGTGAGAGGGGCTCACAGGGTCGTGTAGGCCCAAGGGGAACACCTGGCAGGCCTGGATATCCAGGAGAGCAAGGTAAGCTTAGTAGATAGTTTGTTGGAAGCAAAACATCACTTACAGTTTGATGTTTAACCAAAGTTATCACATTGATTTGTCTCTTCCCTCTCTGCAGGAAGGAAAGGTGTGCCTGGGGACAAAGGTGATGCAGGGTCCAATGTCCAGGGTCACCCAGGGGTCAAGGGATTAGCAGGTACCTCTGTATAAGTAACATAATAAAAGCACACACACATTCAAAGTTACCAAACTTGAAATGATGTCAATGGTCAATGGTAACTTTATTGTCCCCAGTGGGAAGTTGATTTGCAGTCTGTCCATACACAGAAAGACAAAAACAAACAAAGACAACACACACACAAAAAAATAAATAAATATATATTTTTTAAAAAGCCCAGAGAGAACAGCCCAAATTTTGTCATCAACAAAGTGCAATGTGTAATGGCAACAACCCTTATGTTTAGTATTATTATCCATGACAATAGCAACAGGTACAAAAGACACTCTGTCTCTTGGTCTTTACTCCAAGCACTTTATATTGACGACCTGAGGGAAGCAGCTGAAAATTCTTAAAGAAAGGATGGTCTGAACACAACATGACAGAGGTTGTCTTCGACAGCACTTGCCTGTTATAAAAGTCCACAAGCTGGACCTGAGACTTCCCTGAAATCTGACCAGCCACTTTACCCAGATTACTAAGTCTGGTCTTATTGTTCAAACACACATTACCATACCAAGCAATGATACAGACCATTAAAACAGATTCAATAAAACCTTTATAAAAAAGGGTCATCATTCAGTTAAAACCTCTCAGTCTCCTTAAAAAGTACACTCGTTGTTGATCCTTTTTCACTGTAGCAGCAAGACATGACTCAAAGGACAGAGCCTTATAACGAACAACTCCCAAATACTTGTAACTGTCCACCAGTTCAATGGCTGCACCATTTACTACTGTCAGTGCAGAATGGGGGGAATGGTTCCTGAAGTCAATTACCATGTCCTTAGTTTTCAAAGTGTTGATCTTTAAGAATGACTGATCACACCAAGAAGCAAACTCATCCACAACAGGCCAATGGGAATCCTCTTCACCATGAAGAAGGCTTACAATGACTGTAAGCTGCATATGTAATGAAATGCCTGTTAGCCTGTGTACTGCGACAGTCATTAGTGTACAAAAATATAGTAGAGGAGAGAGACAACAACCCTGTGGTGAACCAGTAGAAGAATTCAGCTGTTTGGAAAAGCAGCCGTTGCTATATGTGCTAATAATGAATAATGATAAACTCCTTGTTTTTGACTGTCTCGTAGCATGAGTGTTTTGATAAGCACCTAAAATAAAATGTAGTATTACTGTTTTAAAATGTGTATCCACAGGACCTCCTGGTGAGTCTAAGCTGGGAATCCCAGGTCCCAAAGGAGAAAATGGTATGCTGGGGCCATCTGGGATCCCGGGAACACCAGGTCAGCCGGGCGAGATTGGACCACCGGGTGTTTGTGACAACAGCGGAGGCTGCCACATGCTTCCTCAGCAAACAGGTTAGCAGCTAGAGAAAGGCTACTAATCATGCAACCCTGTGAATGTAATGAGTATGAAGATCCAGGCCTGTTTTTTGTTTTGTGTTAACTAATGAAGTACATGTGTAAGTACATGCATGTTTGTCTGGTGTAAGAGGAGCGCTACAGTAGGCAGGATTTCTATTCTCACATTCTGGTGTGTGTTTTTTGTTGTTGTTGTTGTGGTGGTGGTGTTTCTTATATAGTAATATGATCATTTTGGCTGAGAGTGCTGAAGTCCCAATCTGCTGTCCACACCTTACGTTTATGAGGTGCAGCCAATCAGAAGACAGATGGTTTAAAGAATGGTTGACTTAAAAGGAGATGAACTAAACCAGCTTGTTTTAGTAGCTGCACGTGACTAAATCACTGTGGACTGTGTTCAGCTGTGAGCCATGCAAAGCTGCAAAGCACTTCTCATTTGACAGAATTGGGTAACTTTGACATCATTTTCACTTATTCGGCATCCTTTTCAAGTTTCTTTCTTCACACAGAAGACTCTTATGATGACTACCAGCCTTGAATGGAGAAAACATGCAGGAGGCAGTGGTAAGGTGACTGACATCTGTAGGAAATGACTGGTTAATTTGGAAGTGAGCAAAAGACTGACACTGGAGCACAGAAGAACTTTGAAGAGGTTTGAAGAGGTTTGCTGCATTGAAAAAGAAAATAGTAAGGGAAGATTGTGTCTCTCTCTTCTCTTATTAAAATCTTCACTCATGTTTCAAATCAGCTAAGAAATTATTCACTTAAGAACAATTAGGGAGCTTTTTCGTACAAAACCTACCAGTTGATGGATAGCTTCATAAGAGATCTTTTCCCAGTGGAATCAGTAAAGTCTTGCCTTAAACAATGTATTCGCACTGAAATCTTTGTTGCCACGTTTCTGTATTCATGCACTGTATCAATGCCAAATAGTTTAGCTGCATATGTTATTTTCTGTGTATTTCATTTGCCATTCTAACCTTAACTGCCTCAAGAAGAATGAAATTGCATAATCCATGGTGGAAAAGCTTCTTTTTCTTCCATGGTATAAATGATGCTGTGAGAACATTTCTTTCCACGTGTATGATAATTGTTATATTGTTAATTATATTAACTGTATCTGGATATCCATGTTTATTTTAAACTGTATGAATTCTAATTGCTTATTTGTGTTTACATTTAATGATTTTCAAAGCTTTGGTGACAAGAATTTGTGTATAAAAGAAAGAGAAATACAGTGTCAGATAATATTTCTTTTGGTGTATCTTTTTTGTTGCTTTTTCTATGTTTTTTTTAATCTTGTTAATAAAATGTATAAAAATGTGTGTAATTAATCACAATGTGTTAGTGTGTAATCACCCTGAGACATGCATGCCTGTCTGCCAGCATCAAATCTAAAGCTGGTTCTGATTTGCAGATGCAGCCTGCGTAATTTGTCCAGATTATCCGAGCTCTGTTCACTACACATCCAGTCTTCACTTATCAAATCTGTAAGATTCAAGGCTGGTCCTTAAAAGCTCCCAACAACGCAAAACTGCAGTTTTGTGTTGTGTCACTGGAACAAAAAGTCATAATGTAATGAAATTCTGTTAGGAGGGTGGAAAAAAATAACATGATAGTGTTATAATTCTTCATTCAACCATCTTGAGGAGATCATTGTTTCCAGTGGCCTCTATTTTGCAGAGCACAGCCAACCTGTAAGTGACAAGCAAAATGTTGTCAAATTGCCTGCAGTAGTAGTCTCGGGCTGGGGGGCTGCAGTAATCCTAGCGTATTTGTCAAAATAAAGGGAGATCATTTGGACCGAAGTGGGGAAATTCTTGTTCCCTTCAAATACTTTGCACAACACTGCAGAAAATAAACTCTCGGTTACTGGTTGTAACAGGGCGGCCCTTAGCGGCTGGAAACACAGTGAGATGGACCAAGGCAAGTGTAGTGGAACCAAAAAACGCATTTATTTGCTATACAGCTCTCCTTACAACAATTAATTTGTTAAGCTTCTTCACAGCACAAAAATCCATCCTCTAATGACAACTGGCAGCCTTAAATATGTTCAGCTGTCACAGACTTAACC
The DNA here is from genome assembly GCF_057382275.1 of Copadichromis virginalis. Lineage (NCBI taxonomy): Eukaryota > Metazoa > Chordata > Actinopteri > Cichliformes > Cichlidae > Copadichromis > Copadichromis virginalis. Next base: position 33,697,992 of record NC_140639.1, on the reverse strand, counting down.
ATTATTCCACTCTCAGGTAAATTCTTAAATCCCAACCTTCCATCACAGTATACAATATATCAATAAGAATAAATAAATACATTTTCACATTTACATATTAATAAATATTTCACACTTAATGTTACACCAAACCCAATATTATAAAAACCCAAGCACAAAAAGATTCACCACACTCTCTTTACCAATGGTCTCTCCCGGAACCTTTAAATGGTGTCTGGACCCCCAGGGAAACATTTGCCCAAACACCTTGAAAAGGACACAGGCAAGAAAGGTGAGTAATCATTATCTTACACTTATTTGCACCACTTTTATCCCTAGATTTCACACACACATTTGCATTAGTTTTCCTTATTGGTAAACCTTAATCACAATCTCGATCACCATTCTTCTCTCCTGACAGACAACCACCACATTCCTTGATGAGGAGCAGCTGTGCAGGATCTGAAATAAGGCTACCAACTGATTTTAAAATTCCCAATAAATAGTCAATAAATATTTAAACTTCTTGTGTGCAAATCCATGCTTAAAGTGCAATGCTAAATAAAGTGCTTGATAAGGTGCTTTTAATAAAGTGAAAGGTGTGCTCTAAAGTGCTATACAGATAATATAATATAAATAAATGCGGTAAGGGAGTCCTCTTCCTTAAACTGGTCTTACGTTTAAATAGTGAAAGTGCTGAAATATATATATTTAGAAATGTTCCTTTTGACTTTGTCATGTTATTTGATCATTATTGTTATTGCATTCATGTACAAGCAGGATATTGAAGCTGTAGTTCGGTTTTATTGTGGAATATTCTGCTTGCCTTGAATATTTAAATATTCAGCAGACTCGGCAACAATGCAGAAGAGCTGAAGGCCACTATCAGAGCAATCTGGGCTCTCATCACACCTGAGCAGTGCCACAGACTGATTCCATGCCACGCCTTATTGCTGTAGTAATTCAGGCAACAGGAGCCCCAACTAAGGCTACGTTCACATTGCAGGCGAAAGCGCATCAAATCCGATTTTTTTGACGCTATGCGACCCATATCCGATCATGGTATGAAAGTGTGAACGGTACAAATCCGATATTTTCAAATCCGATCTGGGTCACTTTTGTATGTGGTACTGAATCCGATACATATCCAATGTTTCAGAAAGCGACTGCTGTTTGAACGGTCATGTCGCATTAAATCCGTCTTTTACGTCACTGACACAAGACAGACGCCAATTATCAGCGCCCGATAAGACATTGCGAAAGCTTCTTGGCCATCCGGTGAAACTGCTGGGAAGACAACGTTGGAGAAACGTTAACATTTTATTTGTACTGTATAATCTGCAGATTAAGACAGAAATCTGCAACTATCCTTTGAAGCACCGCTCCTCTCTAAAACAGCGATAAGGATAATTATTAGGTTATCTACATTATTATGTAAATAACAAAATAACTTAAAGCAAAAATTGGGAAACGTGAAGTCCGAAGTCTTTATATTAAGGGCCATCAGTCAAACAATATTGTTTGCTCTGGGTCTAAACAGAGCGCGTTGTGTGTGACATCTTCTTTTGCGCATGCGGGCCGCTTTGAGCGTTCACACTAGAGCGCGTTTGCTGTCGCATTTTTTTTGTAGTGTGAACAAGCAGACAAAAAAAATCAGATTTGATCAAAAAATCGGAATTGAGCATTAAGACCTGCAGTGTGAACGTAGCCTACGTATTGAGTGCTGTACATGCTCATACTTTTCGTGTTCATACTTTTCAGTTGGCCAAGAGTTCAAAAAATCCTTTCTTTGTATTGGTCTTACGTAATATTCTAATTTTCTGAGATACTGGATTTGGCGTTTTCATTAGTTGTCAGTTATAATCATCAAAATTTAAAAAAATAAACACTTGAAATATATCAGTGTGGAATGAATGTATTCATTTTACAACTTTCACTTTTTGAATGGAATTAGTGCAGGTGTGGAGATATTTCTAGATGTTCTGGAAGTGTAGTTTTTTTCATTATTTGCTTTTGTGGTATAGTCCTATATTAGCTGTTAAATGGCATTTATTAATATGATTGGATTTGACTTTAAGGTTTGAATTATGGTATTTCAAAGCAGCAAAACATTGGATCCTGGTTAAGTTGTATTTGTTTGTCTGATTGTTGAATTGTTTCTGTATTATTTTGTGTATTTTTCTTATAAGATTCGCAAGGGAAATGGCAGGACCACTGGGTTGCTTCTCAGAAGAAGATAGTCATAATAATACTTGTTTTTGTTGTGGTATAAAACTGTATTGCCTGCTTACAGGGCCATCCTTTTTGTGAAGCAGATCGCTGATTCACATCAAGGTCCAGCATGCTGCAACTTGTCATTTCAACTGCTACAGCAAATGAAGTCTTTTAAAAGTTAGTCGTTCTCCTGTACTTCAGAGAAGAAAACGAACACAGCAAGTACAAAAACCTTAACTCACCACTAGGTAAAGATCACCCTGAGTGGCTTTAACTTGCATTATTCAATATTACAATATTGACCAAATAAATATTATGTTTTATTGCAGCTTGAAAAACTAATGGCCTTGGCTACAAACCACTGCTGCTTTCTGGGAAGAAGAGCAAAAAAGGAGAAATCAGATGTGAAATATTAACCCCTGGCTGCAGACTTACAGCCTTTGTCAAGGAATCCCTTCAGAAGATGTGCTGATGTTATCAGTACTGTTGTGAAGGTAAGATTCAGATCCTGCATTTGTAAAGTTATGATTTATGTTTTTGGTGTAAAAAAAAAAAAAAGTTTCTTATGTTTACCTGTTAGAAGACCATTTTAGTGTAAAACCAGAAATTAAATCATCAATTCTCCCGTTTTCACATAAGCCATCTTTAATGTCCTCTTCTCTGCCACTGTCACCAGAGTATCCAGCTTTATGCCAGCCACCTTGTTGATTAGTTTTTCCAGCCTGGATGAGTCCATCTTTGCTGTGCTGCTCCCCCAGCACACCACAGCATAGAATAGTACTCCAGCAACTGCCAACTGGTAAAACATCCTCAGGAGCTTCCTGCAGATGTTGAAAGACCTCAGTCTCCAGAGGAAGTACAGTCTGCTTTTTTTGCATGACCAGTCCAGTTTGTTGTCCACCCACAGCCCGAGGTATTGTACTAGTTGACCACCTCCATCTCCTCTCCCTCTATCTGAACTGGCAGTGGACCTGGTATGGACCTCCTAAAGTCCACAACCAGTGGTCTTTGAGGTGTTGAGTTGCAGGTGGTTTGTGGGACTCCATGTAACAAAATTCCTCAGAAGCCTCCTGTACTCCTCTACCTGAGCACCCTGTGGTGCTCCTGTGCTGCTGACCACAATGTCAGCCCTGATGTCCTTCAGCCTAATGTACTGTGGTCTGTTGGTGAGATTGTTGGCGATCCAAGCAACCTGGCAGGGGTCCACCTGCATCCTGTTCAGCTTTTCCTGGAGCAGACGGGGCCCTCAAAGGCACTCAAAGTCAAGAAACAGGATCCTGACCGTGCCTTTTCCCTTGTCCAGGCGTGAGCGGGCTGTGCTGCTTTCATCTCCTCTTTCACTTTGCTCCAGAAGGCCTCCTCCTTCATGTTGAGGACAGCTTTGACTTCCTGTGTTACCCACGGTTTTATTAGGATAACACCGTACCACCTTAGCAAGGGCGACCGCATCCACACAAAAGTTGACATAATAAGTATGACAGTGTGTCGCCGCCTCTGTCCTCACCATGTGGGATCAGAAGCACATCCCAGTCTGTGGTGTCATAGCAGTCTCTCAGAGCATCCTCCTTTTCTGGGGTCCATCTCCTAATGGAGCAGGTTGTGACAGGCTGCCTTTGGATGAGGAGTCCAAAGGCAATCTATCTATTGTATTGACATCATACCCTGCAGAATTAGAGACGAAGCAGCCGGGCTATGTAAAAAGCGTAAGGGGGCGTGTTCGCGGTCATGTCCAGAGACGCTCCACCACGAGTTACTACTGAGCAGACTCTGGCTCCAAAAGTGGAACATGGCAGCGCCCACAAGCGGGATATTTTGGCTTCATTTTCCCCCAATGGGAGGAAGTGCTGTCGCATCATTCATCTTTTTATACAGTAATTGGTTAGGACCAATCAGCCAAACAGCAATCTTCTCCTTAAGGAATTTCAAAAATATACAAAACAATATATATAACGTCATAAGTCGACAAAATAAAATCCAGAAAAATCATGTCGCTTTTCAGATTCATGATTCTTTCGGTTGCGTCATGAAGATGTTTTTTTCAAGTTCAAGTTTATACATTTAACCTTAGGTTGAGGTCTTTCATGTTTCTTTAACAAAAAAAATCCGTATTCAGAAATCTCTCTTCTATATGATGGTATGTGTGTGGAAATGTGTATGCGTGTCTGTGTGTGTACAACGGATCACACAGCAAGCATTTGTTTGGCCTGCTAATATGGCGCCTCAAGCAAAAATCCTGGCCACGCCCCATCCCTTAAGATCCCGCTCCAAAGTCCTGTTAACCTACAGATCTACAAAGAAGACGCTGCACTTTTAACTCTGAGGGAGATGGAGAATGAGCCCATTTCCAAAAAAAGTGGAGTGTGTTCCTTTAAGTACTATATTGTCAAAAACTAAAGTGTACACACATACACACACATACCATCGAATGGAAGACAGATTTCTGAATGAGGATTTTGTTTTTGTTAAAGAGACATGAAAGTGTACATAAACAGTTGTATCTTGTTTACTGTATCACTGACAGATAATTAATTTCAAAGTAAAGTTAATGCTACATTATAGTGAGATATTTTGTAATGTGAAATACTGTAAGCAAATGAATAAACAACCTCATTCTTGCTAGACCTTTGACTCAGATGTACATAAAACATTGTTACTTTTATTATTATTGTTATCATTATTATTATTTCACTAAATATATTTTAAATGATACTTTGATATACATTCTACTGTAAGGTTGTAAATGTATTTTCTTCGCCCTAAAATATCTTTTGAAATGTATTTTGGTCTGAAACTAATAAAGATCACACTAAAGTGATGGTTCATCATAGAAAGGAAGGCCTTCTCTGAATGAGACAAACTCAGAATCTGTGTCTTTCTTTTCTGGTTTAGAGACTTCAGGAACTTATTTTTTTCCATATATGATGATGATCATGATGAATGAATGCAGTACTGTAAGTGAAAGGCACTCTTGAGTTAAGAACACAGTATGGTATGTATTCCTCCCTCAGCTCCTTCCTCTCAGCTTGGCACCTATTCAGACACTCTTTGCACAGGAAGCTTTCTTTGACTAGGTAAAAGCTCTCTGAAATACTGACTGGTTTCTCAGTGGGTATCTTCTCAGCAATATTCCTGTCCATCTTGATACTCTCCAGCTACAAGTGGCAGCCGGGGCTGAATCTGTTATCAGAATGGCCAATGTGGCAGAGCTCCTTAATATATCTTAAGTCTATATACTGCAGAAATATACTAACCCTAAAGCTATAAAAACTATTGTTGTATGTGAAAAAAAAAAAAGATCCTTCAATCACTTTACTCTCTGGCTTAATTAGATAAACTCCCCCCCCTCTCTAGCGTATGTGTATTGTATGTTCTGGCTAATGCTTGTTTGTTTGTTTGTTTGTTTCTCGTACACAATTTCTGGAAGTACAAAACCTTTAATGCAATACTGTTTAATTTTACTTTGTATTGTATTTAAAGATTAAATAAAGATCTTTAAAAAAAACTGCACGAGATTAACGTTGCGTTTTTTGACATTTAGGTTCACACTCCACACCAGTTGGTGGCGGTAATGCACCATTTTGCTGTTTGCTAACCACCTATAAATAATATAAGGAAGAAGGAGCACAAGCTCAACGTCGCCATGGCAAGCAGGAAAACTTCCCGGCCAAACCGAGACAGCGGGGACAAATACTCAGTACTATTACCCACCTACAACGAAAGAGAAAACCTGCCTTTAATAGTGTGGCTGCTTGTCAAGTATTTCGGGGAAAGGTGAGTTACTGGGAACTAGCAAAGGCTTTCCGCTTGTGCTAGCTAACGGTGGAAGTCAATGATGAGCTGTCACTAAAGTAGTGTCAGCTGCTCGGCTTCAATGGGTCAGTGTAAGAGTTCAAGAATATAAGAGCTGTAAGGGTAATGTTAAGCTTACTTATTGCTGCCGTATTCTTATATTTCATTTGCCTTTTGTTTTTGTTTTTTTGTTTTTTTTGCAGTGGGTTTAACTACGAGATAATTGTTATTGACGACGGAAGCCCAGATGGGACACTGGAGGTGGCAGAACAGCTTCAGAAAGTCTATGGGGAGGACAAGATCGTAAGTATTAAAGCCGTAAAGATAGATATGTTACTTTAAGAAGTACCAACAGTACATCACGAAAGTTAGATACATTTATGAAATAAGAGCGCATTTTATATGTCATAACGTTGTTTTGCTTGGGAACTATTTGCCATAGTATTTACTGTCCATGCCAAAGGATTTACTTAAACTATTTTGTGTTTCAGCTGCTACGACCAAGAGCAAAAAAATTAGGCCTAGGTAAGTATTAAACTATGTCAAAATGAGTGTGTAAGCTTTAGTACATTTTGTTATCTGCTCATAAGAATGTTTGTCTTGCTTTCAAAGGCACTGCCTACATTCACGGCATGAAGCATGCTTCTGGGAACTTCATCATCATAATGGATGCAGATCTTTCCCATCATGTGAGTGGAGCATGTTTCAGTCATACTGTCTGTGTTCGTCTTTTAATTGCTTGACGACAGTAAGTGGTAAAATTCTACATGTCTAACTTACAGTCTCAACATCAACTCTTAAGGTTATCTTTCTGATTAAGAGGTTAATCGTATATCAGCAGTTACTTCTTTTAGATCGGCTGACAATTCGTTACCATTCCCTAAAGCAGGGGTCTCAAACTCGCAGCCCGGGAGCCACTTGCGTCCAGAGATGGGCAGTAACGCGTTACTTGTAACGTGTTACTGGTACTTCTTACTTGTAACGGGTTACAGTAATCCGATTACTTTTTTCAAGTAATGAGTAAAGGGATTACTATTGCAAAAACGGTCATTAGATTACCGTTACTTTCCCGTAGGAACGCTTCATTACTGCGTTATTAAAACGGTGATTGTTTTGCAAGAATGTCTCATGACAGTGACGTAAGCGAGTGCGACGTTCGTGACAACAGCTGTGTGCAGATCAACAATGGATAACATCGAGTGCGGGAGAGAGTATGAGCATGCAGCGTTTAAAGCGTGGAAGTACTGACCTTACTTTAAGTTTGATTCCATAAAAAGTGACAAAAACATTAGTGTCCATTGTGCGTGGGAAGAAAACTTCTTTTTACAGCGAAAAAAACCCCTAAACTTCCAAGCAAGCACTGAATGCGCTACCATGTAATGGGAAACTCACAGTGGAGATTCTTCCACTGAACGCTGCGGCACACCTGCACCAAGGCAAACCTCCGCCTAACCTACTCCTGCTTTACAGGTGAAAATGGAGCAAAAGGACCGCCAGTCTTTGACTTTATTTATTTTCTGCTGTGTTTTACTTGCATCTATTTGAAAGAATGAGTGTTAACACACAAAAAAAATTATTTTATGTGCTGGAATGTGCAGAAAATAGGTTTAAATATTAAACAAATTTCTTCCAATGTTGCATATAATTACATTTTTGCTTGATGCATAAAGTTAAAAGATTAAAACTAATAAAACAAGTTTTAAAAAGAGACTTTTCCATTTGATTACATTTTGTATGATGGATTATGTAGAAGAAGTTGAATTGGGCTGAAAGATCTATCGCTTTATCACCTATTCAGGTTCGTGTTTTTAAAAAGTAACTAAGTAATTAATTACTTTTGAAGATAAGTAATCAGTAAAGTAACGGGATTACCTTTTTGGGGGAAGTAATCAGTAGTTAGTTACTGAGTACTTTTTTCAAGTAACTTGACCAACACTGCTTGCGTCCCACGTCACCCCTATTTGCGGCCCCGTATATTGACGTGAAGAAATAGAATGCAGTTTGGCTCTTGAAGTTACTGTTTGTTGTTGAGTGTTAATATAATAAGTTTTTTAAAAAGCAAAAAACTATTGGGGCAATCGTGACTCCAGAGTTGGGAGTTCGCCTTGTAAGGTTGCCGGTTCGAGTCCCGGCTTGGACAGTCTTGGTTGTTGTGTCCTTGGGCAAGACACTTCACCCGTTGCCTACTGGTGGTGGTCAGAGGGCCCGGTGGCGCCAGTGTCCGGCAGCCTCGCCTCTGTCAGTGCGCCCCAGGGTGGCTGTGGCTACAATGTAGCTTGCCATCACCAGTGTGTGAATGTGTGTGTGAATGGGTGGATGACTGGTTGTGTAAAGCGCTTTGGGGTCCTTAGGGACTAGTAAAGCGCTATACAAATACAGGCCATTTACCATTTAATATGCAGACAACAAGAGCGAGTATAAACATGTTCAGGGATTGATTGACTGTGTTAGTTCAGTGAGAGAGTTATTTGTAAAGAAAAAATTTTCACCAGCACTGAAGAACTAATGTGTGAACTTATGTCTGCTTATTTGGTAGGTCAATGAAGGGCTAAAAAAATGTGTATTCACATTTGCAGTTTTGTCTTGTTACACAATATTTGAAATTTAAAAAACAAACAAACGAAACACTACATTTTCAGAAATATTTGTGGGTGTTTTCAGGTTTGTTTGTTATTGTACTACTTGAACACTAAAGTGGCCCTCCAATGAAATGACCGTACCAGCAGTGGCCCACAGCTCATTTAAGTTTGAGACCTGCCCTGAAGCCTAAAACGTCAATTGTTCTTACCTACAAACCAGCAAGATACCAGGTTACTGGTATACATTCTGCCATTTCTAATGTGCCTAAAATGTTATGTACAACATGTTCTCTGTCTGCTATTTATTGTCAGCAATAATCTTAATGTTTTTCTTTTCCATTTCAGCCCAAGTTTATCCCAGAGTTTATTCAGTAAGTGTCTCTGAATTCCCATTTCCTATATTTTTATTTCTGTAGAGCCAGACTTACCTGGCTGGATTTTAGGGACCAATGCCAGTGGTGATTTACAGGGAATAAAGAAAGAATCTACAGTTGTGAAACGGGGGGGGGGAAGGCTGGGATATGGTGGACTGAAAATCAGTGGCGACAGAACTGCAAACACTGTGATGAAATATGAGGAAACTTGGATTTTTTTTTATTTTTTATTTTTTTAAATTCTAATCATCATCAACATATGAGAAGTCAAGGTAGCGCTTGAGTGTCTACAGACACCAGTGAATCTGTGCATGGCTGCATGTTGTTGTTTTTTTTGTTTGTTTTTTTAAGAATGCCAATGATTTTTAGGCTACATTTAAGGTGGTTACACCCAAATATTCACTTCTAAACTTCTCAGAATTGTACAAATTATGTTTTGGCACAACTCCAATAGGCACCAACAACACAAGCATGATGGAGAGGTTCAGCTGAATAACTGAAATCCATGTAGGTGTGATGTAGCAGTGAGCTGTGTGATGTAGCTGTGTGCTGCAGCAGCTACAGCATTTTGAATTTCATCACAAATTCTGCTTTAGAGTAATGTGCGCGCTGCCTTTATGTGAAGCCAATGCTCATCTACATTCTTTCTAATGGCCAGCAGGGGGCAGTCCTTTTGGATGCAAAAAGACTTGCTTTTGTACTGGGTCATAGGAAACCAAGCCTCACTGTCTGCATGTTGTGTATGAAAAGAGTAAAGTGTTGGTTCAGGTAACATATGTTGATACATACAGCACAGTCACAGAATAGCAAACAAGTGTTAATGTTAGACATAACCTGAGTAAATAAAAAAATTAATTGTTTGTTGATCTGACGGATGTAGAGAGAAAAACTTTGCACAGCACTGTTTGTCTGTCATAGCTCAGTATCAGCCAAATATTTCAGCTAACAAATACTAAATCAGCTCCAAGAGATTAATATTTGTTCAGTACCTCTGCCTCGGATGACAGTTTTTAGTGTCTTTCCTTTATTTCAAATACCTTTTTGTTTCTGTTATGTCAGGAAGCAGAAGGAAGGCAATTACGACCTGGTTTCTGGTACTCGATACCGAGGGAACGGAGGGGTTTACGGCTGGGACCTTCGCAGGAAACTCATCAGGTCACTACGGGTTAACACTTTGTAATCAGTTTCCACTCACCTAATAGGCAAGAGGCTGACGTTTTATATTTCTTCATTATTTTTTTTTTCTCCTCCCCTTCCTCCTCTTGTTCACAGTCGGGGGGCCAACTTTTTGGCTCAGGTGTTGTTGAGACCTGGTGCTTCAGATCTCACAGGCAGCTTCAGGTAATTGGTGTTACTGTTGTGATGCTGTGAATTAAGTGCTACTGACTCTTACATTAGAGCTGTATTTTCTTTCACTACTGCTGTGTTTATTTTTATTTTTTTTTGTTATTGTTTATTTAATTTATTTATTTTCCTCCACTGACTGACTTCAGACTATACAAGAAAAAGGTGCTGGAGAGTCTTGTTGAGCAGTGTGTGTCCAAAGGCTACGTCTTTCAGATGGAAATGATCGTCCGAGCCAGACAACTAAACTACACAATCGGAGAGGTGAGGTTCTCTCTCTCTCTCTCTCTCTCTCTCTCTCTCTCTCTCTCTCTCTCTCTCTCTCTCTCTCTCTCTCTCTCTCTCTCTCTCTCTCTCTCTCTCTCTCTCTCTCTCTCTCTCTCTCTCTCTCTCTCTCTCTCTCTCTCTCTCTCTCTCTCTCTCTCTCTCTCTCTCTCTCTCTCTCTCTCTCTCTCTCTCTCTCTCTTTCTTTCTTTCTTTCTTTCTTTCTTTCTTTCTTTCTTTCTTTCTTTCTTTCTTTCTTTCTTTCTTTCTTTTTTTTTTTTTTTAATTTTTTTATTAATGTGTTTAATTTTCAGGTAGTTCAGTGTGAGAGAAATCATTTGTGTGTCATTCGTTCTCTTGTTTGTTTGTTTCTTTAAGTTGAGGATTAAAAATTGGGGATTAAAGAAAATGTGGGGTTTTTTTGTTATTCATGTCTTTTGAGTGCTTTTTTCCTCTTGATTTTATGCTAATAGAAAAATGAAAGCCAAGAAAACGATTTGATTCTCATATTTAATCAGTCTGATTTGTGTGAGCAGGAAGCTGCTGACTTGTTTAAAGGAGTAATAAGTATCTCTTCTTTTTTTTTTTTTTTTTTTTTTTTTTTAATGATTTACAGTTTTTGGCTTGCTATTGGGAGCTTTAAAACTGCATTCTGCTTCATTACTCACTTTTAGAAGTGCTGTAATAAATTTTAAAACCAGTTTTTAGGGCAATTTCACAGCTTTGTCTGTGTCCAGACCACATAGCTTCAAAACCAATATGCGTATATGGGTCATATACACACAGAAATAGACTTCATAGCATGTTTGAGACGTGTGTGTGTGTGTGTGTGTGTGTGTGTGTGTGTGTGTTTTTTTTTTTTTTTTAAATATAGGATAGAGGAGCAATTTAAAAAAAATAAAATAAAATCTGCATTAAATATCCTATTAGAGCAGGTGTAGCTTAAAAGCCACTACTCTTGCTAGAAGGTATACAGTGACATTTACGGGTTAGTCAGATGACAGTCGCTCTTTTTCTCTGGCTCGATGACTGTGGTACTCATGCTGAAAACACTGTGTCCTCACTGATTTGTTTTACTTATAATATGCTTTAATTGTGATAGAAAGTCTCTTTATTTTATTTATTTATTTTTAGTCTGTGCTTTTGTTGTTATGTACTTTTGGCTATTTATTATTTCCCTAGGGATTTTCACAGTGGATAGAAGTGCATGAGTTCTACAGCAGAGGGGTATACTATGAAACAAGTTCAACACAGCCAGCTTTCATTGTGTTAAGTAGTGTGAAAAAAATCTAAAACTGCTTTCAGCATGCTCACATAAAACGAGGTGTTTGACACGTCATGTGACTCTTCTGCTTACAAAGATCCCTTTGAATAACATTATTAGACGATGATGATGATGATGATAAATTGGTCATTTAAAATCTATAAAAACATAAGAGTGAAATGCAGCACTGTTGCAGATAATTTATGCTGTAGAAGTTATTAATCTTGGGATTTAGTGCACAGAGCAGTAAAATAAACATTTTAATTTAAGGGAATTATTTTAATGATGAGCGCGCCTTCGGTGCTGCTGTTTACTTCTGTTTTCTAGTAGCTGCAATTCCAGGAGTGTAAAATAGTTAGCAGTAGATCAGAATCAAATATAAAAACATTTAACTCCAAATTAATACATGCATTAATTCATTCCCATAACATGCACATAGGAAATGTGTTCTATATCCATAATAACTACTCTCAGCTCCTCCAATGTCACAAAGAGTCACTGCAGCTTGTAGCTCCGCAATATGTGATTCTGCAGTTTTCTTTCCTAACACAACGAGAGAGGGATTTGAGTCTTTAGTTCAGCCTTTTTCCTGTTGAACAAGTGTGTTAACTGCTACACTGTGAAATCACCCAAGCAGAGGATCCATATTGCACTTAAAACATGACGTGAATAATAGAATCTGTGAAAATTTCTGGCAGTTTTAAACCGAAACCCTGAACACAACTCGCTCCCAAGCAGGTTGTGTGTTCAGCACAAGTTACCATGGTGATTTAGCCAGGTAAAAAGAGATCCACTTTCACCCACAGAAACCTCAGACTTTAAGCTCCAGATAGCTCGCTAAGAACTTGATTTTCCCTCTTATTACACCCCTCAAGAGTGCAGTAACTTGTACACTCCTTGAGGCTGACTTTGTGCCTCCTTCTGGTATCAAACCCATGATGTCCACACTATGGAGTCACTTCCTGTAGTTTAGGTAAAGTTAAATATTATCTCAGTGTTCATGTACCGTAAATCCCAGACTACAGAGCGCAAATGATTAAAAGCCGCATGCTCTAATTTTAGAAAGAGAATCAATTTTGTACTTGTACAGGCCGCACCGGTTTTTAAGCCGTATGCTTATTACACGTGAGAATTTTTAACATTTAATTTAATCTGTAAGGTAACATAAACATGGTAACATAAACGTTATGGTAACATACAAAAATACACACATTTCCTCGAACAGTGCCTGTAACAGTATACGTACGTATCAGTAACGCGCTAATTACGTTGCTTATGGGTTTTTTTTATGGAACAGTGCACATACAACATTACAAAAATGTATACCGTATATATACTACTTATCAATTTTATTGGTCTACTGTTATCAGGCAAAATGTTTTTGGCCTCATGGAAAAAAAAAAAAAAATGCATTAGCCGCACGTCAGTATAAGCCGCAGTGTTCACAGTGTGGGGGGGGGGGAAGTAGCGGCTTATGACCCAAAAACTACGGTAATTTCTTTTCGGAAAGCTTCATTTTTATTTCAGTTAAGATTTTTTTTATTTTTATTTTTTAAATGCTTTTAGTTTTTGGTTCAGTTTTAGCCATCTATATTTACCATGTGCAGAGACAATTTGACACAGTTTCACATTTGTGAAGTTATTATTTTGTTATATTAAACATATAAAACAGGTCTAGGTCAAGTGTGTGTGTGTGTGTGTGTGTGTGTGTATATGTGTATATATGTGTGTGTGTGTGTGTGTGTGTGTGTGTGTATATAAAAATCTTATACAGTTTTTATCTGTCTTGTATGAAAAGCATACAAGAGTGAAAACACATAAGATCCCTTGAAAAATTATATAATGAAACTTGTATGTTTTGTATACTTACTAAAAAACTATATGAAAGTAATGAGAAAGTGGCCACTTTCATGAGTAAATCATATGTTTTTACTATTTCTCTTCCATATGGGCACCTACAGACAGTTTTCTAGATATGAATAAAGTCTGCTTTTTAAGCTAAAGGAAGTGTTCAGAATAAATTAAACTAATGTTAACTCTTCTCTTAACTAGTGAATCCTCTGATTTTTTTTATTTTATTTATTTTTTTATTTTTATTTTTTTCTTGTAAAACAAATCTGTTGTTCTTCCAACAGGTACCCATTTCCTTTGTGGACCGAGTTTATGGAGAGTCCAAACTAGGAGGGAATGAGATCGTATCGTACGCAAAGGGACTGCTCATGCTTTTTGCCACAACATGATCAGTTTGTAAAATCCACAGGCCTGTAGTCTTACTGTGTTTAATACAGTTCTATCAGAATTGTAATGAGGAAGGGGGGAAAAAAACTCCACTTGCCTGTGGTCAGACAGCAAATACCAAGGGAGACGTCTCTCCCTGTTAGGTGTAAATATAAAAGAAGTCCCTGTCAGTAGACCTTCAAGAATACAAAAGAAACATAGTGCTTTACATTCCCATCATCCTCTTTAATCAGTTTCTGGCAAAGCGTCTCATCACTCTGCATTAACAAGCTGTCACATGACTTAAAGTGCACACTGAAGTGCTCCACCTATGCTTGATTGTATAGAATTAAACTGTTTTTTTTATCACTGGCCTTGAGAGATTTTTTTTTCCTTTTGGGATGCAGGCAGCTTCTCTTACTGATGTTCTTTAAGGAGTTTAAAGCCTGAAATAAACATGATTGTTTATTAATATTTTGGACACAGAACCTCCGAGATTTTTTTAGTAAATTGGGTTTTTCCTGATAATTGTTGTAGTAGTGACTCTATACGGCCCTTATGGAAGTTTAACTCTGTCATTCTCAACAAATAAATATTTTTCTTCCCATTTCTTCATTGCATATTAGGGGGGAAAAAAGTTCCATTTGTAGATTGTTTACTGGTTTTCAGATTGCTGTAAATGCATTTAATCACAACACCATTAACCTTTTGGATTCCACTGTTATCACGCGAGTCTACTGACAAGTCTGCGTGTATTAGCAGAATGCTACCATTTAAAGAACAAAATGAGCTTCAGTGTAAGAAAAAGTCAAGGACATAAGTTGTTTCATTATGGAGAATGTCGCCAGTGCCCCCTGCAGGGCCCCCACTGAATTGCGACCAATTCCTGAACAACGGAGTTAACGGGAGGTGGAGTAACTACATCCAAACTTTTGGACCACCCTACAGTAACTCCGACCGTGTTCTCTTCAGAGGGTTAGGCTGATGAGGAGTTGATCAGTGATGGTGTTTGGCCACTGAGTAACCTTTTCCCTTGTGTTATTTAAATTTCAAGTAAAGGAATAATTTTGTGTTTTATTATTTTGTGTTGGTTTCTTTGTTTTACAAACATAACACTCATCATCCATATTTCTGTATACAGTTGGTCCTGTTAAAGAGGGACTATTAAAAAAAACCAAAACCTTTACCAAGTCTCTTCGAAAGTGTAGGCTTTTTTTTTTATTAGTTAAAAACTCGAGTTGGGTTTCACATGCATAAAATCAAGAACTGTGTACACTGATCACAGCTCTGTGAGTGGTTCAATACTGTTGATCGCACATGTGGCTTTATTTTGAATCCGATATATAAAGAGAAGTAATTCTGGACTTCACTGATGTTTGAACCCCAGCTCTAAAACTACTTATTTAAACTGAAAACAGAAGCCAGATGTTGTGTCTCACCAGAGGCTTACCCAGACATATGGTAAGTAATAAGGTAATATGGTAAGGTTCATTGCTGGCCTTGAAACAGGAGTTTGGGGCATTCAATTATATCTCATAGTTCTCCCCCACTACGCTTTTACATACTGCTCCTGAGACTTTAATGGTCAAGCCTCTACAGCTCTGATATGCTACATGGTATAAATGTGCTTTAACTGGAAGAACACATTATTATTATTGCGTCTGCCCCTTGAAAACTAGCTCATAATGAACAACCCATTCCACAGCCTCAGCCAGTCAGGAGACTGAACATCAACACTTGACATTAAATATCACATGCAAGGCTGGCAAGCAGCTGCTGTATTGCATTGCCCTCCACAGCAAACCTGAATACAATAGAGTGGCATGAGTGTGAGTGACAGCGATGATGGGGTGAAAAGGTAGGATGTGCAAAAATCCACCCGACCTGATGGAGAACTTTTGCCTCACTTTATCCATGTGAATGCAGTGACACTCTGGACGAGTGCTGATAACAGAACTATTCTTTGGAGCAGCCTTTCTCCTGGCACTGTACAGGAAAGTAGTCCCGGCCACTTCGGTAGGCTCGGGCAGCTATAGTACAGCGCCACCTAACGTTGCCTCAGTCGTTCATGGCACTCCAGCTGAGTGCTGAGGCACTGTGTTCATCCGTCCCTCCACAAGGGAGGGGATGGGGTGGGGGACGCCAGATGTAGCCAGAATGCGCGTGCGCACTACTCCGGTGGAAACCTACTCCGGTAGGACGCCCGCTATCGGTGAGTTCCCGCAAATACTGTGTTGGGTTGTTTACCCCACACAGTCAGACACCAACACCAAATGCCTGCCGCAGGGTCTGATAGACGACACGGGTTTTCCTTTGAACATACATTTGGTTAATTGGTTAAGTTGATTGACAGACCAATCAAGAGTTTCTAATGAGCCGGCCTCGCGAGGTTCTCACAATTTATGCTAATCAAGTCGATGTCACTTCCGCCCCTTTTATTTGCGCCATTTTGGATAGGGCAGTTTCTAGGCTGAATGTGTATTGTCTGTCAGAGAAGAGAATGGGCAAAGCGTTATCGGCTAACAGGCACTCGTAGGTAGAGTTAAATGCGATTTATTTGAACGAGTAGTTGTTCCTCAAAAACAAGGCATGTGCCCACCCTCACCACTCCAGGGAATGGAGCTTTTAATTGTCTAATGAAGCTGCAAGGCTTTTCGCTCCCGTTGGCCGACCGGAGGGAAGAGGATAGCCCTTGTCGGCGAGGGACAGTCGGGTTTGGAGGATAGACTCGCTCTTCTGGCGAAGCAAGCTGTCACCTTAAAGGATATTGGCGGAGATATCCGAGCAAGTGAAAGTGTCTCTACATCGCCTCAGCCATCCTGAGGTGACACATTTCACTGAGACGGGAGCGCTGGATGTGAACGCAGGTAAACTTGTCTGTCTTAGTGTTCGGCGTTACCCTGAGGGAGTGAGAGTTTGCTGTTAGCCGTAGCTACCTGCGCTGATGCGGTGGGTGGCGATGAACTACAGCTAAGGTAACTTGGCTGTCGATATTCTGTTACTCCCTGTAAGGGGCGCAAGCTCAAGTTGAATTACTTGTCCAGTAGGTTTGTTTATAGCAGCCAACAAAAACTAAATGCAGATAGGTGTTGTTTGTGGTTAAATAAGGGCACAGAAGGTGGAACTATTATTATTGTTATTATTTCAGCCAGTGTTGTTAGTGCGAGTTTGGCTAGCCTAGCATGCTAACTTAGCGCGGTGTGTCCCCATTCTTTGTCAGTGACAGCATCTCCCTGCCAAATCGATTTGGATTTTGCCAGATGTTTATCACTGACACCAGCGTGGACCCAGCGCACGATTTATTTGTCTCCGTCGCTCATGACGCCGGGCTTGCTGGTCTTTGATGCGAAGAAGGCTCCTGGTGTCGAAAGTGTAGCTGTATTACTGGACACAGAGTTGTCTTCAACCCGGTATAGGCTGTGCATTTTACTTGTCTACAGCCGTACCCGAGATCATGCGGGTTTGCATTTGAAGCCTCAGAGATGATTAAAGCGTGATCAGAGGTCAGCCAGGTGAGAAGAGGGTTGTGATGCACTAGTAACGCTGAGAGGATGGCTGTCACTTGACTGGGACAAGAGTCAGGTTATGATCAGGAAATATCAGCCTCATATACATCTGTAATAGCAAGTGCTGCAGGCAAGCATCAAGTTCAATGATACAACTGTGCATTGAAAGCTTGAAAGCATCTCAAACTTTTTCTGGTGTCAGAGTGGACATGGATGTCACCAGAAGCTTCTGCCCTCATCCCTACATTGAATGTAGAAGTGTAAACAGCAGTTGGGAGACAGGTTTTTGTGTCCTGGTGAAGGACTGAGTGAGGAATTCTGTGGTTGAAGGCTTGAAGGCCTCCTGTTTTCTTCTCTTTTTTTTTTACACCACCATGATTGGGTAGGGGGGCCTTTTTCTTCTCCCTGATCTGAGAAAAGCAGAGAGCTGCCTCCTATTGCCTTTCCTTCCTTTCCTCTTCCTTCTCTCCCTCCCTTCCCTCCTACTCAGCCTCTCCTGTTTCTTTCTTTTTTTTTTTTTGTTGCTCCTTTTCTTACCCCCTTCACTTCTATCCATTGCCCACTCTCTCACCCTCTTCCATTTTCTCTCTCCCCTTTCAGCCTCTTCCCCGCCTTTCCTCACCCTCCCCTCTGAGCCTGTCTGTCCAACCTCCCTGCCTCCCCATCCCTTCCCCCTCTCCACTTCCGTCGCTCACTCTGTCCTCTCTGCTTTCCTATCATCTCTCTCCTCACACTCCTTCTACCCTCACTCACTCCCCCACCCTGCCTCTCACTCTCCCTCCTCCTTCTCCCTGCTCCCTCACCCACCACCACCTCATCCTCTCACACTCGCCCTCCCCCTTCCCTGATTTCTCTCGCTCCTTCTGTCCCTCCCCTTCCTCCCTTTCTACCCCCACCCCCCACTCCCCTTCTCCCACTGCAGACATATTGTAGAGGCTGCTGCTGACTCAATAGGAGGCGCCATTCTGTGATGGTATTGCGAGGCAGGGAGGAGAAAAAAGGGGGCAGGCAGAATATAGGGAGGCTTACATAATGGAATTCCTCTCTAGCGCCATCTACAAGTAATGGGCGGAAGCAGGATAGAGACACATAGAGGGGAAGTGGGCAGGGGTGTGTGAGGTTTGCATTCCCTTTTGCTCAGTTCCCACTGTAAGACCAATGTGAGGCAAGTAGAACTGCGGGGCTGCTGGGCGGATTGACAGAAAGGTCTCCTCACTGGACCAACAGATGGTAGAATCCACAGCCCCACTCAACTTGCGTTTTCTAGAAGGGGAAATAAGCTGAGGTGTTCACAGGAATTGTTTGGGAGTGTACTGTTTATTGTCGCTGAGCTGCCTTCATGCTGTTGTACATCAGTGACCTTTGACCTCAGTAGTTTGGAGCTTTGATTTGAGTAGATGCATCAGACTGTTTGGTAAATACATTAACAACACTTGTGTCCTTTGGCTGCCTCACTTTATTGATAAGTGATATTGATAATAACAGCTGGGAGGATCTGTGTGCTTCTGTCTTTGCATTAGCAATGACACTTCTAACTCGTTGAGCTCTGGCTCGCCTTGTGTAAGTTGTATCCTGGCATCCATGTGCATTCTTGTGCAAATGAATGAGATAAAGCAGGAACCCTGTTATGAAAAATCCCACAACTCGATGTCATTAGCTCTGCAGGGTAACATTTACATTTTGTTATTCTGGGGTAGAGCTGGGCGATATGAGATTTTTTCATATCACGATATGTTTTTTTCATTTCAGGCGATAACGATATCTATCACGATATAAGCCAAATAACTATATTTGTAAGATTTAAATGTGCCGTTGCTCACAAGTAAAATGTGAAATAATCAGCAGCTTGTTTTTAAATATTTTTTTCCCATGATAAGTTCAACAGGGTAGATGTACTTAAGGAACATGAGACTTTTTCAGATAAATAAAGGCAAATATTGCAAACTACACAAAAGACAGCCGCTAAAGCGTTTAAGTTTCAAAATAGAACAAATGAAACAGACTAAATTGTCAATTCCACTTAGAAACAAAATATTAATTCTAAAAATAAATCTTAGTTTGTTTTACAGAAGAACAGACAAAACTGACTAACTTTTGTCAGTATCAAATAAACTGAGAACTAAAAGGAAATTCTCAATCTCTCCTTGTTGTATAGCTGAGCTTTTCAAACAGTTTTAACAGTTACTTTAGTCTGACAAAAGCCGAATGACGAATTAGCGCTTCCAGTCAGAGACTGAGGCTACGTCCACACGTACACGGGTATTTTTGAAAACTGAGATTTTCCGTTTTCGTTTTAAAAAATAATCCCGTCCACACATAAAGGCAGAAATGAAGGAAAACGCTGCTATGAACATGCCAAAGCAGCAGGTGGCGCTAGATTCCTAACCGTGCAGAAATGTTGGCCAATCAGAAGTCTAGAAGCCTCGGTGGGAAAAAGTAAACAAAGCTGGGGCATAGAAGCAGAACCGAGTCGTATGTGTGGAGGGACAGTAACTGTGTGTATATGTAAGCATTTAAACACTGCAGAGAGTAGAATTAACAGTATTGTAGAAATTCATTTCACCGAAACAATAACGTGGCGCACAGTGTGACGCATGCACCAGTTTATTGTATTTCCAGACTTGCTTTCGGCACAATTTACAGTGCACGCTACTCTGTTTTTTGTCAGACTTGAAATAGCTTCAAACTACGGAACTTCTATGGCTCTTCCGTTCGGCAATCTCTCCGGCATTGGAACCATCATCTGTTTTCTCTTCGGTCACGCTCGGTTGATTTTTCTAGTCGGCACACTCATTTCCTCCATTATGCGCTGGCTCCATTACCCGCTGGCTGCTTCCCAAACAAACACACGTGCGGCTTGGCACTTGTGCTGTACGTAACAAGTCACGCGACGTGACGCTGCGGCTGTGATTGGTTCGGCTCTGCGCTACTGAATTTGGATCGGCTGACCTTTTTTTTTTTTTTTTTTAAGAGAACAAGAGCGGCGAGGTCTATCGCGATAGCTTAATTTCTCTATCGAGTAAAAGTTATATCGCGATACATATCGTTATCGTTCTATCGCCCAGCTCTATTCTGGGGTCTGAAAAGGTTTTCTGGAAACATGTTTGCATCACCCTATTAACCTCTGTGAGAGAATAAAAGCTTTGCTGCTAGCTATTTCTGACAGAACTTGGTGGCATGTGTCAACGTAGAGAAAGCCCAAGTGTGAGTTATGAAAAAAAAAAAAAAAATCATTACAGCCGAATTCCATTTACCTGCTCCAGTTGTGTGGTTCTTGTATTGTTTGCCCTGGCCTACTGGGGTATTTTAATAAAGCAGAGCTATTGCTCAGAGTATTGCTAACACCTCATGTGTTTTCTGCCCTGTCAAGATGAGTGTCCTCTGTGGAAACTGCCTTTGTAATTAAGACAGGGGTTAGTCTTAACTGAGTGACGAACATGCAGAAATTCCACAGGAAAAGTGAATCTTTTTAAGGACACAGGTTTAGTTGGGTCATTGAATTGTAGTGTCTTGCAGATGAGTCCATATAGTCACAATAAATCATATGAACATCTGCACAAAACTTTGCAGTCACAACTCGTTACCATGTCTCAGTAAAGTGATAATAAAGTCAAAATACAAAAAAAGACATTACTTTAACAGTTGAAAGCTGTGTTCTTCGTGTCTGAAAAGAAGTTTTGAACCCACAATCTTTTTTTAGGATTTATGAAAGGCAGGTTACATCACGTAAACTGTGCATTTCAGCTAACTGTTTATTCCCTGACCTTTGGCTTCAGTTACCAGACACCTGTCCAAAATCTGACCTGCACCTGTTGATAGCATGGATGTGTTTGTGTTTTCTGTTCAGGCAGGCAGAATGTTCCAGCTCCCCGTCAATAACCTGGGCAGTCTGCGGAAAGCAAGGAAAAATGTCAAAAAGGTCCTCGGAGACATTGGCCTGGAGTTCTGTAGAGATCACCTAGAGGTGAGTGTGCAGGCTTTGGTGTTTTTTACAGTTACGCATGCAGCATCTATGTAGATAATTTCTTGAAGTATTAACTGGATTCTTAAAATAGTATTTGAAATATTATGATGGTAAGATTAGTTTACTCATTTTTTTTGACATGTCATTTCATTTAGGAGAAAGATGATCCTCGTCATTAAAAAAACAGTGCAGTGGTCAGAAAAACATCTCAAACTCCACATGCCTCAGTCAGTATGTTAAAGTTCATAACACTACAACTAGGAAACGATTGAGAAAGCTATGAGAAAGTCTCTTCTCTCTAAAGCAAATGCCTCACAACAGCTGTCTAGCACGGTGGTGGAGGGTTGATGATTTTGGCTTTTTTGCAACAATAGGACGTGGGCATCTTTAAGTCCCTTAGTCAGCCTTCAACTCCTCAATATACACCAACGTATTCTAGAGTCAAATCTGAGGCCTTCTGTCCAACTGTTAAAGCTAGGCAAAAACTGTGTCTTGATTCCTAGCAGATCAGGAAATCTACAGCAGAATGACTTAAAAATAATAGAATCAAGGTTCTGCAATGGCCCACTCAAAGTTTCGAGCTTAACCCAGTTTGAAATGCAGCAGTGTGACTTTTAAGAGAGCTGTGCATAAATGAATACCCACTAACTTCAGTGAATTGAAGCAACAGTGTAAAGAAGGGTGGGCGAAATTCTTCTACAAATATGTAAAGGAATGAAAAAGTCACAATGAAAACAATAAATAAAAGTGTGTGCAAACGATATCAAAAGCATCACCAACTGAGTTCTTTAGACACAGTTTGCAGTTACGTCACTAACTGCTGCATGCAGCTTGTAAGTTTAGGTGTAGGAAGCATAAAAAAACCTGCAAACTGTTGACCCTTGATTTTTTGTTTACTTTGTTTGTTAGTTCCCCCTCTAGCTACTGATGCAATACTGAGCAAGCTTTTTTCAGTCTGTACTGGACTAATATTGGGTCCAAATATCTGATTGGTAGATGATGATGATGATGAGAGACCTTAAAGTAAGTGTTTTTCAGATAACTGTAAAAGGGTGCAGTCACAGGTGTGAGTTACTTCAAATAAAATGGAAAACTCAAATCCTTCATCTAGTTAGTGTCTGATTGACATGCAAGAAGGCAAAAATAACTTCTCCATATATACGTATGTTTCATTCTTTGTCTTGTGACAGTTTCAAGTATTGTTCTGCTGAGTGATTGAATCTTTTCACTTATTTATGTTAAATTCTTTGTTTGCTAGGACTATAAAGACTTCACTCCTCCTGAGGTGTATATAAAGCACACTAGCTGGGAGGATGTCTGTATGTGGGAACCATCGCATACCAAAGCCCAGGTGTGTGACATGTAATCACAACTTCTTTTGCACATATTGTAATATATTACTGTGATTTTTTTTTTCCTCCATTTTAAACACATGTATAATATATAATTATAATGATATGTTTAAATCACAAAAACAACCTTTTTTTTTTTTTTTTTTTTGGTCTCCTACCATCTCTCTCTCCAGGACTACCGCTCAAAACCTTTCTGCTGTTCTGGCTGCCTCTTCTCATCCAAGTACTTCTCTGCGTACAAAAGCCATTTCCGCAATGTACACAGCGAGGACTTTGAAAACAACATTCTGCTCAACTGCCCCTACTGCACTTACAATGGCAACAAAAAGACTCTGGAAACACACATTAAACTTTTCCACATGCCCAATAACACTGTGCGGCAGGGCCCCGGTGGTATGGCGGGAGCTGGTGGGATCATGATGAAGGACGGGCTGCTGAAGAGAAGCGGGGACAGTGTGGAACAGGCGGTGTACTACTGCAAAAAGTGCACCTACAGGGACCCTTTGTACAATGTAGTGCGAAAGCACATCTATCGGGAACACTTTCAGCAGGTGGCCCAGCCCTACATTGTGAAACCAGGAGACAAGGCTAATGCTCACAACGGTGGCACAGACGGTACTAACACGAACAACGTGAGCAGCAACCAGATTCACTGCAAGAAGTGTCTGTTTGTTCCACGGACCTATGAGGCACTAGTCCAACATGTCATTGAGGACCACGAGAGGATTGGTTACCAGGTCACTGCAATGATTGGACACACCAGCGTGATCGTCCCCCGTCCCAAACCCATCATCATGATGCCCCCAAAAACCCAAGGAGACAAAACCATCATTGGGATGGGCCCTAAAGGTGCAGTAATGGCTTCTACCAGGTCTCCTAGCTCACAGCAGCTGGGTCGACTTGTCATGGCATCAAAGACTGGTTTCAACTCTCAGAGTCTTCTGTCGGGATTGAAACACGATGCTATAGGATTAAAGGCTGGTACCACGCAGCCGTTCTCTATTGGCAGCCAGCAAGTTCGAGTTACTTTGCCTGGTAACGCCCAGGTTTCTGTGCCACAGCAGTCACACGCAGCAAAGCAGCTTATTTCTGGTGGCAGCCTACGGAGCCCAGTTATGCTCGGTGCTTCTTCCTCACTCAAATCAAACCCTCTTGGTTCACGTGTTCAAGCAGCAGCTACTACTGTAGCCTCTGTTACGGCTAAGAAAGGTGGCTCATCTGTCCTTGGCACATCCTATACCCAGAAGTGGAAAATCTGCACCATCTGCAATGAGCTCTTCCCGGAGAATGTATACAGTTCTCATTTTGAGAAGGAGCACAAAGCAGAGAAGGTGCCTGCTGTGGCCAACTACATCATGAAAATTCACAATTTCACCAGCAAGTGTCTGTACTGTAACCGCTATCTCCCCAGTGACACATTGTTAAACCACATGTTGATCCACGGTCTGTCTTGTCCACACTGCCGTGCAACCTTCAATGACGTTGAGAAGATGGTGGCCCACATGCGGCTGTCGCACCCAGATGAGAGAGTTGGCCCACGCACAGATTCTCCTCTGACTTTTGACCTCACTTTGCAGCAGGGTAATCCCAAAAACGTTCAGTTGATTGTTACTACATACAACATGAGAGATGCCCCTGAGGAGTCAGTGGCATTTCATGCTCAAAATAGCTCCTCTGTATCATCAGCCTTGTCTGCCTCGCTAATATCAGGTAAGAGGTTAATGCCTCCGCACCCACCCAAAACACCTTCAGGGGCTGCTGACAGTGTACCAGCAAAGATTGCCCCACAGGCATCTGTACCATACAAGAGGGATGTGGGCAAGACTTTATGTCCTCTTTGCTTCTCTATCCTTAAGGGCCCAATCTCAGACTCACTGGCCCACCATCTGAGAGAGAGGCATCAGGTCATACAAACAGTTCACCCAGTAGAAAAGAAACTGACTTACAAGTGTATTCACTGCTTGGGAGTTTATACAAGTAACATGACTGCCTCCACCATCACACTACATTTGGTGCACTGTCGAGGTGTAGGGAAGTCCCAGAATGGGCAAGATAGCCGGGCAGCCCATTCTTCTCGGGTCAGTCCGGCTCAGAGCAGTGCCCTCAAACGGGCCAGCTTTGATAGCTCTGAGGCTAGTGCACCAAAACGAAGGAGGCCAGGACCGCCTGGGGAAAGGGCCCACCCCAGGGATATCAATGGTCCGTCTGGATTTGTAGAAAACCCGGATGAACCTGTAGTCCTGGCACTTGACCCCAAAGGACACGAAAACCTGTCATACGAATCCAAGAAGGCATTTCTAACGCAGTATTTCAGTCGAGCACCATATCCTACACAAAGGGAGGTGGAGAAGCTGGCAGCCAGCCTGTGGCTGTGGAAGTCTGACATTGCCAGCCACTTTGTCAACACAAGGAGGAAGTGCGTACAGGAATGTGAAACCCAGGGCGCCAGCGTGTTGCTTGGGTTCAGTATGCATGAGCTCAGCAAAGTTAGCCACGAGCTGGCATTCGGTCAGGATGGCGTGTGCGAGGGCAGACGTGGCAAACGGCGGACATCTAGGATGCATATGGGACTATCGGAGCAGGCTCTGCAGAGACACAGGGAGCTTATAGCTGCTAATGGTGGCATAACTCCACTACCAAAAAGAAAGCCAGCTGCGAATGTGGAAGATACTAAAGCAAAGCCATCTGCCCCAAATCCCAACAGTGCCAGCAAAGACCAACCCAAGACAATCAACAGCACCTTACCACAGAAAATGCCTCTAGACCTCTCCGAACCTATAGCTATCGACTCTGACAGTGAGGAGGAAGAGCAGCAGGAGGATAACAAGGAAGCAGAGGGAGAGGTACATCTCCATGGTAACCAGCAGCTTACTGGAGCTAAGGAAAGAATGGAGCCAAGGACAAGGGCCAAGACTGTTTCAGATCTAGATGATCTCTCAGACGACGACGACGACGATGATGATGACGATGAGGATGACGACGATGAAGACGAAGGGGCGCACGTCGAGAATGGTTTTGGACCCACAGAGGGCTCAGGAAGACAGAGTGCTAAAGCAAGAGACACTCTACCCATCATCATTCCCAAGTTTGTCCCATCATCAGCAAGAAGCAGGAGAGACGCAGCCCAGCTGGGCAAGCAGCAGGTGTGACTGATAAAAAATCAAAAGACTCGCACACTCAAGAGAGGCACTTAAGATTTGATCGCCTCGCCTGAACTGAAGGACACTGCACAGCAACACTAGGCATCTGTGAAGGAGGGAGCGACAAGGAAACTCAAACACAAGCCATCCAATGACTTCTAAGGGCAGCAGCTAGGACTCATGTAAAGATTTGTGAACAAAGTTTAAATGTTGTTTTTTTTTTTTTTGTTTGTTTTGTTTTCCCCCCAGAGCAGGGGAGGGAAGGTGTAAAGATACTGACGTTACACCAAACAAAGTTTTTTGCCTTCTATATACTTTAGTACTTTGGGGTGGAGTCCTAACGGTGATGTAGCCATTGAGCTTGGCTTAAAATACTGAGATGTTTTGAGGTCAGGCTTTGAAGCTGACCAACTAATCCATCATTTTTCATGTAGTTCTCCTCACATAGGTAGTGTAAATTTGTACAGTCTTTTAGACATGTTTGGACACATGATGCTGTACATGTACTCTTAAATATTTGCTATTACCTGTGTGTAAGGTAGCCTCATATGTTCTACATTGGTATGCTTAACATACAATAGGTGTTGCTTTGGTGGCTGGTATTTTCTGGTATGTTTATTTTTTAACCAAAACTAGTTTCTTTGCAAAATAATATATCTATAAATAAACGAACAGTTTTTTTGTTTGGATTTTAGATATTATTTTAATTTTTAATGAATTCTTTTGTGGAATGATAGTGGAAAGCAGCATTTCAGCCACTTTTTGCAGCCTCTTGCTCCTTATCCCTGACTGTACTGTACTTGCCTTCTATTTTCACAATTTTCACTCGATGTTTTGCTCCCCCTTCAAGACTGGACAGTAATCAGCAAATTGACATCCACAATAGTGAAAGCATTTTTTTTCCAAAAAAGATATTGTGTTTTATATGTGTTCTTTGAATTGTGTGTATTTGTTTTCATTTTCCACTTTAGCATTTATGAACAATAAAGTGCTGTAATTGTGCTTCTCAGACAGTCAAAGCGACACTGGTTTCTTTTTTCACATACTCGAGACTTTGAAGCTTTGAATGCATTTCTTCTTAAAAGGGATTTATTAAGCTTTATTTTCTGCCATATAATCTGACTGATGTAGAATTTTTAAGACCGATACCAGTATTTGTTACCAGAGGATATATGATTTTTCTTTAAGACAAATAATGTATCAAGTCTTACTGCATTGCATTTGTGTTATTTAGGAGTCCTTACCAAGGACTTGTGGCAAGAAGGATTGATTGTTGTGTTCCAAATATGTGTTACCAATGGAGAATTTGCTGAATGCCCTCTGCTGGACAAATTATGCAGTCACTAATAACATGGGTGAAGGGTGTTTCTCCCATCTTTATTTTTTAATTTTTTAATTCTTATTTATTGGTCAATTTAAAATTTCCAATAATGACACACTGGCACATGGCTAATATCAGCACGGCTGATGTATCAGTCAGGCTCTAAAATATACTGTTACAGTGGTGGAGCCTCATATTTAACATTGTTAAATTTTGAAATAATGGAGTCAGTGAGGCACAAGTGATCCCTGTGTTTCAGTATTTTTTTCTGCTGTTGGCTTAGTATGTCAGAGGGGATCTACCTGCTGTTCAAAGCTTTTGTTTTACAGGGGGCTTAAAGGGAGGAGATCCTAAGAGCTTGCATCAGTGCCTGCTATAACATAAGTAAGGCTTGTTTGAAACGGAAACTACTCCATGAATGAAAGTATGACGCTTCACTTCCTGTCTGATTTCTTAAAACTGACACAGGTGCTTCTTCCCGTGTGCTGTACTCTGCAATGTTTGGTGAGTTAGGGGGAAGAACTGGAGACACATCTTATTTTACTCAAGTTTCTGAACTTCCTTTGACAAATAGTTGGTATTTAACTCATGTAGCGGTCAAATCTTTGATTTAAAAAGGTGCTGTAGATGGACCATTATCAATACTAGCTAAAGGTCTGATGGTTAATGATGGATAAAATACTGTTAATGGTGCATTGATGGCTGTTTAGAAAAGCTGTTATGGGTATGGAACCCAGCAGGTTCAGCTGACATCAATCTGAATGGCCACTGGATTATTAGAGATAGAGAAAATTGTTCATTTTGTTTTCTTTTACCACTTCAGCCTGTCCATAAATGCAGTCTGGAAAAAAAATCGCTGCCAGTTCCCACAGTAAAACTGTAAGCTGGCATAAGTATCACTCTATTCACTTGTACAGGCCACAAGCCACATATTACCCACTACTGAAATATATTGGCCACACTGGACCAGGATTTAGGTCTCAATAAGAAATGTGAACTTGTGGTACATTTATAACGCACCAACATTTATGTACATTGCTCTATTGCTCTTTGGGTCGCTGTAACTTAATCAGATTTTCAATTGATTTGATTATGTTGTTATAATTCAGTGTTCTTCAAGGAAACTCCGGGTCATGACCACCTACTTAAAGGTTGCAGACAAAGCATACCTACTCAGCAGGGCACTGTGCCCCAAAATGGTTCGGAGCCAGCGGCTCTGTGTCTATGCCTCAGTGGGCCAGAGCAGCTTTGGTGTGAACATGCTCAATAAATATACCAGTTTCCGGATGATTTTGGATATGAAGCACACGTACATATCACCTATGGTTGTGAGTTTCCTGATAAAGTAAGGTAACGGCAGACAATATATTCAGGCTAGCAGCTAAAGAAAAAAAATCCTTATTACACTAGCACAAAATATGACTGCCATGTTTTTATCCATTTCTAAATTTGTGGGTTACTGTCATGTGCTGACATCCTCTACATTAAGTTATCTAAAAAATAAATAAAGTGTGCAAGCTCCAGTGATAACAGTGAGACATCTGTCCACATAAACTGGATCTTATTTCAAAACATTTATCCAGTAAATATTTCTTTAGTCAGATCTTAAATATCTTAGTATATCCATTATCTTAATGAGGTTTGAAATCTGCTGTAATTTGAGAAAACAGTGGGGGTAATGTCATCCTAAAATAAAATCTTGTGGAAGAAACAGATTTATCCTCTGCATAGCATAAAGGGTGAGCACCTTGAAGTTAAGACAGGCTTTTTTTCTGGTGTGTTGCCAGAAATAGTTCCAGGAATATCCAGCATTGCTTGGTAACCATAAAATAATAATACAAAAAAATAAAATCACCAACAGAACCAGAGCTTTTTCTCTGGTGTCATAGGTGCAGTCAAACAATGATGTCATCAGTATGTTGTTGATTATAAAAACAAAACTGGGGCAGTTAGTGGTGTCATATCAAAGGATTTAACTGTGTTTTGATGGTAGGGTGACCCGGGGTGATGCCTCGTCACACAACTTAAGGGTATTGAATGTTCACCACTGGAAGAAAAAGATGAAACACAGTTCTCCATGTGAGGTGTTTGACAGCTACAATATACCTGTGTGCTCAGGCTGTACCAAGTAGATCCAGTCTGCATGTTACCATTAACTTGTTGTGGAAAAGCACTGGGAGCATTGCATTATTAACCCTCTGCACATTGGATGAGAGTTCTGCCAAAGCAGGGATCAATCAGATGGGACTTATTTAAATGTAGTGGGTCACAGTGCTCTACCAGTGCAGGCGAACTGAGGGAGATCAGATACATATATTCCCCCTCCCAAGTATTTCATTAAAATCCTATCCTTGATGCCCTGGGATGAGGAATCTAAAATGGAGGGAAATTACCCCAGTGCAAGAGGGAGAGAGAGACAAGACTCTCCTTGGCTGGCTAGTCAGTGTTGCTATGCTGTTGTAAGGAGTGAGGGAGAGGGAGGGAAGGAGAGGTGGTGGTGGGTTGGGGGGGGTCTGAAGGAGAGAGTAGAGAGAGAGGCCTAGCAGACTGTGGGGGAGGCGGAGGCCTCATCTGCAGTGCTGTGTGCAGAAGGAGCGTTTAACAGCCTTTCAGAGGGGGGAAGGGGAGGGGAAGGGAGGCGAGAGGGAGAAGAAGGGAATGGAAGGGGTGGGTGAAGGAGCTGGGGGGAGGGGATGTGAAGAAGAAAAAGAGAGTCACAGAGGGAGGAGAGGAAGGGCGAGGGTGATGGAGAAGTGGGAAGTAGAAACAGGGTAGGAAGTACTACGGGGGACGGGGGGGTAGCAAGGCAAGGTTATGCTGGTGGTGGTGGCGGTGTAGTGACTGGCGCCCCCTACAGCTGGAAGAGAAAGAGAGGGAGACCCTGTCTCTCTTCTCCAGCTGTCAGACACAAAGAGGTACTGGCTTCTGAGACAAAAAGAGCCCATCTACTTAACAGGAGGGAGGCGAATTGGCTGAACTGGCCACAGGTCAGTGGAACATTTTGCTCCTACCTGACCTGCTGCCCACATCCACCTGAGCGGTGAGAGCATGAGAGACAGGAGAGAGAAGGAGGGAAAGGTGGGACAGGTTAGAGGTGGTGAGGTGAGGAGCAGAGGAGAAGGAACACGTGGGCAGGTTGGACTATAACAATAACTGCAATGAAGTTGTTAATGGCGCACCCTGTGGGAAACCTGCAGGAGCCAGTATGAGTTTCCCGACAATGAAAACAACATAGAAAAAGAAAAAGAGGTGGGCTGCTAAATAAGAGCAAAATATGTGAATATGCCAGTGGAAGTGATGCTCTTGATGTCGTGGGTGCAAGGTTTCATCTCGTTCATCCTCTGAATATTGCATGTCGCTAGAGGTCATCTGGAGCAAGGTGCCACACAAACTGGGACAATAACATCAGCAGATACAGAAAGAGAAAGAGAGAGAGGAGGCGGTGGAGTTGTGTAGATGGGAGGGAGGGCAGGCTCAAGAAAGGCCTTGCAGACTGCGGGGGAGACAAGAGGCCTCTTCTGCAGTGCTGGGTGATGGAGGCAGGGATGCGGGTGGGGGCTGGGGGGAGGACTGTGGGGTGTGAGAGACACAGAGAGATGCTTGCAGACTTGGCCCACGACTAGCGCCTCCTGCAGTCAGAACAGTTGTGCTACACACACACACACACACACACACACACACACACACACACACACACACACACACACACACACACACACACACACACACACACACACACACACGTGTACTGTAAGAGATTCAGGGAAAGAATACAGTGAAGTTATTGAGTAAGCAATGAGAAAAAAAATCAGACGAAAGCTCCCTGTTAATGAGGGAGAGAGGTCATCTACGCTGAGGCTGAGATCTGGAGTGACACGGATACAGGTGGCAAAAGAACAGCGAGTCAGCTTATATCTCATCTTGTTTTCCACTCTCTCTGTTGGATTTTCTCTCTTCTACGGTGGCCCTGAAAGGTCAAAGGTACTCTAACTTAAAAAAAAACACCCAGCAAACAGAAAAACATTGAAAAAAGGGACACAAAACACAGTGGAAGTGAATTTGGGGAGACAGCTGTGGTAAACAGCTAATAGCGTGCATCTACAGTAAAATATCAATGGTGCAATTAAAACAGATTATTTTGCGTCGTCTTCTCCCTCCCAACACTTCTTCTTCTGTAATCCTTCATGTGTTTCACCTCCATAGCTTTTCCATCATGTTAAAATCACTTCCATTGTGTTTTGCATACTTTTGTGGTGTTTTTCTGTTTGCCAGTGTTTCATCCCTGTCACAGCTACAGTACTTTCCCCTGTTGTGTCCCCTTGTGTCTTGTCCCTTTAAATCAGATATGTCAAAAGCACTTCACACACTTTGATCTTAAATGGACTGAACCAGAGACACTTCCCTTTCTGTTAGTGGAAATGCTTTTAACTACGCATTTAACACCAATTAATAAAGTAAAAATCCAACAGTACTTCTCAGTTTTTTCTACACAATAAAGAAATGTTGCTGTAGTAAATGAAAGAAATATTTTAGCAAAAATAAAGGTTTAGAATTACGTTTCTCATTGCTCAAACTCCTGGAATATCAAAAGAGAACATTTTTGTTAGTTCACAGTCTCTTTGTTTTTCTACTGTGGACACATTGTAAAAAACTGAAATTTATATAGTCCATCACGGTGTCGTATGAATGGCTGTGGGGAGGTTCTTACTGAAATCTATGCAGTCTTTCACATATTCCAAATCCATCAAGTGGGACATAATGGTGTCCTTCCCAGGCCGATTCTGGCCCATGGGCCTCATGTTTGACACCCCTGCTTCAAATGAACCTTTTGATAATAAAAGTTCACCATCGTTTTTTCCCCCATGGAGTTACTCTTGTCTCCTTTTGGCTTCTCTTTTAACCTTATGAATAGTACTTTACAAAGCCTGCACCACTGAAGGCCCAAGGATATTTAATCATTAGTTATGTATAACTTTAAGGATTTATAGAAGGCTGAAGAGGTGAAAAATCTATATCACATAAAAATGAGAAAACAGAAATCTTTTTTTCCTCATACCTTTAATCACCTGTAACAAACTGAAGTTGATGCTCTATGACATCACAGTTGTTTGTATGAAGAGAGTGAAGAAAAATGTGCAAAACAGTGATTGTTTTTTTCTTCATAATTTCACCTCTGCCCAATAATAATGGTTATCAACAGTCCACAGTGGGCATATCAGGATTTTACATGTTTACATGACTCGTAGACACAAAGCAATCATAAATTCCATTCCCACTCAGAGTAAATGAATCCAAACTGTTCCTATATTAAGGAAGAAGGAATGTTCCTGGAGTGTTGGGCAGATTATTGCAGTATATTGCAAACAGCCTCCAATTTGCCTGTCAAAACATGAATGAAACTTTGCAGGATGTTGCATGAATGCGGCTGCAGAAACTCAGCGGATGACATCATCATCTCCCCTGAGAGAGGGAGAGAGAATCAGAGAAACCCAGCAGGCTGAGGGTCTACTGCTCTGCGGTGGCGTGTGCACTGAAGAGACTGAGAATGCCCTTGCTCGTCTGTGGGCCTCCTGCACAGTAAGACTTAAGTGGAGGAGCGGTGAGGAGCTTTTCTGCTCAGCGACAATGAGGCAGCTGCTGGTGCTGCTCGGTGGTGTAAAAAGGATGTCGGCTGCATCGCATGGCACATGTAGGTGCATGGGAGGGAGATGGTCTTTTGGGAGGTCTGACACAAAGATCTGTACACAGCTGGCAGGGGAGAGGGAGGTCCAAAAGGAGAGGGGTGATAAATAGGGCAACAGTCTACTGCTGAGTGTCTAGGGATTGAATTTTCTTAGCAAATGGGCAAGAAAATGCCTCCTTTTTTTTAATTGTAAAGATGACATTGATTTCTTTGTTTGGTAACCAACAGTAAAAAGGTCAGAGGTCACAGCTTCCGGTCCTTATAGCAAGCAGCAGCAGAGTACAAAAAAGGGACAGGGTTAGAAATCTGTAGGTCAGCTCAGGTTTGGAGAAAAAATTAAGATAGGAACGTGAGCAGAGGATAGAAAGTGGTTATATGAAACAATAAAAGCTGAACATGGAGCTGCCAGGCATGAGGAGAAGAGGAAGAGCTCAGAGTAAAAGAGGATATGGAGAGAGTTGGTGTGACAGAGGATGACGTTAGGGGTCAGGGTGAGATGGAGACAAATAATCTGCTGTGGCAAACCCTAAAGGGATCGTCTGATCGAAGAAGAAAAAGAAGAAGCCTGTCAACGTTACTATCAGCTGTATGAATATTTTTTAACATCTTTTTTCTACTACTCAGTAGTAGGCCAATCGCTTGGTAATTTGCCTTTGTATTTATGAACCTTTGTATTTATGAACCTTTGTATTTATGAAAAGATTAATCATTAAATTACATTAAGAAAGGCCATTTAAAAATGAGGTTTAAATGAAAATTAAATTAAATGGAAAAGTTTGTCAAGAGTTTGGGCTAGACCGCAGAGATATACCACAGTTAACATACTGCCACAGCAGGCGAAGAGCTTGTTCCTAGCAGCAGGCTGTAATCCGTTGTTTGCATCCTTAAGAGCGATCCTGTGGTGCCTTTGAAGAGTCAGATCTTTTTTGTTGATGGCATTATGTGCTGTAGATGATAACATATTAAAAGTCTTCACAATTTTACATTGAGGAGCATTATTCTGAAACTGTTTCACAGTTTGTACAATTTTTGTTTGTTTGTTTGATGAACCTGTGCCCAGCTTCAATTTGAGTTGTTTTTTCATTGATATTAACGATAAGCTAATAATGGCACATCTTGTTAGCTCAAGATGATATGTTTTCTGTTCTATTATGAATTAAATCGGAAATTATTACTGTAAATCAGTGTGTTCTGTTTTATTTACATTTTTAACTATTAATTTTAACTAAATGTTAACCAAATAAATAACTCAATAAGGTAAAACTAATCCAAACCAAAACAAATACAGTAAAATACAATAAGCCCAGTACTGTGCAAAAGATCTGAGCCACCCCTCATTTCCCCACTTGTTTGGAAAGCCAGAAATATCAGTATTGACTCTACTGAAGCGTCAAAACCTCACAAACAACTGTATGTGTCAAATATGATACTGTAGGCGACAAAGGCATTACGAGATGAAATAACAGATTCTATGTTATGGGTTGCAATGTAGAGAGTTATTGCACAAGGTATAGAAATTTTCCTGTATCTGTCCTTGTTGCAGTCAGTCAGTTAGAGAAAGTGCAGCACTAACTGTCCAGTATAGGTGCAGAGGGTGGCCAGGATTGTCCATTATGGACAGTTTGTTTGCTGACTGCCTCTGCACCATACCTGTCCAGTTTGCAGAAATAAACAGTGGCTGAAATACACGTTGATTTTTTTTTTTTATTCTTTACAGTTAACAGTAAATTCTGAATTGCTTTTCTCTTTGTTTAGCAGTAATTTAACTGATCTCTTCTTGGTTTGACCTTTTTAGCAGGTCAGAGCTAAAACCCTAACAGGGAGTGATTCCCTGGTTGCTCATTCCTCCTGATCTCCAACAATAAAGTCAATGTTGAACTGGTATCAGCAGGTGTACGATGGGTCAGGCAGTGAAACTCCTGCTGTCCTCCTCTCTGTCCCAACACGCACACGGGTTGACCTGTCCCCTCATAGCCTGCAGATGTCGCTGTTGAGACTACTTTCCAAAAAACAGAGAAATATTATTTAATAAATTAAATATTTAGTATTCCTCTTGTCTCTTCAAAGATAGCAGAATAGTAACTTCCTGCACCTTGTTGGACCCATCAAAGTGTTACATCATTTACTGTTTATTGGCTAAAAACGAGATATTTTGACCTAATAGCTATGCTAATATCAGCTAATATGATATTGTGGAGGTATGTAACAACGACAGGAGAGCACAAACCAGACACAAACAGACCACAAACTCATGTAAGCTAAGAACAGGTAATGGAGGCTACAGTTCGCATGTTTTCATTGTTAAAAAACAAACATTATCTGGTCTAATGAACCATGATTTCTGGTGAAAGGTTCAGATGATAGGATCACAAATGTGGTGTAAATGACACGAAAGCATGGATCCATCGTGATGTGGATCAGTCAGTCTGCTAACTGAGCATTGTTTAAATACCACAGCCTCACTGAGGGTTGTTGATGACCATCCCTTCACGACCACAGTGTACCCATCTTCTGGTGACTGGTTCCAGAAGGATAGTGGTCCACATCACAAAGTTTAAGTCATATCAAACTGGCTTGTTGAACCTGGCAGTGAGTTCACTGTACTCAAATGGCCTCGGCAGTCACCAGTTCCCAGTCCAATAGACCACATTAAACTGGGATGTGCTGAGTTTAATGTGGACCAATATCTCTGAGGAATTTTTCTGGACCTTTTTGAACCAAAGACACAAAGAATTAAGGCAAAATGAGGCTGCAGCACTACTAACAAGATATACAGACAATGTGGGAGTAAAACTTAGGTAGCTGCTCTCTGTTGTGTGGGAATATGTATATGGTTAAACCTATGATGGGTCCAATGAGGTTACAAGTGTGTAAAAGAAGAAAACCCATGTTTCAATAATTTTGATTTACAATTTTTTGTTGTTTTTAGTGGAACACCATCTGTACTGAAAAGCACATGACTGTATCAACACAAGCTACCCTGTATTTGCCTTCTGTTTTCCAGTCATGTGAAGAATCCTTTACCTACATGAAGCAGGTATTATACAGAAGGAGGAACTCCAACTATTTCTTACACACATATAAGCCTTGAAAAAAAAGTTGTGTTTTGTGTCTTTCGGAGGACGATAAATCATTGCTGCTTTTTCCACTTAGTCAAATATGTGTATATTTCAGCTTCAAATCGAGACATTTGTAGTTTTAAAAACAAGGACATGCATCTCCCTTCGCAGTCTCTGTCTCCCTCTAGTGTCTACATGTAATATAGGAGCAAACGTCGAGATGCAAGTTTGTTATATGCTTAGTACAACTGTGCAAGTTATCATTTTTTTAATTTTCTGAACTAAAGTGAGTGCTTTTAGCTGAAAGCAGAATAGCAGAGGGAGGCATTTTTTCTTGTTATTTGATCAAGTACATGTGACTTCTAAAGTTGTTGTTGCTTTTTTGTTTGTTTGTTTGTTTTGAAATAGAGATGGATTTTAGGATTTTATTCATAGTCAAAATGTTACTCTGTAAAGTAACTTTAAAGGAATACTTTAGTCGTTTTCACTCACTGATAATAATCCTGCTAAGAATCATTTTGCTGTATTCAGCTAAAATAGTTCTTTAACTGTTTATACAATAAATTCCAAAAGTTCCAGAATGCCAGTTTCACTTTCAATTAAATATTTATTTCTAATACGTTTTTATGTCTTATGTAAAAAAAAAAAAAAAGGGTGATGGCATTGCGTGATAATAGATGTCCTTCTCCAAAGATGAATGTTGTATAATGTAAAAGCTATGCTTTGTCTCGGAAACAATAATTAAGCATCACTAAGCCATGTAATAACGTCAGATGGGCTGTTTATACATTGTAAATTAATATGTCTACAACAACAAAACCTTGTAGACATTTATTATGATGGAATTCTTGGTCTGGGTCAAAACGGACCCGAAACATACCAGGCATGTATTTGCATTTACCGGGCAGGTAGCCAGCAGCTGCAGCAGGTACATATTGCTTTTGGCCATAAGATGTCACTATAAAATTAAAACAATCACAAGCCAGTGGCAGGA
This sequence comes from Copadichromis virginalis, assembly GCF_057382275.1. Taxonomy (NCBI): domain Eukaryota; kingdom Metazoa; phylum Chordata; class Actinopteri; order Cichliformes; family Cichlidae; genus Copadichromis; species Copadichromis virginalis. The sequence continues at coordinate 33,660,949 of NC_140639.1, read as the reverse complement.
ACTACAGTTTATTTTTTGTACCCATACTAATTTTACATACGCAGGTAACACTTCATTCAACTATCATAAAATCTCTGTTACACACTATCTATTAGTTTTTACCGAGTATAGTATAACTGTTTAAATGATTAATGCACACGATTTTAATTTAGGGTTTTTAGAGATATGGTCATCATTACGTTAATAGAGTGAGAAAGTGCAACATCAGTGCTTCAGTTAACATGATGGCAAAAAACCACGTAAAATGGGTATTTTGTTTATGAATGACATTAAAAACAAAAAATGAGGCATTACTGTTCATTATTGTTCGAGCTATTTGGAGCATGGTTGGCACACCGTGCCAGGACAGAGTGGGCTATTCCTGGTGAGGTGGAAGGTGCTCTTATTTTGAAGCCACAGAGTATTATAGAAACCATGCCTTTTATTTTGAAGTTCCGTATCTCCGGCTCTCCGGGCACGGGCAGGGAGAGAGAGTCGCAGGCAGAGGTAAGCCAGAGACGGTACGGTGTGGGGCTGTAGCTACGGTGTCAGCGGCAAGTATGAGAGGAGACAAGTTTACGAGCTGAAGCTGGCTGATTGACAGCCTCTGTCGCATTCTGTGGAGGGACCACTTGTACCGGCGGACGTCGAGAAGACGCGGTGTAGCCTGTGCGACTAAAAAAACCTAAACTAAACCTTTAAAAACAACTGGTGGACACACGGGGTTTGTAGATAGACGTTGGCAGCGGCGGCGGCAGGAGCAGGGAGAGAGTGTGAGTGCTTTGGCGGCGTTCCCGCTGCTAGAGAAACATGAACAAAAACCACCGAGTGCCGAGCAGCCGTTCTCTGAATGCAGTGGAGGTGAAGAGCAAGGTGGGTACGGACACTTATTTGTCAGGTATCCTTCCAGTGTTTGTACTCCAGACAACCTTCGTCCTCATTAAATCCACTCTTGCTAATTTAGCCTGCTAAAGAGGCTTGATAGCGGGTTATTATGAAGCAAGGCTTATAAACTTTAAGAGGAGCTAACAGTTTTGGTTTTTTTCCACTGTGACCACCCGAGAATTTGGTTACAATTCTTAAAACTTTATTGGTAACCGTGGCGTAGTTTTTTGGTCGTTTTACGTCTAAAGGCTAGCTAGTTTGTGACAAGGTGGAAGGTTTTTGTCAGCTGACTGCGCAGTGAGCCAGTGTCACCTGTCACAGCCTTCTCCGCCGTACTCTCCTGCTCGTTTACCGAGTACTGACTTCAAGTTTGACCCAACTCTTTAACTTAATCAAATCTGCGTGAAAAGTTTACTCAAATTACCAAAAGTTTATGTCAAATTACCTCGGTTAAAGGTGATAGTCGTTGCCTGTCGCGTTATTTGCCTGCGGTTACAGGTGTCACACGGCCTGCGTCAGGCTCGTGGCTCCATCCGCGCCCTGCTGAGGCTTGACCACACATAAGTGTAATGAATAATGACTATATTGTTCTAGAAGTTTTTGCACGCGTCGACACAAGCTGTCAAATATTTTCAGCTACAGCACTAATTTTGCCTCCCTACAGTAGTGCAATAACTATTGTTATTATTTACTCAGCTATCCCGGGTTATTTAAATTCTTTTGACTCTTCTGAGTTAAGATTGTCTTCCTTATGTCCCCAACCACTTATTAAATTAACTCTGCTTTGCACTGATGCATAAAATAACTGATTAAGCTGGGAGATCATCTTTTGTCAGCGCTGAGCAACAGTAACCACAACAGCTGGTACCTCTCACTAACGCTACCAATGAGGCATTGTGCTCTGTCTCAGCTACAGAGCTGCCTAAAGATTAGGCGTCCAGAGCCATTGATCCAGTCAGTCCACAGGCTTAAACAGGTAAACCAGCAACATGTTTGTGGGGATTGCTGAAAGCACACTGTCTTTGTAATAGCTGCAGGATAAATATTCTGTGAGGTAGCTTGATAAAAGCTTTATCTGCAAACCTAGAGATACACAAAACACGTGAATAATTTACCACACGTGGTGTGCTTTGGCTTACGCATCAGTACAAAGTAGGCTTATCAGGCACTGTTTCATACCCTGGTTTCGGCCATACGTCACACCTGTGTGTGTATTTGTGTGTTCATTTGCAATCACATGTGAACGCCTTTCTGCCCCATCCCAGTTTGGTGCAGAGTTTCGTCGGTTCTCTCTGGAACGGTCCAAGCCAGGCCGCTTCGATGAGTTCTACGGTCTCCTGCAGCACGTGCATCGCATCCCCAATGTGGAGCTGTTGGTGGGCTACGCTGACGTGCACGGTGACCTACTGCCCATCAACAATGACGACAATTACCACAAGGCCATCTCCACAGCCAACCCTCTACTCAGGCTGTTCCTCCAGAGGAAAGGTATGCACAGAGGAAGTGTTTGGACAAAGTGTCCCAAGTTTTCATTTGTTTGCTTGGTTACACCTGCTTTGCATTGGAAATGCAAATACAGTCATTAGCATTGAAAAGCACAGCTTAGAAATATGTGATAGGCTATTGACTATAGCTGTGACAGAGTTATAAAAACTTAAGTGTCACTTTACATTGTCAGTTTTTAGGCTACTTGTTGTATGTTTCCATGTTCAGCTAAACAAACTACTAAACCGCTGGCCTCTATTTTTTTCCTTATTGATTTCTAGTTAACTAAGGTTAGGGGCCTTTTCAATTCAATTCAATTTTATTTATATAGCGCCAAATCACAACAAAAGTTGAGAGGAAGAATGCACTTGAAATGAGGAGCTGAGCAAAACAACAAGAGTAGACGAATGGAGTTCACTTTGAGTTTGTCCAGTAGACTGTTCTGTATTGCAGCTTGGTAGCTGCATGGCAATTATTTTTTTACGTGTCTGACTGTTTTGGAAATACGGGTTTCAAGTATTTCGAGCAGTGTTTCTGTAAACACTGCTGCTGTAGTTTCTAACTTCCTTTGCTGGCTCTGGTGTAATCATTGCCAATATTTCTGCCATAATTGCTCTGCTTTTGCAGTTCCCCTTGTAGATAAGTTTTTTATCTTTTAGCTAATAAAGGAAGAAGTTGTGGCTGCTCTAAATTCATGCTCTCAAGTATGGCTTACCTTTATTTCATGTGTATGATTACTGCAGGTCTTACTATATCAACCTTGGTGTCTGATATTGGCATATTGCCAATTAACATGGCATTTACTGATGTCAGTGGTCGACATTAATATGTTCTGTCTCCAAGATTTCACACGAGCTAAGTGATTGTGTTACAAAAAACTGAAAGGGTCAGGGTTTTTTTTTTTGTTGTTATCATGGAGTAAATGAGGTATAAGCAAGAGCAAAAGTAAAGTAAATAGATTTGAAAACAAAATGCTGCTGTTGGCCCATAATTTCACAATCAGTGTATCCATAGTGATTACATAAACATGTTTCTGTCAGAGTATGCGTACAAAGGTTTAACCTCTCCTTTGATTTTGGAGTGTATTTTCCTAATCACTAAGTTGCTAAATGTGACCTGTTGAATGTGGGGAGGACCACAGGGTCTGCCTGTGCCTGTTGTGTTTAAGCCTGTGCCATATGACCCTATAGAAGCTAAGCCACTTTGTCAGAAGAAGATTAGTGGGGTCAGTGTGTATCGCTGCATGGGACTGTGTTTCAATTACATGCTCCAGACACTAGCCCCACACTGGGCTCACTGCTGCTCACATGAAAAACGCATGAAAACACCGCCTCGGCAGGAATCCCAGCCAGAACAAAAACAGAAGACAGACGCATTAATGCAGTCATAACCCCCTGCAGACCCCCTGACCTGAAACCCTGGTTTCCCTCCTGATTTGTCAGCAGGGAAACCCCCTTACTTTACCGTTAAGCACCAGTTGGTCTGAACATATAAAGCCGTGCATTGTGTGGAAGCAGCAAATTCGCAGCTTATAGATAATTTATTAAATCATATATCTGCAGGCACTGGATCTCATCTCTGATGATGGCTCTATAACAGGTTAATGGCTTGTCCATGTTGGGGCCAATGCGGAAGCTTTTTAACACTCAGTGCTTGTTTATCTGGAAAGCTTCTTACATCTTTTAGAACCCCGATCTTTTTGAAATGAGATGTCTTGTGTTCCATTTTGGATAAATAGTATTACTGAACTTAATGATCTTGTTACCATATCTGCATGTGACCCAACAGCCAAATGAAAAATCTTCATATGAACAGGTAGTTATAAATAGCATAAGGATCATGAGGTCATGATCCCTACCACAGTGTTTAGTTGTGTTTGTGTTTAGTGTACCTCACTGCATCAGTTCAGAAGTTTAGCAGTCCAGTCATCAGTTCAATTCGAATGCTATTAGACTTCCGTGTCCTTTAAGACTGCAACTGAGTAATTATGTAAATGTCTCAGTCAGATGTGATGTGATTGGTCATTATTGCATAAGAGCAAGGCTTCAGACAAAGTAGCAGTGGGGGCCAAATTATGTTCCAACTAGGCTGGTGTGGAATAGTGCAGTGAAATCCTGCTGAACTTGGACTGGGAAAGAAAACTTGGAGCTAAAAGAACAAAAAACTGCCCACAATCTCCACATTCAGGGATTTGGATGATTTGTGTGTTTATTTTAAAAGTGTGTCTAGTCTGTGCACTGTAGAGCTCATGCGTATAATGAGGGTTATTTTTGGCACTGAATTTTATTTGTCTCAGAGACTAAATCTAGGCTGTGTATACCCTAGGCTGGGCGCTTTAGGTTTCATCCACTCGTCAGCGTGCAGATGGTTCGATGGATACTAGGCTGCAACTGTATGTAGTTGTCTGGTTGTTAAATAATGGCTACATTGTTGTTTTTCTGCCTCTGTGCTATTCAGCCATTAATGTCTTATTGTTCACTGCTGAGAAATGGCTGAAATGTTTGTGCCTCTGTTTTTGACTACTGGTCATTTTTGAAATCGCTTCAACGCACAACAAATACAACCCAGCAGCACTGGGTATTCCCTGACACCCTCCACCCCCACCCCTCCATCTGTGAACAATGTGTTGATGACTGTTGGGCTGGCAGTGAGTTGTCCACTGTTTACTGGTTGTCATGGCACCCCTAAAGAGGCCTGCTCATAGGTGGATTAATGCTGCAAAGCATGCTGGGAGCATGATTGCTAGCATTTGCAAAGACTGTCTTTGTTGAGGTTTTTTGACGACTTCACTTGTTATTAATATATCTCATGCAGTTGTAACTACTTAGAGGTGTGTCTCTCTCTCTCAGAGACTATGTATAAATGATAATGGGTAAAGTTGGGTTAAAGTGAGTGAGTTAGTGATTAATGCTATTAGTTGTTCTCATGTAAGCACTTTCTGTCTTGGTTGCTGACAAAGTGCAGCTTTTGGTTTCATTTAGGCTTTTTGTAGCATGTGCAGCCATGTAGGATGGTGCACTGTTCTGCTGGAGGAGACAGCTGCCATCAAGGAGTGTTGCTGCCATAAACAGGTGTGCCTGGTATGCACAATAATTAGATGGGTTGTATGTGCCAAATTAACAGTTTTATGAATGCCAGATTTCCCAGCAGAAACATTACACTCCAACCAGATAAGCAACAAGATAATCAGCCTGTTTCACATCACCTCTTAGTGGTTTTAATTCAGTGTGTAGCCTAGCCTGTACTACATTATTAACCTAATACCACCACTCTTATAAAGTAGTAAAACAAATTGTGCACTGATGTAGGTGTATTTGCAGTAAGACCGTTTTAGCCAGTACATCTACCTGGATGCCTCATTATTGTAGCTCTGTTTTACATTTTCAGAAGCCCCAGGATGTTTCAGTCTTGAACTGCTCCAGTTTATAGTTGGGTTGCAACTTGCTCAACAAAATGATGTGCTATTTCAGTGGTTTTGTTGGCCTGTGTATATTGAGTTAGCATTATTATTAAATACTTCTTTTCAGGGAAACAGGAAAATGAGACACACGTTCAGCCTTGTGTTTAATTGTCTTTAAACATGGCTGACAGAAGAAGTTCTCCCTCAGTTTGACAACATGTTTGTCTGTATCAGTCATCCAGAACGCCTTTTGTGCTTGTATGCACACAACTTTCAGAGTGTCCAGGTCGTCATCCATGTAGCAGTAGCAGCTTTCAGGCAATCCCAGGGTGTGTGTTTGTTCAGTGATGTTGCTCACTGCTCTCACAGTTTCAGCTCCTAACTCTTATCCATTAACGTAAAGGGGAAAGGTATAGGGAGGGACAGAAATGACTGTATTTGTGTTTCCCAGCAGGGATTGCCTTTTAATTAGTAACCAGTGAATGAGTCACCCAGCCAGAGATGGAATATGTTCAGTGTGAAAGTACACCTAGCCTGCAAAACATGCAAAGTCTCTGAATATGATAAGAACTTGAACCTGAATCTGCTCGGCACTGACAGGGAGTGATAATGAAAGTGCACTGAGACAGACATGGAGTGGGAATCTGACATTCACAGAAGAAGAAAGGAGAGATAGACTAAGCATAGGATTTCAGATTAAGTAAGGACACCACAACTAAAGAGATGCACTTTTACTGTGGGTTTGAATAGAAAGGATATGCTGAAGAGAGATATGGTGGCAGGTGTGAAGGATGCCATTTCCCTGAGGAGCTCTTTCTGTAAAAATAACAGAAATTAGCCACCCTTGATCTGGATGTGAGGTTTTCTACAGTGCATGATGTATTCCCCAGGATGCTGTCTGTGATGAGTGAGGGGATGATGAATTTGTAGATCTTAAGGAAGAATGTGTGGAGGAGGAGCAGAACTTGAGCTTAATAAGAGATTGGAGGATGAAAGAGAGAGGGACAGTAAACAGTACTAAAGAGGGAGTAATGTATAAGGCTTTGTTTGGGCAATGCATGTAATTAGAGATGTGGGGAGATGAGAGGGAGTAGTGTTAGTGCGATCGGAATGCAACAAGAGGTAGCAAGAGAGGGAATAAGTGAGTGAGGGAAGAGGATAGCGGGAATAGTATTAGTGAGGGAGGAATGTAGAGTGAGGCCCACGCTGGGGAGGGTGGGCGAGAGAGAAAGAAATGGAAAGGAAGAAGGGAGGAAGATTGAACGGAGGGGGGTTTGGTGGAATGTGGCCAGCTTCTGATCACGTCTGCTGGCTAGATTAGACAGGACAGCAGGCCAGGCTGGACCCTCAGCTCCACAGCTCAGCTCAGTCAACAAGGTAGACAGAGGAAGAGCAGAGAAAGGATAAGGAGATCAAATAAAAGTAAGCAGGGACATGGAGGACAGAAATGAGAGAGGTGAGCCAGATCCCTGCTCGGTCTCTCCTTTGAAACCTGACTGAATGAGACTATGCAGGCTGCAAGCAGATGGAGGAAGAGCAGTGGTGACAGCAGGAGGCCAGGCTCTGTTATATAGAGGCTGTCAGAATTCTCAGCTTAGGGTTGGTTAAGGAAGATGAATGAATAAATGAATGGGTAGAAGGAGGGAAGGAAATGTGTTGACTGCATGAGAAATATGAAGAAGGGAGAAACCGCACATTCAATTAGGAGAAGGAGTTGGATGACGGGGAGGGTGAGGGTTGGGGAATTGGGAAAAGTGGACTGTTTACTGTTACAAACCACAAAGAGTAAACTGATATGGAGAGGTTATAACTGAACTGTACTAGTCGGAGAAAAGATCAGGGAGATACGCACACTGTGTTATGAGATGTGATTGAACTTTGTCGGCTTGGCACATTTTAGAAGTACGTGATGATATGTTGTAGTTGTTCTCATGAGTTGAAACAGAAACTTCAGACACGCGTGTTTGTTTATGGTTTTCAAATAATTTACACAAAGAGAGAGCAGTTATTTTTGTTATAATGTGAATACCATGGATGTACTATGAAATATGTTGTTTTCCACTCAATGTCAAGATAATTTCCCGGATAATTTATGATCTTTAGACTTTTAGTTTCACTTGCAAGCAGAAAGATGTGCTTTCCCGATTTTTAATTAAGCCATGTGTCCCCCTGGGCTTTAAACTACAGAGATATTGATCTGAAGCGTGATAACCAATATGCTTATCTGTGATTATTATTATTATTTAAAATCTCACCATTGTAGCATATTTACCCTGGCTATGTTCTGACATGCAGCTCCCAAAAGCTGTTGCCTAACCACCTTCACTGTTTGTATTCTTTCTTTCTTTCTTTCTTTCTTTCTTTCTTTCTTTCTTTCTTTCTTTCTTTCTTTCTTTCTTTCTTTCTTTCTTTCTTTCTTTCTTTCTTTCTTTCTTTCTTTCTTTCTTTCTAACAGAGTTATATGGAAGTGTTGATATTATAGGATAGGTATGAGTTAGGGGTGGGCGATATAAACGATATACGATAGAAACGATATAAATTTGGCCAACGATAGAGATTTTGACTATATCGCTCTATCGCGATAGCGCATGTTGATGACGTCATCAAGCTTCGCCTGTTTTGGCCGAAAGCATCGCAGCGGCTACAACCATTATCATCTGCAAATTATGGCGGGCGACAGTCATAGCAAAGAGATGAAGCACTTTTGAAATATGGGGAAAGCCAAAAACTGCGCTTCCTCCACTTCCGTAACATTGATTCATTAATGTTGAATTCTCTCGCAGCTGTTCTATTTCCATGTTTTTGCAGTATATTAATAACTAACCTCGTATTGTGGATGAATAATCTCAGTTGTTCTCCTGACTGAAGTTTGGCCCGTGTATAGCATCCTGCTATGCGATTGCATTTGTCCCTAACCACCAGAATCCCTCACGTTAACTTTTATGGAGTGGAAAAAAAGTTGGCGTTCATCCTCCAGCTTCACTGTGCTAATGTTATACTAACATAGCTGTGTCGCAAGCAATCACGTAGCACAACATTATATACCAGGTAGTCCAACTTCAGTAACCCTGCAAACGCCACTGCTGTTTAGTTTTCTGTCTTCATTTATGTTGGAAGTGGTAGCAGAGCTGTACGTTTTATTTAGGTTCAAAAATCTCTCAGTCAGAACATGGTATGTCATGTTTAGGTGTAAACTAGCGAGCTAACTTCCTGTTAACTTTAACTCCGTTAAATGTAATAAATTCTGTTTTCATGGATGACTGGATGTTAAACTTAATTGTTACACCCGATAAAGCAGCAACACTGATCATTTTATTAAAGATGAAAGACTTTAGACCGTTTTTAACTCTCGGTGTTCGTTTGACTTTGGGACCTGAAGATGACGGAGTTTTGGACCCAGATTACTCCGCGAAGCTCCTCACTACGGCAGCCGTAATGCTCTGACAATCCATCAAAACATTTTTAACAGATTTCTGCACGCCAAAATCGGTTCGAGGTCAGTAAGCACAACCAGAATTCATACATAAGGCACACTCTCGATTTTTGAGGTTTTAAGTGTGCCTTATAGTGTGGAAAATACGTTATACAGAAGAAAAGAATATATCGTGATATATATATCGTTACCGCACATGCTTCAAATTATATCGCGATATGAATTTTAGGTAATATCGCCCAGCCCTAGTATGAGTCTATCCTAAAATAACACTTGAATGACCATAACATAATGGAAGATTACATGTCATTTTTTCCCTGCACATGCTGACTGTAATGAGATCCCTTTGTAACATGATTCCAGCACAAACAATATTTCCCACAGATTGACTTTGAAAGGAGGTAGACTCACTTTTTTTATGTTATGAAATCATTCCATTTTTAAGTTTCTCTTTTAAGTAAATAGTCGCTAGATAACACTTTGTGAAACAACGAGCAGTGCAATCATCTGCTTCTCCAGTGAGTCTCTGACAAGCAAATTCCAAATCTCCACGTTTTGTCCTTGAAATGGTTTGTACTTTGTCACAGCATAGATTTTTGGCTTGTCATAGTAGAGAAAGTCAAATCATGACTAAAATTATTTGTGATTGGTCCCTTATTTTCATTTGAGCCAGCATAAACAGTCCCCAGACTCTGAAAGTGAATCAGCTGAATTCGTCACTTGTATTTTTCCTACAGTGAGATCTAAAACAGTCATCTGTAGAAAAAAGTCCCGTTTGAGGCCCTTATCTAATTTGATTCTAAGAATATATCCTGTTTATATATTTATATATCCGGAACAGTCTGGACCTCCTCCACCCCACACCATTGAGGAACGCCGGTGGGGGAGGCGGCGGTGTCGGTCAGGACCGTATCCCAGCTGCCAGCTTCTCAATATGACGCTCAGTCTGGTCCTGCTTTTCTTCCCGCCGGCGACGTGACACCACCGCCTGCTCCTGTTGTGTGGCCGCGAGTTCAGCCACCATTCAGGCCAGCGCCTTCCCTGGCTGACCCAGTCCTGGGTCTGCCGTGCCCCCTTTCTATGTTTCGGCACCACTGTAACAATCACACGGCAGACATATCCATAGTTTCATGCTTTTCAGTGTCTTGCTTTTATTATCACTCACGGTTGCTTGTTTACACACTGGCTGTAGCTTTTTAGCTCACAGCCACACACTCCAACAACAACAATAACCAGACCTTTTATGCTGGTGAGGCACGTTTGCAGATGCCGTGCAGGTGTGTCCATCGCCCCTGCAGCAGCACCATGGCCCGCCACAGAGACAAAGAAGGACTCAAGCTGAGAGATGGGCCGCAGTGACTAAGAGACATGTTGAGTGAGGGTAACAGGAATAACATCTGGAGGACAAGGTCAGGAGGTATTACAGGAAAGAGAGAGGCATCTGTGCCAGCACAAAATAAATTGATGGAATTGCTGAATGCTGCAGGAACAAGACCAAAGCACGCATACATGCATACTGAGAGTGTGTGAGCTGGCAAATAAAGTGTGTTAATTCTGCATTAAACCTATTAGTTGTACAGGGTGTGGGCCATTTATATGGATACACCGTAATAACATGGGAATGGTTGGTGATATTAAAGTCCTGTTTGTGGCACATTAGTATATGTGAGGGGGCAAACTCCTCAAGATGGGCGGTGACCATGGTGGCCATTTAGAAGTCGGCCATCTTGGATACAACTTTTGTTTTTTTCAATAGGAAGAGGGCCATGTGACACATCAAACTTACTGGTAATGTCACAAGACAAACAATGGTGTGCTTGGTTTCAATGTAACTTTATTCTTTCATGAGTTATTTACAAGTTTATAAAATGTGTTCAATGTGCTGCCCATTGTGTTGGATTGTCAATGCAACCCTCTTCTCCCACTCTTCACACACTGATAGCAACACTGCAGGAGAAATGCCAGCACAGGCCATTCCCATTTTATTACGGTGTATCCATATAAATGGCCCACCCTGTACATTGCTTCATTACAGCTGATTCCCCCTCCAGTTTTGGTCTTTTTGATAAATGGCTGCTGTCAAGACAGGGTAATAAAGCAGGGCTGATGTGTGTAATGGAGAATTCATGACAGATCGTATGAAAAGGCTTAGGAGCAGGCAGTCATGTTCATGACCGGAGTCTTTTAAATAATGGATCTAATAAGCAATTACTCAAATTGACAACTCAATTCTACATGAAGACTTCCTTTGCTCAAGCTCGCCTCATACCTCTACAAGTCTGCACAGCCTCCCTCCTTCTATTTCTTTCTCCTTCCCTATCAGCAGAATTAAGGCACTTTTTATCTGAGCTGTGCCAGGAAGGTATGCTCACCACACCAGGAATAGCAACCCTCTGGGAATTTACTCCTTTGAAAGTATTTTTTTTATCACCTCCTGTCCTCTTTGTGTTTTTTCTTCTCTTTTTCTGCATTTTGTGTCTCTCCTTCCTGCTTCTTTTTTCTGTTTTTGGCACCATCCCTGTTTTTTCTCATCTGTCCAAGTTCACACTGACACACACATCATGTACTCCCCCTCTCCTCCCCCTCTCTTGTATCGTTCTGTGTCGGGAACAACGCAGCACCAGCTGTGTGGTGAACATCCAGGCTTGTCATCAACAAACCTGACTGTTTCCAGAACACCACAACCTTCACCTGCTCGTCTTTTTCTTTGCGCTATTCTTACTCCTATCCTTGAGACATGCCATACGTTTTATATGGAGGGTTGGCTTGATGGACAGCACTTGTTAAACAGTTTTACTCTCATCTGAACCACTGATGAGTGCACAATTATCCTTTTAAAAGAATATAAACATAGAGCCAAAAGTGTTGGCTACAGTAACTGGACTGATGATGGCAGCTCTTGTAGCTCCTTCCTGATCTTGTTCTTCCACCCGAACATGGTGTCAGGTTTCCCTGACGCTGCACCTGGGACAACTAATACAAGGAAGTAATGGATTTAATGTCACTGTTGTAGCAGGGAAAGCCTCTTGTCCTCCAATAATGCTGGATAATCATAAGTATAGTCACTACTGAACAGGTCAGCATCATTAGAATAAATGCAGTAATGCTTTACTAAAGACAGAAGTACATTAATGTCCATAGAAAAAGGTGCAGCTCAACAGATGCACCGATGCATAATTGTGTAATATAGCCTATTGTTTTTCACCTGTTAGAGTCTATAATAACAATAATAATAAAGCTGGAAATTCTGGTGTGAGCGGATATGGCATGTTGTGATTGCCCACACATATCACTTCTGTGCGAGTAATACGGTCAATTTGAGAGTACAAAGGTGGAGCATGATAGATCCAGGGCATTTAAAAGTAGAGTGTTAGGGCAATGATGCAGTTGACCTGTGCGTGCCATTTGAAATGAGTGACCTCCTTTCCGTAGGCAGAGATGTCATAGTTCTTTCATGTCAGGATGAAGATGCATTCGTTGTTCACCCTGTGCGTGCTTGTGTGCGTTAGTTACATGCTACGGAGAGGGGTGACTGAGCATCACTGCATGTGTCCTCACTTGTGGCTATGTGCTGCTGGGTTGTCATTTTCTCCTCCACTGCTTCGCTTCCTTTGCTCCTCACTAACTCCATTCAGAGTGTGGGAAATCAAAGCAGCCACTGCATATTTGAAATACCTAACCTGTTCAGAGCCATGCCAAGTGTGGGGATAGTGATTATGCTTTCTATTCAGAGTTTGTGAATCATATCTCAAATATGAGCGCTGATACCAGTTAAACTGCATGATTACTGAGCAAGGAATACTGAGCTAGGATAGCACCGGTTTGAAATTCTGGACCGATACTTGTCATACATTTCTAGTTTTGAGCCAGGGGAAGCAAAGAAGCTAGTAAAGAGCTGTTTTAAAATCTTGAACTTGTCTATTTATTGTTTTTTGTTTTTGTTTTTTTTAATCATGTGTGACGAACCCAACTGTTACCTTATGTTATGGAGAGAAGCAAAAAGGACTTGGGAGGACATTAAAAGAAACATTTTGATAGCTTAGCGTTAGGGACTCAGTGATGACTTAACTGGAAGTCGACAAGCCTTCACAAAGCTTTGAGCTGATATTTTTCATAATGGAACCATAAGCAGCTATAACTGACATCTTCCAAACATTTTCCCAGTATGGTTAGTGTTGGAGTCTGTCTGTGTAGTTCTTTGGCTGAGAATAGGAGATTGTGGGAAACCAACCAGTGCAGAGGCTACAGAAGCCCATTTACACACAAAATCTTCCAAAATCTAATGGTGCAGCTCAGTGGCCATAATGTTAAGTGGAATGTTGATTGGTTTAAATGGCTGGCTTGAACAGAAAGTGGAGTTTACCACAAAAATGAAGAGTGTCCTCTCTGCCTACAGGACCACCAAATCACAAACATCCGAGTAGCTCACATTACTGGTTGTTCCATGTATTTGTCACACGGCCACAGATGACAGCACACAGCTGCGCATGTTGATGTGGGTCTGTATGGCTTTGTGTTGCACTATGTTGCAAGGACCTCAACTTGATGCAAAAAAGAGTGTAGTGCCTAGAATATCCTCGTAGTTGAAAGATCATTCAGTAAAAAGCTAATATTCCTAGAGCATGACTGATATCAAAGATTTTTATGCTCCATAATGATATCTGACGATTTAATAATCACCAAAATCCAATATGTCAGCCAATGTTTTTTTTTCCCCCTTCTTCTTTCAAACATACCACAAAATCCCAAAACAAATTTCACTAACATTTTTTGTGTTTACTTTTTTAAGCCATATTAAGATAATATGAGGAGTTGCAATAGAGGGTGGCTCAAGAGTTGGGCAGGTCTACTTATCCGTGGCTCCTCCAACATCCATGCTGAAATGTCTTTGGGCAAAGTACTGAACCCTGAGTTGTCCCTGATGCATCTGTCAGAGCGTTTGAACGTTAAGTTAAAGGTGCTTAGTGTTGTATGAATGCGTGTGAATAGATGAAATTTGAAATCTAAGGCTCAAACCAAGAACCCAAATATTCAAAGTTTTGACTGCCAAATCATCTTTTCTCATCATTTTAAAAATGCATACCCGTGGTATGTGAAGACTGAAAACTTGATCAACTTGGCAATGAATATACTAGCATGTGTTTCTCATTCCTGGCTGCACTGATTTATTGCCAATGTGTCCATAAATTTTATGAGTTTAAACAGCAGCCTTGTGATAAATATCTTCAGAAATCTGAACATTATAAAATATTTCTGTTTCCTGCCCTTATAGTCCACCTCCAATGGTTTAATCATTAGCCAAATCAGTCACATACCTCTACGCACTGGACCACTGTCAAGCTCAAAGTGTTTACCAAGGACTGAGGGAATAAAAGTGATGTATGCTCAACATATGCAAACACGCTCAACATATGCAAACACACTCAACAGCAAACACAGAACTACCCTTCTGAATTTCTTAAATAAAGGAAGGAATGGAGAACTTTGGGATATGGGTGACAGACCCAAAATAGACCCAAACCCTTTGAAGCAGCTGTTCTAGACGTTGTCCTTCTTTAGGTATGCTCTAAATATTTAACTATACACTATTCCCCAAGCTCTGTGGTGAGTTGTTCTGGGCTAGCCAGTTGTAATTGTCGCTCAAGCTAATTATTATTATTTAAATTATTTCAACAGACATAAATATGATAATGCATTAGATTTTTAGATTTTTAATATACACCATATAACCCACTTAATATATGTATATACATAACATAATTTATTTTTTTTAAAAGTGTGGACATTTTGTAAAAAATGATTATTATGTTGACGTTATATCGGTATCTATGAGCTTATTTCCGAAGAATGCTCATTACCAGCTTTTTTTTCTTGAGCTCACAGTTAAAAACTATTCTTATATTTCTTATATGAGGGGAGTTATTATTTCATGTCAGTGCAAGCCTTAAAACATCAAACCCATCTGAGCCTAAACAGTAACACAGGAAATCACACACAATATTTTTTAAATACTTTTTAATAGTATTTTTTAATACTAATATCTGTACTTCTACTTAAGTACAGAATCTCTGTACTTTTTCCACCTCCGGTGACCTAATAATTTTAAAACTTGGTCATGTTTATTATAAACATCCACCTAATTGCTCGATTGAACAGTCTAAAACATGTTTTACCAAATCCTGATTTCTTGTTTTTTTTGCATATTTGTCACAATGAAACTTTCATGAAACTTAATTTTTTTTTTTATATTAGATAGAGAACCTAAATAATACAAAATATGTTTTTTAAATGATGATTTCATTTTCATTTAAGTCGACAGGTTCTTTTTAAGTGATTTCTTGATACAGCAGGTCTGGCAGTAATCAGGCCTAGATCTAGCTAGTGAAATTGGTGGATAAGCTTTCCAAAAATATAGTTAATGACAGGTAATTCATCATTTAATAAAAGGGGGGAAATTACTTCTTTCACACAGAGCCATGTAGGTTTGGATAAAAACAAAATAGGACCTCCTTTTACCCCCATTACCTTATATATTATTGGTTTAGCAATACTCTATTAAAATTTGTTTTGATACCATCCATGTGGCATCAGGAAGTTTGTTCTTTTGAGTATTAAATTAGACTAATCTGGGAGTTTTACTCTAAAAATAAAAAGAACAATAGAAGATAAATTCCGTAAACATGAAATGCTGTGTAGTATATTGTCTTGCCTTTTGTGCCTGCTTGTGTTTTTGCAGATTCTTGCATATGTTGCATACTGGTGATCTCAGAAAGCGGTATGAGTGTCCACCATTTGATACCAAAATAGCGTTTCTTAGTTGTTCTGAGGGCCTGTGAGTGGCCCCGAGGGACCGCCATATTCTTTTTACTCAAATATAACTCTATTGTCAGGTCTGGTCCTTTCATATGGTGCAGATGGAGAGATGGTTTAGATGAAAAGAAGTCTAGAGAGAGTGAAATGAGATGTGGAGCTGCGCATGACTGCACTGCAAGAACAACCTCTGTGTCGGCTGTGCAGGGACGTGCATATATGCGCATGTGCAAGTGTTTCAAAACATCCATCTGTGCACTATTTGCATATTGCTCTTTGGAACAAGAACCTAGCACGCATGATGAAATGTGTTTTAGCATTTACCTAGTTCTTCGAAGAAAGCTGTATTTCTTCTTCATGTGGAAATGAGCCATAAGATCAAGCCTGGCAAAGATAT
The DNA here is from genome assembly GCF_057382275.1 of Copadichromis virginalis. Lineage (NCBI taxonomy): Eukaryota > Metazoa > Chordata > Actinopteri > Cichliformes > Cichlidae > Copadichromis > Copadichromis virginalis. The sequence continues at coordinate 33,644,560 of NC_140639.1, read as the reverse complement.
AGTAAAAGTGTATACACTAACTCTTGCCTCATGGGAACTGAAACATAAGACAGCCACTCTTTCTCGGGACAGTCGATCCTTTGTTTTGGCTTTCGGGATGGAGAGGGGAGTGGTGAGGTGTGTACCTGTCAGAACCTGAGAAGCTGAATCCTTATCAGACACCCGAGTGGATTTTTTTCCCAGATTACTCAAATACATGTTCAGAGGGAGAAACAAACTGTGAGGGGAGAGGTATTCAGTGTAAGACTGACAGTTTTTTTTCCCTTTTTTTTCTTTTCTTTTATTAATAGCGCTCTTTTATCTAAAAGCAGAGTTTACAAAGTGCTGTCAAAACAGGAAAAAATTATGAATTTGGAAAAGGTGGGCAAGTTAAAGACTCATTCAAAATAGAGATGATAAAAATATCACCAGAAACAGACAAAAATAGGGACTGGAGAAGAGGCGAAAGAAGAGTATGAAAGATGTTAATGTTTAGCTTCTTGTATACTGGTTAACTATTCGAGAGCCAAGGGTCATATTTTTCCCTCTGTTACCTTGGCCAGCCTTGGGCCTTGTTGTAATGCCACCCATGTCGGGACTTTTACGAAAAGGCAAGCATAATAGTGCCATTAATGTTATTGTTTGTATTGTTTTTATTTTAAAAAATAAAGCCTAAAATATTTTTTTGCCATCTTTTGCTCCCCACGGCATTCAAAATGGTACTGAGTATTTTACTGGTTATCAAGTTTGAAATTATAGTACTGTTAAAAAAAACCCTACTCCACAGATGCCAAACTTATTTTACATAGAGGTTCACATACAACCCACTTTGATCTTAAGTGGGCCAGACCTTTTAGTCTGTCACAAAGTTTAACCATGCATTTAACTCATTCACTGCCAGGGTTTTTGAGCATTTTTACTCATTTTTGAAGAGCCACAGAAAACTGTGTGTTATGATCACATAAACGCTGAACCTACCAAAATGAAGAACAGACTCTCTTCTTCCATCCAAAAAAAAAAAGCTTGTTTCTACCATTTTCCGTTCTTTAGTAATCAGCTGTAGAAAAGAGGTGGGTTCCACCAAAAATGCCTGTTTTGACCAAAAAAAAGGGAGAAAACGAGCTTTTTGTGAAAAATACATTTCAAGCAGTCTGATGTTCACTGACAAGCTGCCCGAGGTTGTATTCTAGCCCCTCCCATTGAAAACGTAATTGACGTCTATAGACGTCAATGGCAGTCAACGTAAGTTTTTCAATTGACGTCTATAGACGTCAATGGCAGTGAATGAGTTAACTACCCATTGTAAAAAATAAAACGACAACAAAAAAACAAACCTGAAATTTCTATTTCTTAATTGTTTTCTGTTATATAATATATTATTTACTTTTTAATTACTTTGGTGATTCTGGCCCCTGGGTCTTGTATTTAGCATCCCTGCCCTACTCATTCCTGGTTGTGAAATTTAAAAGTGATAACTTACCAAATTGTATCAAAAGAAAAAAATAATTAATCTAGAGCTTGTCTAACATGCTAGTCTCCCATCAGTGTCCTTTCAAAGATCACAAGCATTTGCAGACAACCAGAAAAAGCTGCTGGCCTCAAAGCAAAGTTAAGCCTTCTTCCAAAGATAGTAGCTGACTGCAGTTACAGAATGGCAGTAGTTTAATGGATGGCACAAACAGGCAGAAAGGGAAGCTTATAGGTTGTAATGCTGTTTGCAATGCAAGGACAGTGATTGCTTTCACTTTGGTTTTAATTGAGCTCTGTTTTTAGATTTCATGAGGCAAGCAGTGCCTGTCTTGCTTGCCGTGGTGGAATTGTACTGCATTGTATGATGGTGACAGCCAAAACACAACAGTGTTTTTGTTTCAAATGTGACCTTTGTGTGATGTAAAAAGTTAGACGGTCAGCATTTGCTTTTTTGTAAGTGACATGATAACATTGATATCATTTAAGCCAGGAGATGCTTAGCTCGTCTTAGCTCAGCCTTGCTTAGCTTAATAGTTAAATATGCAACCTAACAAAAATTTGCCTACTAGCACTTTTAAAGTTTGTTAATTAAGATGTAATATTTTTTAAATTTATTTTTTGAACTTTGGTATGGATTGGATGGAGTCCAGGAAGTCACCACAGCAAGTAATCCATAGTGTAGCACCCCATACAAATGTGTACTACAACTTTAAGTCCCCAGCCTTTGTTCTAAACTCGCTGTGGATCAGGGCCTAGCCTACTGCAGTGCACTGACAGGGTCATGGCTGCTATGACTCCTAAAGCATCTTTATCATAGCAGTGGTGTGTGCATAATGAAATTAATGCATCCATGAATATTATAATTATAATTTAGAATTGCATGTTCTCTTTGCTAATTAATACAATAATTATTACATTACTATGAAAATTAAATTTCTTCCCTCCAGTGGTGATAACAGCATAACTGAATGTAATGCTTTGTTGTATGCCTGTACTCTTCTTTGCTCATTTTAATAAGGGCACTCTATTTATTTATTTATTTTCAATGAAGATGCATATCCAAGGCTGAGAAAACAGATGCATGTTGACGATCTGATACCAAGAATATGCCGATTAAAATCTTGTGTGTAATATATTTTATCTACTCGGTTCATGAGATTGTATGCAGCATAAGTAAGCTCATTTGTGGGTGGCTGTGTGTCACAGAGAGCTGATGGGAGTTGACTTGAGGTAGCTGGTGTGCCATTTTGCATCAGTACAACCTGAGGGGAGCTATAGGGATCAGTGTCTTGTGTATGTTTAGCACAGACGCCCTGCAGGTATGCCTCAGGCTGAGAGCAAATCATTATTCATTCTTCTAAACTGCATGATGCAACACTGTGTCAGCTTGAATAACAATTTGATGTGTAATGAGCCTAGTGTGGTATTACTGAAAAAATTAACCAGCTTTTATTAACATCCTCTTTGTTTCTCTGTTCCTCTTCTATTTCTCTACTTCCTGTCTTCTACTTAACAGAGGAAGCTGATCATGGAACATTTGGTACCGATTCCCTGACCAGGAAGAAGAACACTGTGCTTTCTGCGGTTCTTCTGCGGCCTGATCACAACAAGAAAAAACCTCCAGTGATAATCAGCCTCCCTAAAGACTTCCGGCCTGTATCGTCCATCATCGACGTCGACATCCTCCCAGAGACGCACCGACGTGTTCGTCTGTACAAGCACGGCCAGGAAAAACCACTGGGTTTCTACATCCGCGATGGTTCCAGTGTACGGGTCACCCCACAGGGCTTGGAGAAAGTCCCAGGAATATTCATCTCTCGCTTGGTGCCAGGCGGGCTTGCGGAGAGCACCGGCCTACTGGCGGTTAATGACGAAGTGCTGGAAGTGAATGGTATCGAGGTTGCTGGGAAGTCGCTGGATCAGGTGACAGACATGATGATCGCCAACAGCCACAACCTCATCATCACCGTAAAGCCTGCCAACCAGCGGAACAATATCGTTCGTAGTGGAGTAGGCGGAGGAGGGGGTGCAGCATCTGGTAGTTCAGGACGCTCATCAGACAGCGGCGCCAGTTACTACGGCTACTCGTCACACAGTGCTGCAGCCTCCATACCACCACACATCATCCAGAACTTCCCTGTTGGGGAGTTGGAGAGCGATGAAGATGAAGAGGACTTGGTAATCGAGGCTGGAGGCGAGGCTGAGCCAATCAGACATGTGGCCTCCAACCACAGCATGAGCTCACTGCCTCGTTACGAACCACACCTCAACCTCCGCACCGCCACCACTTCCACCTTCTCCATTAACACCAATGGGACCCTGCCCACCAGCGGCAGCAGTAGTTCCCTAAGCAACATCAAGGCTACAACGCCGTCCCCAGACAGAGCCATGGAGAGGGGGAGTTTGGAGGAGGACGGTACTGTTATAACGCTGTAGACTGGACATTCTGGACATTTTACACACTACACACTGGAGACCAGAGAAATAAACACTCTTGTACTTTAACACACATGGAGGGTTGATGGAGAAATCAAATAAAACCCAGGAACGTACAGTTCCATCTCACAGTGACTAAACCTGAGAAGCACAAACATACGTCTGCGTATTACATCTCGACCTACTAAATTTGTCCTTTCACATCAAACACTACACCCCCATACTTTGCTCTTCTGAATGCCAATGACCACATATTTGTGCCATAGCAGTGACAGCCCCCATTCCTGGTTCTGCAGCCACAAAAACAACAACAGAAAACCCCCCTGAAAATGTCCACTGTTTCTGTTTATTCTAAACGCACCTGTTTTTAATCCCATAACTGTTATTCCGCCGAACTTCCTTTAGCGGGCAGAGATAGGAAGCCCATCCATACCCATTACATATTTCCTCTTTTTAAGTCGTGCTAACAAGCTAATATCACCCGTAAAGCAAAAACACTGTTTTTTCTTTTTCTCTTGTCACTCTGAAGCATGCTTTGATCGCCTGCCTTCTCCCAGGTAACCACAGCATGAGTGCAGAATTTTCCCTCACAAGGCACAGCAAACAACTATGCTGAGCTCTGGAAAAAAAAATACACACACACACACACACACACACACACACACACATATATATATATATATATATATATATATATATATATATATATATATATATATAATTATTTTTTTTGGGAGGAGAATCCCATATAGAAGAAGTATTGTTTTCTTTGTGCTGGCTCAGATGGCATTAAACACTGCTGTCTATACTTGATGTGACAATGACTGATAATGAAAGATTGGTGATTTTGATAAATATTTGCACATCTTGTCCTTGGGCTTTTCCTATCCTGTCTTTATTATTATTATTATTATTATTAATACTTGGATCCCGCAAGTGACAGTGCTGTTTTTTATTTGACCAGTTAGAAGTTGTTGGACTAGGAAATCTTCTAGTTAATTTCCCTGTTGTATTTCATTCATATTGAACTTTTGCTTATCACGACAAGGGCTATTTCCCCTGCTGCATGTATACAGAAGAAACGATGTGAATGGGATTTTTAATTTAGTTTGCAATAGTGTTCCCCTCTTCCTTCTTTTTGGACCATAACTCAGTACATCTAATCTCAGTGCCGTCTCATTGCAACATGTCTTGCTTTTCATTGTATTATTATTGAATTCAGTTAATCACTTAAGATAATGTAACTTAACAACTGTCTTTACAGTGGCTACTAAGGACCCCAAAGCACTTTACACAACCAGTCATCCACCCATTCACACACACATTCACACACTGGTGATGGCAAGCTACATTGTAGCCGCAGCTGCCCTGGGGCGCACTGACAGAGGCTGACATGAAGGAGTGGGTTAAAATGAATGGCTCACATAGTCAGAAGTGAAAAACTTCCTGGTTCCAAAGTACGCCCTTGTAGGACTGAGTCACGGTGAAACAAACACACACGCAAGGCAAAAGCTGATTCACTCTCTGTATTTGATAAAGGTGAGGCAGGGCTGGCTTGTGTACAGAATATCTTGGCCCTGACCTGCATTTTTGTGGTTTCAGTAGGATGATTTCTTGTCTGTAATGAACGTCCGTTTACTTTGATTTTTTTCTACCATTCAGTTTGAATTCACTCAGACATTTCACAATGTCTGAGTGAAGAAGTAACTCTCACAGTTCCTGTTCATAAAGCAGATCCACAACATTTATTGAAAGCACACTATAGATCCACCATTACCATTACAAGCTGCTGCCTCCCTGAAGTGAGAGCAGATGGTCTATTATTTCTTTCATTGATTTTTTTTTTCCTGTTAAAAGTTTTAACCCTGACTTTAGCATGGATTTTATCTCACCCACAATATCATGGCTGGCACACACTGCACTTCCAGTGAAACACCACTGCACTAATGTTTATCATTTATAGCTCTGTTTATTGTTTATTACACAGTGAATCATTGACTAGAAACCTTCACACAGGTTGTGTATAACCACCCACTTGTTTATTGTAACTTATATGTGTAAGGTACTGTGTTTTGGGCCTTTTTATGGTACAGCACATGCTGGTGGGACTTGTCTTCTTTCATTCCCGATCTTAAAGCACAGCGATGAGTCGTACTTTGGATGGAAGGCTTTTAGAAGTCACTGTTAATTTATTTCCTCTACTTTTACCACAGGACACTGGGATTGTAACCACAGCAACATTTTTATTTATTCTCTAATCAGATGTCGGCATATTTTTCTTTCTTTGTACACATTTTATGACTTTATTTTTATAACTGATATATTGTTTATCTGTGATTGTTGTTTTTGGTCATAAATCTCACAGTACAGTAGATTTTTATTGTCCATTAGAGATGATTTCAGTAGGTGATTTTATGGTTCTGGCTGAAGCAACAGGAGAGTCTGTGCAAGACATGACACCATTATTGTTTTTGTTTTTTTTCATACTGTGAATTATGATTTCTGTGGAATAAAAACATGTATTAAAGCAACCTTGAAACAGGCTAAATGTTTTACTCTGTCAGAAATTTTTTAAGTGATCGAGCAATGATTGTTGCTTGCCAGATAAATTCTGTTTTAGACTTGTAATGAAGATTGTCTGTCAGTATTTTCATATTGATGCTTTTATTTATCTATATATATACCTGTAACTGCTGATTGGAGGAACTGGATAAAATATAAAATAAACTAATATGTAGCAATAGTCAGTGGTTGGATTTTGTTGCGGCCTAAATCAAGGTTATGGAAGCTGGGGGTCTGTCTACAAATAAAAACTGTTACAAGTGGCTGAATTTTTAACCAATTTGCAAGCAGGTCTTATTAAAAATTCAGTTGCTGTTACATCCTGCTTGGTTCTTGTTCCCTCCTGTGCTGCTCCAATTAAAAAAAAAAAAAAAAAAAAAAAAAAAAAATCCTGAAGATGCCACTGACCTGCTTTTCAGGTAGTATGTGCGGTAGATGAACTGAGTAGCATTCATATAAATACTTTGTGGAGTTTGGGCGCCATCTGCAGGATATTCCAGGACGTGAGCGAGCTTAATATTCAACATTAAAATGAGTATTTTAACTTAAGTTACAGAACTTGAAGTCTTTGAAAACGGAATGTTTATCATTTATTATGTCTGATTCGAACAATATACATTTTTCTTCCATTGATATAACTCTATTTAACTAGGTTTGAGCGATTACCTGAGGTGCCGTTGTCAAAATCCACACAGCTGAGAATCACGTGATGTGACATGACGTGTACCCAGCATGGCGGCGCTGAGTTGAGGTAGCAGCTCTACTGGACGTACTGTGATAGCCTGGTTTTCATTAGCTTTTCCTTGTCACCTGCTAATTCGCAGGACCAGGCCGAAGATGACGGCCTGAGAGAGGAGCGGCAACAAGATCGAGAGATGCAACAACACCGGCCACCGCAGCAGCAGCAGTACTCGCAGTCGAAGGCAGAAAACAGCAAAACCAAGAGCATGTTTCTGTCCAGGGCGCTGGAGAAAATCCTCTCGGATAAGGAGGTGAAGAGGAGCCAGCACAGCCAGCTGCGTAAAGCCTGCCAGGTGGCGCTAGGTAAGTGGGTTTGTTATGAACATTGGCTCGCCGAGCCTTATGTTTCTGTCGCGTTTCATTGAAACATTTCGCTCTGAGGTCTGCCTTTATGGTAGAGATACCCAGTTAGCTAGCGTTAGCAACTGAATGGCCTTTATCGCCTGTTTGGTTCCCCGTTGATGTTTACAGACATATAATTATGTGTTGACACCATTCTCACTCCCAATTATAACCTTTGTTATGTTGATATCCGGCCACAGCCGCATTCTAAACGGGCATCGGCAGGGTAACATGCTAACGTAGCTAACTGACGTTAGCTAGTTGTAGCTAGGTTAGCTAGTTAAACAGACCAATCCCTGTGTTGTACGTAGCACTGTCAACTAGCCAGACAGCCTGGTCCGGCTCTACACGCACACACGCTACCTAACTCCAGGATATTCTGACGTTCGTTCTTTTCCATTCAACCCAGTCACAGATAGTGTTGCACACGCCGAGCTGTTTACTTAATTACGGCACTGCTGTGTGTATTTCAGCTCAGACTGCTCTGCCTGTTTGTGTGACAGTCAGCGACCAGTGTCTTATTGGACTTAAAGACATTAAAAGCTGCCCGGAGTGTGGTGTTGCTTTCTAAGGTGCTTGTCTCTGTCGGGTTTTTTTTTTGTTAGATCATTGAGAAATTGGGGAAACAACTTGTGCCACAATATTAGGGTGCAGGCAGTTTAAGAACGTGTTTGAGTGGTGGTGGGCGAGGCGGGGCTGCTCTGTGTGCTCTCTGTCCGTGTTTGACTCTCATATGTGACACTTGAACACAACACGTGTTCCCTCAACGCCTCACGGCTGTGTTTAGTGTGTTCCCGATATTCAGTCAATGTGGCCTTAGGCAAGTCTCATGAATACCTCAGTTTTTTCTCCCTCACTGCCACAAATACCTTGTTCAGAAAGCTAAGCTGTCTTGCATTAGTTTATACAGTACTGTGCAAAAGTCTCGAGCCACCCCTCATTTCTTTATGTTTTGCATGGGAAATGGGTGCAGCAATTTATTTAAACTTACACAAACATAAATAAAAACTACAGGATATAAGGTGGAAACAGAGTTTGTGCAACTCTCATGAGCTTAAAAGTCACTATTTGCTATGACCATCTTTATTTTTCCACGCTCTCTCAACTCTCTTAGACGAGCTTTCTTGGCATTTCTCTAACCAGTCTTTGGGAATAATTGTCCAGGCTTCTTGAAGCGTATTCCTAAGCTCTTCTTTGGATGTTGGCTGCCTTTTGATCTCTTCTCTGTCAAGATCATCCCACATTCTGAAAATAATGTTTAGGTCGGGTTTTGTGGAGGCCAGTCTGTGACTGATAGTGTTCCATTGTTTGTTTTTCTGTCCTGATATGGGTAATTTGGCAGCCTTTTCCACTTAAACCAATTCTAATGAGGCTTCAGCAAACAGTAGGTGGATTAACTGAAGGGTTGGGGTCAGGTGTATCTCTCAGGTCTTGTGTCAGGTCTGTGCTGCAATTTCTCATTTTCTTAAGGACATTATTGTCAGATACTGTTTATTTTTTAGCCCTCCCACTTCTTTTGTCCTCTACTTGTCAACTTTCCTCAAATCCTTTAAGGACACAATGCACAACATGGTGAAATATGCAAAGTATGCAAAGTTTTTGGGTTATAGTTCTGTGGGAATTCCATTGTTGGTGCAATAATTCTTTATGTCTGTCAAACTGTGGTATCATTGGCATTTTTCATAGATTCCCCTAAAGAAATGAAAACAAATTGTGTTTTTGGTCCAATTTAAAACCGGTTCTTTGCTAAGTTGTCATGTGTAGACAAAAAGCTAGTTCATCCCTTGAGTTAGGTGCCTTCTTATGCTTGAGTAAGTCACTGGTCAGTGTTAAGTGTCTTAACAAACAAAGGGTTCAGTGGTGGCTCAAAACTTTTGCACGGTACTGTATTTAATGATGAACTAGGTATGCTGAAAGAGACTAACGTTGTCAGCAGCAGCCACGTGACTAAAAAAGCGTGTGAGTATTATTCATACCTTTTTATATATTTATGTGTAGTACTAATTTATACACTTTGGAGGAATGAACTGGCCTCACATCACATTCTTACTGTGTGAAAAGGAAGGAGAATCACATGTTTTTGTCACCATTTAAAGTATATTAGTCTAGAATAGTGATTATGACATTTGTAGTGAGTGTTGCACATACTAATTTCCTGTGTGTAGCATATAATGCTACTACAATTTATGCTCAACTTAGTAACCCCTGGATCAAGAGTCACACTTATGTGCTGCGGCACGCAGCGGTGTGGTGTGGTGTGGCAGCAGTGTGCTGCAGAGCGTTCAGACCTCAGTAACATTTAATCTCCTGTGCTTTCCTCTAACAGATGAAATCAAGGAAGAATTGGAGAAACAAAAGTGAGTATTCCTAAATACAAAGCTTTCTTTTTCTCTGAAAGTTTTTTTCCTTCTTCTTGGTATTTTGGGTAAGAACTTGAAATAAGGATTGCTTGTGAATTTCATTGTGATTTGACTGCAATAGTAGGACTGCTTGTAAACAATGTATTTAAAAAATCTATTCCTTATGGTAAAAAGGCAACATATCAAATGTTAAAAGATGACATTTTATTGAAAGAAATATGGGAAGTGACCAGTTGTTTTCCAGTTTTTGCTTGGTACAGACTTTCAGCTCCTCAGTTGTTCAGGATTAATCCAACTGCACTCCATCATTTTGAAAAACAACCTCCACATTGATTGATCAGATCACAGGATGGTTTACTATTTTGTCCTGTTTGTCTCAAAGTAGCTCAGCCAACATTTCTGTTTTACTTTCTGGAAAAGCCTGCAGCCATGTTCATTTTCAAAAAGAGTCCATGTTGTGATTTCCACTGCAGGATTTCTGACCTACAAGGTCACAGCAATTTAATATTGTTGCTAACAGACTTCTTTGGATTCTTTGAATCTGTTGTTAATATTTTGCACTGTAGACGAGAAAATCCATAAAGAAACGTTTACTTTAATTTAGCAGTAAATACGTGGAGCATTGGATCTCCCTCTGTATTTACTTTTAAATGAATCAGCCTTTGTGGGATCCTGTCTTTATACCTAATCAGTTTACTTATTGCAGTTAACACAATTACTCCATCAGGGAAGTTTTTTTCTAAAGATCTGTGGAACTTGTCCAGTCCTTTAATGGCTCCGTCTCAGTTTATTGAAACATATTGCTGACATGAAATTCAGAGCAAGGGTGTGTTGGGACAACAAATAAAATCCTTGTTGTGTGTTTGATATGATGTCTTTTTTGCAGCTTTTTTTAAATATAGAGTTTGAATGATTTAGAAATCATTGCATTCTATTTTTATTTAGATTATGGGATAGTGTTTGCAATGCAATGTGCCTTCTGCCGTAGACAAGCCACCTGTTCGACTGAATGTCGTTGTGCTGTGAGAGTTCTGGACTATGATAATAGGACTGCAGAATAAGAGATTTGACATAACATTTGAATTATTCACATAATCTGTGTCATTATCATGAAGTTGAGGATCTCCAGCTTACACAGCTTACACTCTATACATTGCGTGTATAGAAATCTGCTCTTGATGCAGCTTTGCCAGGTCTCTCAGCTGTTTGCTCTCCTTTCCTTCCTCCAGGGATGGTACCGTGGTCCCGCCCAGAGCCAACTACATCGAGGCTGATAAATATGTGCTGCCTTTTGAGTTGGCGTGTCAGTCTAAGTCCCCCCGGATAGTTAGCACCTCTTTGGATTGTCTGCAGGTTAAAGTTCACTCTCTCTCGCACACTCACACACACAAACACCTGTCACTCTCACTCTTCTTGTGCTTATGCATTCAGTAAGTAAAACACAGCAAGGTTTTTTTAATGATTATATAACCCAACTGGAGGTTGCAAGGTAAAATCTTGAAACACCTGTCTGACATTTACGCAGAACAATGGCTCTGCATTCCACGCACACATGCACATGTGCCACGGAGATGGCATGGTATTTGTATAGCGCTTTTACTAGTCTCTAAGGACCCCAAAGCGCTTTACAGAACCAGTCATCCACCCATTCACACATACATTCACACACTGGTGATGGCAAGCTACATTGTAGCCACAGCCACCCTGGCTACAATGGCGAGGCTGCCGGACACTGGCGCCACCGGGCCCTCTGACCACCAGTAGGCAACGGGTGAAGTGTCTCGCCCAAGGACACAACGACCGAGACTGTCCAAGCCGGGGCTCGAACCGGCAACCTTCCGATTACAAGGCGAACTCCCAACTCTTGAGCCACAATCGGAGATGTCAGGAGATTTTCATAGTAGCTACACTTGTATTGTTGTGCCAGCTGTAACCTGTGAAGTACGTTTACTCTGCTTTTGTGGAACAAAGGTACTGACTTGCAACAGCCTAAGCAAGCAAACACAGACTTCCTTTCTTTTTCTTTTTCTTTAAACTTGTTATGTGCTCTGAGTTATTGAGGTGCTAACATCATGTGAGGTATTTGGGCTCATGGTTGTGTCCAAAATATGACCCTTCACTCGTACAGTGCTCGTACATACTGAGGTTTACTGCTTATTGATCAGTAACACAGGTTCTTAATTGCTACATTCAAATTAAATTGTGGACAGTAACGTGTAGATATAGAAGTGCTTAATGAACACAGACAGATTTTGAGAGAGAAAGGCATTTTGCTAGATAAACTGGTACTTTATTGATCCCAGGGGAAATTCCAGATTCTCCACAGCTCACATTTGACACAGGATCTCTGATCTATATTTATATATAGTTTAGAGTTCAAAGTGTGTGTAGATCTCTTTCAGTTGTAAACATTCATAGCTTCAGTCATTTTCAAATGTATTTGGAGCGTTACTGAGGAAAGGATGAACAGACCTGGGTTGATGTCTGTTCATCCGTCCATATACCAGTGGTTTGTATAAAGAGGTGGCTACATAAAGGTCCATATAGGGATCGAACTGTTCAATTCATGATAAATTAATGGTTAAATGAGAGATGGATAGATGGATATGTCTGCATTACAGAGCGACGCGCTATATCTACCTATTGGCAACCCAATTGATGGGGTAACGTTGTAGTTTTGGTGTTTTTGGTATTTAGAAAAAAAAGACAGTAGGAAAAAAGTAGATTTTGAAAACAAATAATTATCATTTCTAGCACAACTGCACTTCGTGCTTTCATAATAAATGATTAAATCCGTTTGTGAATATTTTAATCATTTAGCAAAAGAAAAACTACATTCGTTTGTGCCCCGCTGTCAGGATAGATTTTTAAATTCCACAATTTTCTTTTTTTTTTCTTTTATTTGTCTTTAGTTCAGTTTTGGTCAAAAGTCCCACATATAACTTTTCATTTATATTTGCATACTATTTCAATGAGTCCTTGCACCCATTTCCCAATGAGGGGTGGCTCAAGACTTTTGGACAACACTGTATCCAAAAGGGGAATAACACTAACTCTAGCATTCCACACCCTGCCGCCCTGACCCACACACTCTCTCTCGCCACTGCAGAAGCTGATTGCTTACGGCCACATCACAGGCAACGCTCCGGACAGCAGAACTCCTGGGAAGAGGCTGATCGACCGACTGGTGGAAACCATCTGCAACTGCTTCCAGGGACCACAAACCGATGAGGGAGTCCAGCTACAGATCATCAAGGTATACCCAGTGCTTCACCTCACATCTGGCAGCCTTCAGATCATCCAGCTGTCGTTGTTGTTGTTTACTAACATGTCAGAGCCCAGACCGCCAAGCTCAAAGGCTTCTTTCTCTATCCTGTGTCTCTAATGTGAGTTAGGAGTAAGAGAGGATTGGTTATTGGGGTAAAACTGCAGACACATTTGTGTCTTCATCATTTCAGGATCAAAGAAAAGACAAAGATGAATAGAATACCTGCTGTTCCAAGTTTCCCCTAGCTTATTTAAACACTGTCAGATGTCTGTCATTATATTTTTTAAACTTATGTATCTGGACCGTTGTTATAGGAAAGATGATGTCAGCTCACCCATGATATGTCACACATCATTTTATATTTTCTCATCTTTCTTAATATTTGCGTTTTAGATGGTAGGTTATCATTGCTGCTGCTTGTTGAGGTTCCGCCCACCTCCTGAAATAAACATCCTGGTTGGTCATAAAGGACAAAGTCTACTGTAAGAAGGAATCTGTTTCATCACTGTTGACAAAAGGTTTATAGGACAGATTATCAGCATCTGTTTGCATAAACTGTAGAAGGAGCCTTGACCGTCATTACAGCCCATTTACACTGATCAAGTGAAACTGCCTTTAAAGATTTTAATTCTGCACCAAATATGGAGGAGACGAGTAGAGAAGCTGTAGTAGGGAAGTCCAGCGATGATTCAGCAGCATGGTCTGAATAAGACATCCTGTGTGATAAGTCTCAACTTCCTCTTCTGTCTGTGCAGGCCCTGCTGACAACGGTCACCTCCCCGCACATTGAGATCCACGAGGGCACAGTCCTCCTCACCGTCAGGACCTGCTACAACATCTACCTGGCCAGCCGCAACCTCATCAACCAGACCACGGCCAAGGCCACCCTCACCCAGATGCTCAACGTTATCTTCACCCGCATGGAAAACCAGGCTGTCAGTCTAACACTGTTACAAAGCGCTGCTGCTCATCATAAAACAGTTGCAGCCTGAAGTTCTAATCTTATTGTTCAAAAAGTAAAGTCTCTGTTAAACAGTGTAGGGCACTGTGTGCTTGCTTAAAGGATCACTGTACTGATTAGTGTTGGATTCACTGAAAATACGTCGCCATCACAGTTTTAATTATAGAAGCCTCAGCCTTACCTGCAGTAGTAACCAGAGTCCGTACAGTTAAGCCATGTGTACCTAATGAGCTGTAAACAGCTGTAACCTTGTCCTGTCTCAGGCAGGAACAGTAATTAGTCTGTAATAATTAGCTTCCAATTAGCTGCTCATTGGACAGGAAATTATATAGCACTTTTCTGGCCTTATTGACCACTCAAAGCACTTCAGACTACAAGCCACAGTGTAGAGTATTTTATTTATCCACTTTAACTACCTCAGATCCATTAAACTGCAGTCACAGGGAGAACATGAAAACTGAGCCAGGAGATTTGAACATGGTCGCTGTGAGGGGACGGTGCAAACCGCTACACCACTGTACTGGCCAGAAAAACACGACCAAGACTTATACCATTACCCAAGCATTCATTTGTCCTACTTGTGGCAGACAGACAAAATAAACAATAAATATGAATATTAAATATATATATAAATAAATAATATGTCACATCTACTTTGATAACACTACATTCAATGCATTTAGACTCGACCACCTGAGACTGTTGCAACAGTTACTCTGTGTCAAAATGTCTAAATGTCTTAGCTTATCCAACCCGAGGATTGATAAGCTTGTGTCACTGTAGGGAGTCCCTTCATCGTCTCCCTCCTCCACAGGCTTTGGAGGCTCAGGAGCAGGAGAAGGAGCGCCTACGTTTGCCCCAGCAAAATCCATCTCCTGTCCCAAGCAGCCGGAGGTCTGGCTCCCCCCGGTCTGACCATACGTCAACTCCTGAGCCACAGAACTCCCCATCCCCGGCAGCGAGTACTCCAGATCTCACCACCAATACCAGCAGCTCCACACACCCATCTCCAGCCCCTGATCTGGACCAGGACCAAGAGCCAGACACACCGTCAGTCAATGGAGAAGTCGAGAGTGAAAATACTCCACCTAATGGAGAAGCAGAGCAGGTCACACCATCAACAGGTTTGTGTAATAAAAGTCAAATCTAAGAAGCACTTCAAGAAAATCCTCAATGATTCAAACAGATTAGCTTCTTGAACCTTTGAATCTATAAATTCAGTTATCTCTTTATGTCAGATTCAGTGTTTGAGGAGGAGGGTGCTGAGACTTCTCCCACAGCAGCTCAGCAAGGTGACGAAGGGGACAAACCAGAGAGCAACTCGAACCCAGCAGAGAAGGGAGAGCAACAGCCAACACAGACCCATGTTGGAGCAGGTGGGATACTCCTCTAATATTCCTATTCTCTTTTTAGTGTATCCTGCATCTTCTGTTCTTCACAGTCTGCTCAGTTGTCATTGCAATGACCTGAAAACGTCTGTTCTGGCTTCTTCTCCAGGAGGCGAGCACCCACCGCACCCTGCCACCGAGCAGACAGAGGTGGCTCCCCCCAGAGTCAGAACAGAAGGTCAGCAGATGAATGGTATCATCGAGGACCGGTCTTCACTGTCCTCCACAGACATGCTGGTGAGCAGTGTCAGTGTCATCAGATGTTCATTAGTAGTGTGCAGTCTCGCTTAAAATCCGAGTGAATAGCATATTTCTTAATTCAGGGAAAAAAGTTAAGCAGTGTGACTGAAACAAACTAAATCGGAACCTCCATGTGTGCATTTACATCTTCTTAAAGCTTCTTGGGCCCTTTTCTCGACTTTGGGATTTTATTATGTTTCAGTTCGATTCTGCTTTTGGAGTTTTGTTTTAAAGTTGTTCCCTAAATGAAGCTATCATTTAAAACATTAATGTAGCATCTTGTGCTCTGCTTTGAGCCTCTTTTAGTATATAAAGGCTTGAGGCTAGACCAATTAGAGATTTTGTTGCCTTTAAGGTATGGTATAGAGTGTGATTAACTCTCTTCATCTGTCTCAGGATGCTGAGGGCCTGCAGGGACCCCACAACGCTGCTCGCTTCTCTCACATCCTGCAAAAAGATGCATTTCTGGTGTTCCGCTCTCTGTGTAAGCTTTCCATGAAGCCCCTTGCTGATGGCCCTCCAGACCCAAAGTGAGTCATTTTTATGACTTGACTGACATTGTCACATAATATTTTAACTTAACCTGGATGCTTGATTATGAATTTTAAGTTTATGTAATCCCCATGATGATATCATTAGATCCCCTGCCCTGACACTTTATTTAGCATCTACTTGCCACACTGTAGTTTGCCCAGAAAAATATTACCGCCTCTGGCTTCTGCAGAGTGAACTTACCCTTTTCCATCCTGCTGTGACCCTGTCTTCTCTAATTACTGTAACATTAGTTGCTGGGCCAGTCAGTGTGAATAGGGCAGAGTAAAATGAGCCCAGGTAGATTAAAGAGAAGGCGTCCTAGCCTTTATCAAATACCAGGTTGAGATGAACCCCTAAACTATACATCGTTTACGTGTATGAACTTGTGTCTTTACCCTTCCTCTAATCTGCAGGTCTCATGAGTTGCGGTCCAAGATTGTCTCCTTGCAGCTGCTGCTCTCCGTGCTGCAGGGCGCCGGGCCAGTGTTTCGCACCCACGAGATGTTTGTGAATGCCATCAAGCAGTATCTGTGTGTGGCACTGTCCAAAAATGGCGTCTCCTCTGTACCTGAGGTCTTCGAACTCTCATTGGCCATCTTCCTCACCCTGCTTTCCCACTTCAAAGTCCACTTGAAGATGCAGATTGAGGTAAAACACTTGGATAGTAATATGCATTGTCTCCTGGATTGAGTCGATTGGCACAAAAAAATCTTCATTTAAAAGTTAATTTAATCACCTTGAAGGACATTTGTCCACAGCAGGTGCTATATCTTTAAAGCCTGAGTATCTCATTCTCCTCGATTCAGGTGTTTTTCCGAGAGATCTTTTTGACCATCCTGGAGACGTCGACCAGCTCCTTTGAGCACAAGTGGATGGTTATCCAGACGCTAACACGCATCTGTGCAGGTACAGGTCCACTGATACAAGTTCATTATACTTAAGTTCTATGACTAAGATGTAGTTGAAAGTCGCTTATTAACAAGAGCACAGGCTTGACATTTCTGTAACTGCAGAGAGCAGTAGGAAGTGGTAGCAGAAATGCAAGTCTCAAAATAGCCTTGATAAATGATGATTTGCCATTCTCTGGGTTTTTGTTACCTTTTCATCAAATGCAGAAATTTAGCTGCTATTTCAGTTGGCACTAATGAATTTAGCACAGCATTAGTTTAAGCATTTTATTGTAGCGAGGGGTTGCTCAAGGCAGTCCAGAATTTTTCAAGACATATGACATAAAAACCTTTTTGAAATGTTTTTCTTAATTCGTTTTGCCTTTCTCCCAGATGCTCAGTGTGTTGTTGACATATATGTAAACTACGACTGTGACCTGAATGCTGCCAACATTTTTGAGCGTCTTGTCAATGATCTGTCCAAGATCGCTCAGGGCAGGAGTGGTCAGGAGCTCGGGATGACACCCCTGCAGGTATGTGTGCACTGTGTTGCATTTCATTAGGATAATCTGTGCCAAAGTAGGATCTCTCTGCTTAGCAACACCTGAGTGTTTCAGAGTTATGTTTAACAGCCTAGTTATTAAAAATTGTAGTTGTAAGGAGGCAGAGCCATAGTGTTATTAGAGAAGAAGGATGTAGCCCATAGATGGCACCCATGGCGATGTAATGGATCAAGTGAAAAGTAGGGTCAGTTTCTCAAAGACTGTATTCACAGCTTGATTTGTCCCCTGCTGGCCATTAGTAAAATTGCAGGTATTTCAGACCCAGAAGCTTTATCCTCTGGACTTGGGTGTGTCCGGTCTATAGGATTTAGCTATAGCATTGCAGGCCATATTATATGAGCGTGTGACCATAATCATGAGCTTGTATTGTTCCACAGGAGCTGAGTCTACGTAAAAAGGGTTTGGAGTGTCTGGTGTCCATCCTTAAATGTATGGTGGAGTGGAGCAAAGACATGTATGTCAATCCAAACCTTCAAGCTAACTTGGGTAAGTGTTTTTTCCAAAGTGAATGTAGTAATAATGAAAATCAGAGTGGGTAGTTTAGATGCATTTATTCTTGTGCGTTGGGTTTGCAGGTCAGGAGCATCCGTCTGATAGCGAGGGGGCCGAGCTGAAGCTCCCAGAGCAGCTGGCGGGACGTCGGGACAGCATCAGCTCGCTGGATTCTACCATCTCTTCCAGTGTTGCTGTATCCCAGGCAGACCACCCAGAGCAGTACGAGGTCATAAAACAGCAGAAGGACATCATTGAGCACGGCATTGAACTGTGAGCTCTTTTTCTCAGCCTGCTTGTGGTTTAACATGCGAATGGACCTGCGTGCAATGTTTGCACTTCCCCTTGTTCTTGTCCACTCAAAAGTTTTGTTGATTTTTTTTATTTTATTTTCCTGCAGCTTCAACAAGAAGCCAAAGCGTGGTATCCAGTACCTGCAGGATCAGGGCATGCTGGGTCCTAAAGCTGAGGATATCGCCCAGTTCCTCCACCAGGAAGACAGACTGGACACAGTGAGGGTTACACAGATTTACAGACTTGCACACTTATTGCTGCATTCTTAATTCAAGTTAGTAAATCCCCATCGTCTGTGCATCCACAGACGCAGGTAGGCGAGTTCCTGGGAGAGAACATCAAGTTCAACAAAGAAGTGATGTACTGCTACGTGGACCAGCTGGATTTCTGTGGCCGGGACTTTGTCTCTGCACTTAGGATGTTCTTGGAAGGCTTCAGGCTGCCAGGGGAGGCCCAGAAGATCGACAGGCTGATGGAGAAGTTTGCTGCTCGGTACCTGGAGTGTAACCAGGGGTAAGAGCCACTGTTTCCTACTACTGTCACGGGTTGCTGTCAATATATTTGTGCTTGAAAGATTTACTTCTGTTTATTTCTGGAGTTTGCATTTAAATAGAACAGAGCAACCACTAAATGTTGGTATGCGTCCTCCTTTGCAGACAAACTCTGTTTGCCAGTGCCGACACTGCGTACGTGCTGGCATACTCAATCATTATGCTCACCACAGACCTGCATAGTCCTCAGGTGAGAACTGTTGATTCTTTTTGTGTCCTTGCACTCATATTATCACCAGTCATTGTCACACAGTCAATTTAACTGCTTGTGGTAAATGTTCATTAAGGACTTGGATCCCTTGTGTAGGCACTGAGGAGTAAGAGACAGTTTTGTGTTGTTGTTTATTGAAGGACAGCAAGGTTATCTGTGGAGAAAATGGAAGAAAAGAAGCATTACTCAACATTTTAACATGTTATCAGGATTCAAAGCACAGAGGATCATGACCAGATTTTAAAACTCAAGCAAGCTGTCACTGTGAGCTGTCCCATCAAGCAGAGCCCAATCCTTTAGCTCGCAGAGCTCCGTTGTGTCATTGTAGTAGCATCATTCAAATGAATGTGGGTGCTGTGCCAGGCAGTGTCTGGTTTAATGCTGCCTTCATTAAATAGCTACCGCCCCAAATTATTGCTGCTGACAGACCGCCGTAACAGAGGAAACTAGGTTTGAAATTTAAACTCTGAGAGAAGCAGGCGAGAAATATGGTGTGCAGTGATGCATGCAGACTGAAGACTGAGAGCCAGAGACTGTAATACAGCATCAGACAAAGAAAACAAAGGTGTATTGTGTTTCCTGCAGAATCTGCTATAACTTACTCTTTTTTTTTTAAATACCCTAATTGCAGACGAAAAAGTTATTTTTTTTCCACCACAGTGTAATCACTAAAACGTAATATTGTTTAAAATATACAATAAGGTTCTATTATTTCGAGTTTCAAGTTTTTCAGTCACTCTGTTGATCTGACATTCTGACTATTTAATGTTTTCTTATAGATATTCTCTAACTGGATGATCATTCTTAAAGTATCTTTTGCACTAATATTCAGACTGAATCTTTAGAAAGCACTTCCTCTAAGGTCACTGCTTCCAGATATGTATATGATGAAACTTGTTCATTTACATGAAAATTATTTTTGATGTTACATTTTAGTAACCGGTGACAGGCTTTGCAAATGTTCCCTGAAAAGTAGAAATAGTCTATGTTGTTGTTAAGTTCTGTTTATATGCAATTAGATGTTCCTTTTAATGAATCCCTTCCTACTGTCTGCCCTGATCTTCTTTGTTTACATAGGTGAAGAACAAAATGACAAAAGAGCAGTACATTAAGATGAACCGAGGTATTAATGACAGTAAGGACCTGCCAGAGGAGTATCTGTCCTCCATATATGATGAAATTGCAGGCAAGAAGATAGCCATGAAGGAGAGCAAAGAGTTTTCAATCACTCCAAAGTCCACCAAGCAGAGTAAGTACTCCAGGATTACTCACCAAAATAGTAGAAACAGTAGTGACGCTTTATTGTTGTGCATTTTTAATCAGTCAGAAACATTAAAGTCGACCTTCCATCAGGTGTGGCCAGTGAGAAGCAGCGTCGTTTGCTCTACAACATGGAGATGGAACAGATGGCGAAGACCGCCAAAGCTCTAATGGAGGCGGTCAGCCATGCTCAGGCGCCCTTCTTCAGTGCTACACACCTGGAGCACGTCAGGCCCATGTTTAAGGTATTTCTAATTGATTCCTCATTTGCATAACCAAGGAAAAGTTGTCGTGTTGTTCTTGCTCAGTGGGAATATTCATTCAAGCATTCACATGCTGAGTTAGGAAATGAAATGTGGAACAGTTGACTTATAACATCAGCCAAAGCCAATCTAATCAATAAAGAATGAAGTTCCATGATTGCACTGAAAGTGTGCACACAGCGAAGGTAGCACCGGTGGTACAATGCAAAATGCTCAGTGAGGTGAAAGGCCTAATTAACAAAAATGAAGCTTTAATGAAAACATCAGTCATCTGGACTGAGAATGTTCAATAAAGACACAAAAATTGTTTGTTGAAGCGCATTGTCATTACTGTGACCTAGCAGAAAACCAGATTTCAACCATCTTTCCGTGCTGATTCTTGCCAGATTTATATTTAACACCTTAAATTATATCAGACGATGCCCTGGAGCATTGGCACTAATATTGCAACTAGGATGAGGATTGTGAAATTAATAACAAGTAAGAAACTGATACAACTTGTAAAATGAGATGATACTTTGTGTGTGTTCCAGCTGGCATGGACCCCACTGCTGGCTGCATTCAGCGTGGGCCTGCAGGACTGCGACGACCCTGAGGTAGCATCACTGTGTCTGGAGGGCATTCGGTGTGCCATCAGGATCGCATGCATCTTCAGTATGCAGGTCTGCTCATGTTTACACACAGTTTGTAGAAAACTGTTCCAACTGGTTATATTTCACGTATGATCATATCTCTAATATTTCCTTTGGAAGCAATTCAGTGCAGGCAGCGTGAAAACACGAGTATGTGTTCACTCCCTTTCTGTCTGCAGTTGGAGCGAGATGCGTACGTTCAGGCTTTGGCCAGATTCACCCTCCTGACAGCCAGTTCCAGCATCACAGAGATGAAGCAGAAGAACATTGACACTATTAAGACTCTGATCACTGTGGCCCACACTGATGGAAACTACCTGGGCAACTCCTGGCATGAGGTGCGAATTAAAATTTCTTAACAAGCGACAGATGTAATTTAATGTCTGCATGTAGGCTGTTTCTTCGTAAATGTCTCTATAATGGTGTATTTTTATTGTTTTAATGCCTGTTTTGTAGATCTTGAGGTGTATTAGTCAGCTGGAGCTTGCCCAGTTGATTGGGACAGGGGTGAAGACGCGCTACATCTCAGGGGTGGTCCGGGACAGGGAAGGTGGCATCAAAGGCTTACCCTCCGGCACAGAGGAGTTCATGCCCCTGGGCCTGGGTAGGATACAATGGATTATGTAGAACATATGCTGCATTCAAACTGGGTCTTTAAAACATATTTTGGTGTGTCTATGGGCTGCCTGTGCCTGCGTGTGTGTGTATATATAAGTATGTGTTAAATGTCTTTGTTGTTGCAGGTAACCTGGTGGGAAGTCAAGATAAGAGACAAATGGCTCATATTCAGGAGTCAGTAGGAGAGACCAGCTCTCAGAGTGTGGTGGTAGCTGTAGACAGGTGAGTCAGAGTCTTCAGACACTGCACACACACATCATTTGTCCATTATAACGATTGAATGTTAAAACTACTTTGATGTTTGCAGGATCTTTACTGGTTCCACCAGGTTAGATGGAAATGCCATCGGTGAGTGTGTCTTACTTTGCTGTGTAAATGATCCCCGTTTGGTTTTTCATGTTTGATGTAAAGAAAATAATTCAAAGCACCTTCCCATTTAATTGTTTCCAGTGGACTTTGTGCGGTGGCTGTGTGCGGTGTCCATGGACGAGCTGGCCTCGGCACACCAGCCAAGGATGTTCAGCCTGCAGAAGATTGTGGAAATCTCCTACTACAACATGAACCGCATCAGGCTGCAGTGGTCCAGAATTTGGCAGGTCATAGGTGACCACTTCAACAAGGTCAGTGTCGCAAAGCATCCACAGAGCTGGAATTTCAAAATGTTTATCAAGTGCAGAGCCTTAAGGCTTGTCTTGAAGTGTCCTTTGGGTGGTGCTGCCATCATTCTGTGCACCGCCTTTTGTCCTGTATTGAACCCTTGATGACACAAATTTATTACCGCCACAGTTCTTGTTGTTTGCCTGCAAATTTTGTGTATCTACAGAATGTGCCGACAATGACGTTGTCTTTCGGTAGGACGGTTTTCAAGACTGACATTTGTCATTAATGACACTATGCACTGATATTACCCCCTAATCTCAGTCATTATATTAAGATCTGTTGCTTCAGAGTTGCACTCACAGCCACTTTATTAGGTACACCTGTTCAGTTGCTCGTTAATGCAAATAGCTAGGCAATCTCATGGCAGCAACTCAGTGGATTTAGATAACCCGCCGACATTCACAGCATCAGAATGGGAAGAAAGGTGATTTTAAGTGGCTTTCAGCAGGGCATTGTTGATGATGCCAGACAGCGTGGTCTCTAGGGTTTACGCTGAAAAAGAGGAAAATGTCCAGTGAGCGGTAGTTCTCTGGGTAAAAATGCCTTGATGATGATGATGATGTCAACGGTCAGAAAATGACCAGAGTAACTCAAACGTAACCACTTGCTACAGCCAAGGTTTGCAGCAGAGCATCTCTAAATGCTCAACACATGAGACCTTGAAGTAGGTGGGTTCAGCAGCAGGTGCCAGTCCTGTCGTGTTTGCCACCATCAGTATTTTTGTAAAACAGAACTGAACTGATAGCTATCTATGGTGTGTCCTTGTAGGTGGGCTGTAACCCTAATGAGGATGTTGCCATCTTTGCTGTGGACTCACTAAGACAGCTGTCCATGAAGTTCTTGGAGAAGGGAGAGCTGGCTAACTTCCGTTTCCAGAAAGATTTCCTGAGGCCTTTTGAGCACATCATGAAGAAAAACAGGTAGCGAATGCTTCTATGGAGTCATGTGAAACTGTACTTTCTCGTTTTCATAAAAGGTTATTGAAGTAAGAAGGGTTCAGAGTGGCTTACATGAACCTCTTATATTCATCAGATATTATGGATAAAAGAGGAGTAGCAGTTTGCTTACTGGCTGTGAGGCTAACAGCTCTAACCCCCCCCCCCCCCCCCCCCCTCAGATCCCCCACTATCAGAGACATGGTGATCAGGTGTGTGGCTCAGATGGTAAACTCCCAGGCGGCAAACATCCGTTCAGGCTGGAAGAACATCTTCTCAGTGTTTCATCAGGCAGCGTCGGACCATGATGAGACTATAGTGGAGTTGGCCTTCCAGACCACTGGCCACATTGTCTGTGAGTATGTTTACTCAATAATAATAACAAGGTAGCAGGATGTTAACCATCCAAGTGCTCATCTGACAGAGACATGAGGTGTAAGTGCTGCTTTGACTTTAGTTGGAGAAGAGGGATTTCAGATCAGGACCTTATCATTCTTACTTTGCATGCTTTTGTCTTTTATCAGTGAACACCTTCCGGGAGCACTTTGCAGCTGCTATCGACTCCTTCCAGGATGCAGTGAAGTGCCTGTCAGAGTTTGTGTGCAATGCGGCTTTTCCTGACACCAGCATGGAGGCCATCAGACTCATCCGACACTGTGCTAAATACGTCTCTGACAGACCACAGGTGCTCACCGCCCGAGCTGGGAAAACACCAGTTTTGGTTCTTGACTCTGTTGTTTTATTTTTCCTTTTTTCCCCTCATTTCTTGACTTCCTGCTGTGTCCATGTGCAGGCCCTGAGGGAATACACGAGTGACGACATGAATGTTGCCCCTGGCGACCGGGTTTGGGTTCGCGGCTGGTTCCCTATCCTGTTTGAACTTTCTTGCATCATCAACCGCTGCAAGCTGGATGTCCGCACCAGGTCGTAGAGTTTGACCCAACTATAAAACGCACCCATAAATCTGTGCAGAGATCATGAAGATAAAATGCTCACTTTAACTCGACACCGAGCCCAGTCATACAAAAAAGAAAAAGAAAAAATTAATATAGCTGGCTGTTTTTCAGTGGTTACAATGCAATACTCTGTGTGCTAGTTGCTAAGGAAACAAGGCTTTTCACAGTCATACATTTTCCAAATGGTAAACAAATATAGACTAAAAATACAGTGCTCAGGGTGTAACGCACAGCTAACAGATCCACCCCAAACCTCCAGGAGTCAGAGCTGAATACTCGCTCTTTGGGCTTACAAAAACACACAAGACACTGCCAGGATTGTCACATGAATACAGACAAACCTTGAAGTCTATCGGGTACTTTTCTTTCTTTTTTAAATAACCAAATAAACATAGAGCCTCATTCCACCAGTGACTTCTATTCTTTCGATAACTTGAGCCTACCAGTGAACAATACCCACACAGTTTTCAAGTAATGTGATGAAACATGAAGGAACACATGTGACTGTCAGACTGTCCATCAGATGGAGGTCATATATTTGCAAAGTACTTTAGATGTATAAATAAATGCTAAATTGAACAAACCAAGCCAAGTATTATTCTTTCTGTCACACTGCAGACCTTTACATAAAGACTCACAATGTTGGATCAGCTGTTTTAATGCATCTTTTGCACTTTATAGACAGTAACAGTTCTGTTCTGGTTGCGCCATGATGCAGTAAAACTGACGTTTACCGTTTCTCCCGACAGAGGTCTCACAGTCATGTTTGAGATTATGAAGAGTTACGGTCACACCTTTGAGAAGCACTGGTGGCACGACCTCTTCCGAATTGTCTTTCGCATCTTCGACAACATGAAGCTTCCCGAACAGCAGACAGAGGTCAGTGCTGTGTGTGATTTCAGCTGTTCAGCTATTTATGTACAGAGGAATTAAAGCAATAAAAAAAGTAAAAAAACAAAAACCCCTGCTCCTCTATTGTTTGCTTCCAGAAAACTGAGTGGATGACGACAACGTGTAACCATGCCCTGTATGCCATCTGTGACGTGTTCACACAGTTTTATGAGCCTCTCAGTGAAATCCTACTGGCTGACATTTTCACCCAACTCCAGTGGTGTGTCAGGCAAGGTAGGTGTTCATCATAGTCATCGCTCATTACACGCCTCTGTCCTGACAAACAACCTTTAAATGAGGCAGAGCGCTAACACCTGTTCTATTTTAGGTGTACAGGCTGGTGTCCTGATGATATATCTCACATGTTGGAAGAATACTAAGCGGTCAGAACATCTCTGCCCTCTGAAACAACATTTATTTTCTTTGGATTATTTTATTGATGAGGAAAAAAACTCTCCTAAAGCATACAAATACCAATCCATCTTCCAAGTTTTATCAACCATTTAAGAGTCACAAGGGGGCTGCAGCTTATCCCAGCTGTCATAGAGCGGCAGGGGGAACATTAATGAGTTGAACCTGTTTGGTTTGTCAGTATTATCCCCACCCTAAACTCCAACTAACTGAGAGTTCTGGGACTACACCCATAAAAATATAAAATTTTCAAGCTCTTCTACTCATGTACCTCTGCAAACGTTTCCAATAAGCTACCATCTCTGTCCAATTGATAGTTAGTAAACATCATCTGTTTCTGACCTGACCTTCAGGTCAACAGTGGTTACTTGTGATCAGAGCCAGGTCCAGCTGCAACCAGTAATGAGTTCTACTGTTAAAGTTCTGAGTTCTCCTGAACAGTAGAAAAGACACAAGGTGTATTTTGGCCACACCAACACAATCTCCATTCACTATGTGCCACTTGTTCATCAGATTAGGTTCCCTGTCTCTGTTCTCTTCCCTATGATTAAAATTTACCTTGAAGGGATTGCTGCTTTTTGGGAAATAGTGTTGGGATAGTGGTTAGCACTGTGGACACATAACAAAGTCAGTGGTTCAAGTCAGGGCAGTGGAGTTTGCATGTTCTCCCTGTGTCTCTGTGGGGGGTTCAGTGACATGCAGTTAGCGAGGACTGTCAAGACTGTCAAGACTGTAGCCTGCTTCTCACCCTACAGCAGCTGGGATAGACTCTCCAGAAATCCCGCGACCCAGAATTGGATAAGTGGAAGAGGATGGCTAGCAGTTTCAACTTAACAGGGATACAGTAGACTTTACAGAGGCATAAAGTGTAAAGGGTCAGAGTAGGACTTGCAGAAAGATGCCTGAAAACTAGCAGAGCTGCTGAAAGGCATCCATAGGTGCCAAAGAGAGTCTGCAAATCACATGGTTTTGAATTAATATAGTTTTGCGTTTTTTTTCTCTCTAATGGACAGAGACTCAGAATTTTATGTTCACAGCCCAGAGTTAGAGCAGGTGATATTTCAGTTATGTGTATGAACATGAATAAATGAAATAAAAGTGAGTCTTCTTTTTTGTATTTTGGGATTTTTTTATTTATTTATTTATTTTTTATTAAAGAAAACTCATAAAAATGGTGGCACATAAAGAGGTGAGATGCAAACAAAGCTCCCCAGCCAGGCTCAAACTACAGTTGTCAACCTCTTAGGCCGCACAGGTTCACCTTGGAGCGGGCAGAATTTTCTCCTCAGTTTTTACTTCATGCACAGCTTTAAGGTTTTGACAGGCAGCGCACCAGTGTGTGTGTGAAGCACATGCGTTCTGAAGTTGTTCTGTCTTTTCTGCAGACAACGAGCAGCTGGCTCGGTCCGGGACAAACTGCCTGGAGAACCTGGTGATCCTGAATGGGGAGAAGTTCAGCCCTGAGGTGTGGGACATCACATGCTCCTGTATGCTGGAGATCTTCCAAAACACCAGCCCTCAAGCGTGAGTGCTGGTCCTCTATACTCAAGTTCAGTTGAAGTGTCAAAGATGGCATCACTGAGTTAATGGGGATTCACAACTTGGTGTATGTAAAAGTTACTCTTGTGTTTATGCTGTCACATGTTTGTGGTTTTTTGTTTTGCTTTCCAAACCAGTTTGTTGACTTGGCGACCGGCTGGACAGGATGAGGAAGCAGCTGACGCAAAACACTTTGTAAGAGGAAACAAAAAACCTCATCAAGTTCACCCTGTGACTAAACGATGACTATGCACAGCAGCAGCTCTGCGCATGCTTCATACAGTTTACTTTTAACCAATGAAAAGAACTCTCCTTTACACACAGTTTCCACTATATCAGACACTAACCTGTGTCTGTGTTCATGGTGTATTTTGTCGCTCCTGTACATTTCCAGGATGCTGATTTCGACACTCAGTCACAGAGCAGCTACGACCGAGCGCTCTCCGAGAGAGGACACAGCCAGATGTCCAGTGACGACACCTGGAAAGGCAGAAGCAATGCCAGTGAGCACACGAGCGCATGCTTTTTTTATTCAATCTGTAAAATGAATAATCGCAGCATGAATTCCAGTGCTCATATCTCCACACCTTTATACTTTTCTCTGCTGCAGGAGTTTCAGACCAGAGGCTGTTTGCAGGCCTGCTGATCAAATGTGTCGTGCAGCTTGAATTAATACAGACCGTGGACAACATTGTCTTCTACCCAGCCACCAGCAAGAAGGAGGATGCTGATAATATGGCTGCTGCGCAGGTAAAGCTTGGCACCTCACCCACTCTATCAATGTGTCACTTTTTGGCGTAATCACAAAATCATAACCCGGAATGAGCTGAAGAGGTGAACCAAAGAAAAGAGAGTGAAAATGTATTCCTGCTCTTCACCTTTACAATTTTAATATAAGGTGGAGCAGCCACAGACAAATGTTTCAGGAAAAAAATTGTTTTGTTAAAAATTTGTAGTTAGCTCGAATTCATCCAATTAAGTGTCTACGTAGTCCCAGATGGTTTCAGTAGGCCGCCAGTGGCCTAGGGACAAGAAATGACCAGTGTCCCCTTGTACAGCCTTATTTTTAAAACTATTATAAAATCATATATGGTAAAGTCTTTTCCTCCTGCCAGCGGGATGCTCTGGAGGAGTCGGAGACTGAGTCGGGTCCAGATCAGGGCATGTACAGACACATGACGTCCGCACACCTCTTCAAGCTGCTGGACTGCCTGCTGGAGTCACACACCTTTGCTAAGGACTTCAACTCCAATAACGAACAGAGGACGGCACTCTGGAGGGCAGGTAAAAACCAAGGGAAAGCCCCCAGGATTCTCTGTCCTGTGCACGTTAGAGTTCAGAAGGTTCTTTGTTTATAGCTTTACATTAAATAGAGGAGAACTATCAGTAAATTATGGGAAGAGTAATGTTATATCCAGCCCAGTGTTATTTTCACTTCCTTTGTTTTTTTTGATAAACAATAGATATACAGAAAGGAAAGGCAGTGTGGAGGAAACCGTGATATGCAGTGAACACGTCTTAACTACAAGCCTCTGTTACTGCTTTAACAGCTGTCATCTCTCTGGTGACCTTTCAGGGTTTAAAGGGAAATCTAAGCCCAATTTACTGAAGCAGGAGACCAGCAGTCTGGCCTGCAGCCTCAGGATCTTGTTCAGGATGTACTCGGACCCTCAGCTGCAGGACTCGTGGCCTGACATCCAGACACGCCTGCTGCTGTGAGTGAAGCACTCTCCTGCACTTTCTCACAGTGTTTCCTGTGTGTCATCACCGGTTAAATGTTAAACCTTGGATAAATAAGCACCGAGTGTGTCACTGGCAGAAAGGGCAGCGCTGCTGTTTGTTCCTGTGTTTTGACACACAGCTCATACCTCATTATAAATTTATGAATGTACTCTGCGTGCGCATTTCGTGTAATATATTGGCACGCTAAAGCCGGGCACATATCACCTCGTCGTGTTTGTCGCTGTAAGAGATGACTCATGTATTGCATCAAGAACACACATGTGAGACGTTTATCATCATGATATAGCTGCTTCTACGATAAAGATGATGCGGATTGATAATCAGTTTCGTGTAGCAACGCTGATACTGACAGCTTTGTGTTTGTCATAATCGTCTATGTGCGTCTGTGTTGTGTCATCTCTCTCAGGGTGTGTAATGAAGCTCTGGGCTACTTCATCAGTCTGACCTCAGAGAGCCACAGAGAGGCTTGGAACAGCCTGCTGATGCTGCTGCTCACCAGGACTCTGCGGCTGCCCGATGACAAGGCAGGAACGAGCGCGCGCGCACACACACACACACACACACACACACACACACACAGTACACCTCCAAATACACAATAGTAACAACTTGGGGAAAGAGTATTAGTAGTAGTTTAGTGTTAGATAAAGTATTTGTTCAGTAAAGCTTTACCTGTGCTACACTCCAACTCGCGCTGCGTCCTCCCCACTGAATTGAATAACAATAAAAGTACAAAAAAAAGATCAGTTCTTCCCAAGCAAAAATATGTTATTAGTTCAATCCTTTTGAATTCATGTCATTTTTGTGAGTACATATGAATTATGTATTTAGAGAATGTGCACAACGATTCATGGCAGTGCATGACTTGAGGTGCCTTTCCAGGTCATTTTAGACCAAAACCAGAACCGTGCAGCCACAAGTAGTAGGAAATGTTGGCGCCGTGCAGCCAGCCAACAAACCACTGCATCAACAAAAACTAGACCAGTATTGTTACAGTGGATTGGCCGGCACCGCTTTCTTATGCAATCCCTACTTTGCGTTTTGGGAAAGTTTCATAATTCCGTGAAATTGTTGTTAAAGGCAGGAAAAAACCAGGAACAAACATGCATCACTGTCGACATATTAATTAAACAGCCTGCTGTGAACGTAGTGGTCAGCAACCACCCCTCCTTTTGTATATTTTTCCAAATACACTTTTTTTTGGTTGGTTTTTTTGGTCATTTAGTCTTTAGTTAAATGTTCTCCTGTTTGTTCCAGTTCAAGCCTCACGCTTCCTGCTACTACCCCCACCTGTGTGAGATGATGCAGTTTGACCTGATCCCTGAGCTGCGGGCCGTCCTCAGGCGCTTCTTCCTGCGCATCGGCTCCGTCTTCCACATCGCTGCTGCTCATCCAGAGGGCGCGCCGGCCCGGACTCCCGCATCCTAAGAAGGCAGGTGAATAGGGAAACGGCGAGTGCTGGTGAGAAGGTGGACACAGCTCCCGAGAGACACTATACCTCTGATTGGATCGGATCACAGATGGCTGATAAAGACAAGCTTTCCTGCTGGGACTCTGCATTGAGTGTTCCTGTTTTTGGCTGCGCTCGGCAGCCAGAAACGCCTTCACCCGGACCCCTGGCCGTCCTCTTTATCTCGGAAATGAACAGCACTGTGACCGGCACTCTCTGCTGACTGTAGTCATTTATCATCCCCCTGACTCTCATCTCGAAAAAACTGTAAACAAATAATTTATTGATATTATTGCAAACCCTTTCACAGATTTTGAGCGTTTTTTTTTCCTGCCTAATTTTTTAAATACTTTAAAACAAAAAGAAAAATGTCTATATGCTGAAAGGAAATGAAAAATCTCATTGAATTTGATTTCCTTGCATTTGTTCTAGTAAAAGATGAAATCTGGCCACCTGTGCCTGTTTGGGGAAAAGAAAAAAAGGTGATCTAATCAAAATAAGTTCCTTGTGTTAATGTCAATCCTGAAGCATTATTGAACTCTCATATCTGTGTTAATATCAAGGAGGTTGTTGAAAAGGCTGAACCTCACAGCTGCAGGAAAAACCCATCTGCGCCTCTTATAACACTATCAGCGTTCTTTAATTGGGAGATCTGTGTGACACGGCCATCCCGTCACGTTTGTCACCTCTTGCCTATCAATGAGATTTTACATATTTATTTGGCTCACTTTCTTTAGTTATTGTTTGGATAATTGCTGGTTTACAGTGTACGGATGGTTGATATACTGGCTGCTTCCCTCTGCTGTGCATTCCCTCGTGTGTTGACCCAGTCAGCCTTACACTGGGGTCGACTTCTCCTGGCTGTACAGTGGACTCATAAAACCTCCACACATCCATCAGTTGGACTAGAATACTAGAGTTGTCCATATCTTTATTTTTTACAGTGTGTTCAGGTATTAACATGACACAGTGTAACGACTTGCACTGGATGCCTAGAACTCCCTTTAGTGTTGACCCTCTTCCACATTAGTTTGACAGAGCAAAACCAAAACTTGCATCCACAGAGGCTCCAGCATCTCTGCATCCTGGATCATTTCGAGTTTGTTCCATGCCTTGTTTTTTAAAAGAAGGATGTATGTAATTATTTAAAGTGCATTTAAATATTTTTTGAAAAGCATTCCTTCCCTCGCAACTATGGATGTCTACTTCCCTAAATCTAGGGAATATATAAATATATATAAATATATACAGTAAATGAAAAAAAAAATACAGACTGTAAAGTTTTCAATGTAAGATACATAGAAATGAAAGTGATCTACGGTTCTATACATAATATTGTGATGTAATCTTCTAAGCATTTGGTGACGTAATCAATAAACCTGAGTTCTGATCTACTCCAGTGTCTGTTGCTGCAGTTTTAAAGCTGTTTAGAGGGTGACCAACACAGGTGGTACCACCTAACATTAAGCGCTGAGTTTGCTGACCTCCAGTTCTAATGGTAAGGGAAGCTGGTAATGCGGTGTGGAATGGAGTCGTCATTAAATTTGCTGTTATTGCACGTGCTTTTTATGATATGACCAAATAAAGCCAATTTAAACACTAAATGTTTTAAAACGTAGAAGTGTGTGGGTATATCAAGATGTCCACAGGGTGGCACTGCAATCAAACTGGTAGTCACCTTGAAGCCTGCTAGGCTTTGGGGTAACAAAGGTTACTATGGAGACCTCTCACGTCTTTTGTTATCTAAAGTGTAAAGATGCCTAACAGCTGCTACATGGGCCCTTTTATGAAAAACAAAAAACAAAGTAAAAAGAAATGAACCTTAAAGTTAATATGTAAACAATGAAATGTGTGATAGTTGCCATAAATAGTCGACTTAAATAATTTATGTCTGTGTGTCAGATGTGACGCTTCAGCAATACAACTAGCGCAGTTTTAGCAAGTTAGCGCTAATATTAGCCGGCTAGCGTTAGCTGATGCTTCCTACAAGCTAGCCTTGGCTAGCTCGTAGTTCACGCTGGGAAGCACTCGAAAATCTCAGCGACACTGGCACGGCTCAGTTAATGCATTTGTGGCGGAGTGTTGACGTTAGAAAAAAGCAATGATCCCGCTAGTTGTAGTGAGGCTTGACTGGCACCGGTTACGTAGAAAGCGTAGCTGTGGGCGGATCTGCGGTAACCAGTAGCTGAGCTGGACCTCCTCCGCAAGACGGGCCAGCAATGACGGATAGGGTTGATCCAGCCGGGGTTTGGATTCTGAGCCACCAGACATGATTTTATGAAGACCACCCTACAAGTAAGAGTTCCTGCTCGATGTACAAGTGTAATTCTGATCCCTCTGCTGATGGCGTCGGTGAAATAACGTGAGGAGGAATGGCAGAGGGTGGATTTTCCTATCTGAATCCTGCGAGAGGAAAGAGGTCGACAGATTAGGGAAAAAACGCGCAGCGATACTTTCGTTCCCTCCACAAAGCTTTCGGGGTCAAATGTAATTCTGCTTTGTGCAAACTATACGTGTTCATTGTAGTAAAAGGGTTTGCCTCGGAAAATATATGTTTTTCAATCTTGCAGTCTGCGAATGTGCGACTACATGTATATGACAGTGACAGCCATGTTCACAAGCTGGCTACAGCCGCGTTAGTACAGGCGGAGCAGTCTCTGTCATAATGGCTTACTTAGGAATTTTAGTGTTGCAATGCTAATTGCGGGGGTGGTGTCGTCTATATAAAGCAGGGTGTTGTCGCAAAGTGGCATTTTTTCTAACGAGACGCGATTAAAGGTCTTGGAATGGAATTGTGTTGCGTTCACGGGATCCCCTACAGTTTTCATTAGAAACATCAAAATGTATGCGGAATACAGAGACAGAGTGGAGTTTATTTAAACTACGGTGAAAACCGGTACTTCAGGTTTGTTATTTATATGTAATTTATTGTGCTAAACGCGTTAAGGCAGATACATGAACAACTAGTGACAGTGCAAAGAAACGTCCCTTTCAATTGAATCGAATTGAAAAATGTAATAAATTGCATCGATCTTTCTAACGTGTTGTTAGCTGTTAACATTTAAAATATCTAACGCCTGGATTATCTCTAAGAGGTTACTGGAGCGAGTAATAGCATACGTGTACTGTTTTTAAGTCGTGCACGTACGAGAATTTTCGACACGATCGTGAACAGGCATCCATAAAAGCGTCGGTGTTACGCAATCGGGGGAGGGCTGTCCATGCAAAGAGAGGAGGGGGACGTAGGAGGATACGTGCAAATACAGTCCTGAGCACAAAGTACCTATCTTGTGTTCTGACAGCTTTTGTACACGTAAAGCGACAGACGGGCTTGTCTGACTGATTCGGGACGTTTTCACCGAGAGGATCCGTGTACGGAGAAGAGCACTCCCCCCGGGTTTGATATCAAGAGTTGCTGGTAAGACGCTCGGGAATGATCTTTAATTATTATATTTACATCTTTGACGGTGTTAAAACGCCACTTAATAATAAAAATGTAAATAATAATCAATATCCTGACGGTGGGGGAATTGACACAAGCTTTAAGTGCGCCACCAGAGGGAGTAGCATGTTTCAACACTGCTCTGACTGGTTAATGTGTAAAAGGACAGTTTAAATTCCACCGTAAAAACATCAGCAGTTTAACTGAAACAAGTTAATGTTTGAGTTAATGTCGCGTTCGGGCGCTACATTTGGTCACGACTCGCTGGTATTCCTTGAGGAGCTGTGTGGTGTTTACATCAGTGCTGGCCCATTAAAACCCGAGCCACGTGTAGGTAGCTGGGGACCATGTGGCCATTGTAAACACTGCTGCCTTGTGGGTCTTTATGTGCTGTAACGGGCTCTTTCTGTTACTTTTACCACCCAAATGCGGACTAAGTAGTCAGCTGGGTGTATTTCAGTGAGGTTTTTTTTGTGTATGTGTGTGTGGGGGGGCAGTTTCTGCCATAGCTCGGAGCCAGCTGACACTGTATCGTGCTTCTATTGTGCTGTTAGGAGTATATTGTATTATGTAATGACACCAGCGCTATTTGGAACTACATGGAACTCCTTCCCAGCGGTCGGCCACCCTGATTATTAGGTTCCGCCACGTATCAACGTAAATGTCAGTATTGCTACAGGAAAGGTCAGACTCCCTCACGATAAGCAGACAGTTTGGGATCACCGGCGGGTCACGTCCCTCCCACGTCTTTTTGTGTGTACCAGTGAGTGTGGTACGGTGACAGCAGAATACAGAAGGGGCTGACCAGTCAACTGCTCTCAGAGTCTTTGTTTCAGGGACCTAAACTCAATTTAAAGGCTTCAGGACGGGAACGGAAATAATTAATAAAGCAGTTTGTATTACTGAACATCGCTAATGTTATTAGGCTGCTGTCAGGGATGTGAAAGTAATAACTGAGGCTGCAGGAGCTTTTCTCCACGGACTTTCTTATTCACATATGAATTGTGATTTATTTATTTATTTCTGTTAATGTAACCTGACAAAAAAGCTGATATATCCTTGCCAGACTGTATTTTCCACAACCCAAATGTTTTTATTTGGAACAACTCCAGATATATTCAAATTTCTGTTATACATGTGAATAATAAAACATTCATTCCCCACATTATTGTTGCTGGAAATCGGTTTTGCCTAAAATGTTAACTGGAGAAGATTTGATTTGATAGAAACGGATGTTCATTTCCTCCTAACTTGGATATATTTCTAATCAAAGCTGCTTCTTCTTTTTTCTTTTTTTTTGGGGGGGGGGCTGTTACTCTTTAATATGGCTGATACTAATGTTTGAAATAAAATTTTGGCTGATAGCTAATACAAATATTTTGTTATTATTATTGTAACTTTTTGTTTGCATTTTGTTCCAGAAACACAAATTAATTTATCTTAATTTTTAAACTTAACGTTAACATAAAAAAACAACAACAAAACGCATGTTTTAAGGTTTGTCAGCTAAAGATAAGTATCGATATTGATATTTGTAAACTGATATGAGTCAACAAGGCCAATTCAAATATGAAGCTGATCTGTGGGTGCGTACCTGTTCGGTATGCTGACCTTTCTCCTCGGTGGTAGTTCACATGTTTTAAAAATTCCTTCGCTGACAAAGTAACCAAACATGTGTTTGACCTGTGCGTAACCTATCTGAGCAGAATGTTTTAAGTAAGAGCAGTTTGATACATCACTGCTTAAAATAACCAAATTACTGAGGTTATTGCTGCATGTGTTTGCTAATAGTTTCCCAGAATTTGAGTTCAGAGGAAGTTTATGACATTTTGTATATTTAACAACGCTCAGGCAGTTTTTAATCAGCCGCTGAAACATAAACGTAAGTTAACTTGATGAGAACAAACCTGCCGGCGGAGAGTGGCAGCACGGCATCTCCCATACAGTTTTTATTACCACATTTTATTTTGCAGTTCAACACTGTCACCACACCTTCATGCTAAAGCTGTCAGAAGAGCCCATGCAAGCTCATATACATGCATCGTTAATGCTTTCTGCAACCTCCAATGCCAGTAATGAGGAGGAGGCTGGAAATATGACAGAGTCAGTTTTGTGTGAAGATTTAAGGGCACGTGTGTGAGCGAGAGAATAACGGAGTACTTGGAGATGGGATAAACAAGATGTGTGAAAGCTTCCCTCAGAGGTCAGAGGTCACTGATTAGGATGTCTACGTGGAGCTTCAAGCCAGACTGTCGTTCTGATCTCGCTTCACCTTCCTCACACCTCCTTTAACTTTGTCTCTCTCTGACACACGCGCACACACACACACACACATGTGTGTGTACACACACATTCTCTCTGCTGTCGTCTCATTAATATCATCGCCATCTGCTTCATATGTAACAGCCCAATTAGAGAGACGCACTTTGACCCTACCTGTCCAAATTTAATTTGAAGGTTCACAGTCGTCCCTACGCTCTCCACTCTCCTTACACGGTCTCACACACACACACACACGCGCGCACGCACACGTAATCCTGGATATAAGCAATCCAGACTTTGACCTTTCATCGTTGTGTCTCTGCAGGGCCTGAGCTGTGCAGCCTTGTATAGGTTTGGTTTTCACCCCCCAAGTGTCCCGTGGATATCAGCTGACCATGGTGGTCTGAGCAGAGAAAACGGGAGGAAAAAAAAAAAGCCTGGCGCAGTGTGTGTACACTCTAACACAGCGAGGCTTGACCAGCAGAGAGAAGAGCCGGAGCAAAGAGGAGGGGAAAACAAAAAAAGCACATTTAAATACAAAATGTCTCAAAACAGAGAACTTGTGCTTTTCTACATAAGGTATAAACTCTCCCAGAGAAACTATCCTCTCAACCACATAGTACTCAACGAGCCTTCGAACAGGACTGATGGGGGGGCAGCGGGGTTGGATGAGGAACAGCGAATAGACACACACGCCAATGGGACTTTTAATGGCACGAGTCCCGGGACCCCACCGGCATCCCCGCAGCGGCGGCAGCAGCAGCCGCCATCAACGACGGACCTCGACGCAGTGAAGGAGGCGCTCCGGGACACGGCCAATGAGTTCGAGCTGCGATACGCTCGTGCCTTCAGCGACCTTCACAGCCAGCTGCACATCACGCCGGCCACGGCCTACCAAAGCTTCGAGAACGTGATGGACGAGGTGTTCCGGGACGGCGTTAACTGGGGCCGCATCGTAGGGCTTTTCGCGTTCGGCGGGGCACTGTGTGTCGAGTGTGTCGAGAAGGAGATGAGCCCCTTGGTGGGCAGGATCGTAGAGTGGATGACGGTCTACCTAGACAACCACATTCAGCCCTGGATCCAGAGCCAAGGAGGATGGGTGAGTCACACACACAGAAGCGCGCATGCCATTTGCTTGTATAGCCTCTTTCATATAAGGGCTCTTTAACATTGCGGCCTTTAATTACACAGGGAAGGTAAGCTCAGGTCGCCAGCATGGAAAATTTCCTTGCTGCCACTTTTACTATGCAGTCAGGTGGAAAATAAGGTTAAAACCTGCCCTTACTTTTCCCATCTACGCCTGCTTTTGTTGCTATAGTGATAGCGGTGTTTTTGATCATATGTGCCGTTTCCCTGTCAAGAGCAGATTTGCTCCATTGTGCTAGTTGTAAGGCTTTCCTGCCTGTGTGGCTTGACCTCTAGAGGATCGTTTTGTTGTGTCTCGGTAATCTAACAAGTCGACATGAGACAGTGGCTGGCTCCATAACCTGCCAAGAAGAGACTTGAGATTGGATCTGATGAAGATGGAAATTGGAACACACGTGGCTTCAAGAAACATCTGTCTTTAAAAGCAGTAAAAACAAGCGTGCCTGTGTGGTCAGCAGCTAGTGCAGCTGTTTTCTAATTGATCAGCATCACGCTGCTCAATGAGCTGAATCGAAGTGGGAGATTAACAGCCTAAGTCAGGGTTCTGGGAGTCTCCTGCTGCCTGCCTGGGGATCGAAGTTCTGTCATCACAGGGCAGGATAAAGTCCAAGGCTTTTACAGATAGCCCTTTTGTTTTGCTCTGGTCAGTTTATCGGCTCTGTGCTTTGTTTTTTTTTTGTTTTCTTTTTCGTTCTTCCACTCTCTGATCATTTTATCTGTGCAATTTTTTTTTTTTCTTCAGTTGTCTTTCACCGAGGCAGCTGCATGCAGATGAAAGCTCAGGTTCCCCCCCCTCCCTCCTCCTCGGGTTAGTTTTAAAGTCAGCCACACTGGTACGGACAGTACCAGCGTGTGTTTGTGTGTGCTCGTGCACACTTTGAGGACAGATAAGGTCAGCTCTTTCCCTTTGTCTCAGCTATTTGATGGTATGTAATAGAGCGGGAGAAGAGGGGCTGATTATATTTATACCAGTGCTCTATAACACCAGGTCAAAGGTCGACTCTATAAAAACCAACATCCCTGTGGCTGAAAAGCTTCCAAAAAAAACAACATGAAAGATCATTGCTCTGCTGTTTATACTGTAGATGTTAAAATATGCATTTCTTTCACCACCTTATCAAGTGGTGTCAGGTTATGGAAGCGACTGACAAGGATCTGATTTGTAAGAGCTTTGCTGCTTTTAAATGCTAATAATGCAATTATTTGACTATCTGCTGAGAGATCCAATGACAAAGCACCTGTAGGTCTGAGCTCAAAATGACACCTTTTTTTGTTTTGTTTTTTGTTTGTAGCCACGTGGTGTGGCACAATATCTCATTAGCTTCTTGATTGAGTGCTATGAAGTTTTCCGCACTCACTTCTTGCTCCCTGTCAAACTGCAATAATGTCGCAATATCCGATTTTATTTGACAGTTATAGCCAAACTCAGTCATGGAAACATTACTGTTTTTGTATCTATAGCTGAATGACACAGTGACCACTTGGACATTACGGTAGTTAATGACTACTGTCTCCTAAACTTATACAACGTCTAAGTGCGATCACTATTAACAACTGTTTTTCTCCAAATATGTAATCAAGTGTTAGTGGCTACTCGGTACGTGTTAGACGTTTATGGTGACGATAGATGAGCCGAGAGCTTACAGGTTAATCTGATGCTTCATCCGATTTTCACATCCTGACCGCAAATGGATGTTTTCAGTGTTGTCATCGCAGTCTTATCAACACATATGTCATGATCTCCATGATCTCATAGTCGAAATGATCCAGGCACCCCACGCTCACACTCTCAAACACGAAGGCATTTTGCTTAGCAACAAGTTAGACTAATTAGTTAAGATGCTGAAGATAGAAGCTTGCGGTTAGTGGCCTGCGTGTCAGTGTAACCTAGACTCGGAGATATGAATGACTTCATCTGAAATGTTCAATGGATGTCATCTGCCAGCACGGTTTCACTTCTGCCTGATGTTGAGCACATGATGCCACTTCCTTCCCTCTGTTCCCCCTTCTCTTCCATTTCTATAAGTCACTTTCATAATGGTGCTCCACTGGCTCGTTTAAGGGGGAAAAGAGCTGCTTTTGACATGTGTCCTGTGTAAGTTGCTTGTGAGCTGACACACTTTGAGTCGAGGTATTCATACTAAAACAAACTTCAGGAGGTGGTTTACCACTGCAGTTCTATCTTTTATGCCTCCCCCCTCCCTTTGTCACAGTGTCATTGCCTTCTTTTTGTGGGTTTGTCTGTTCAAAGACAGCCTACACTTTCCCTGAAACGCACCAGAGTCTCTGAGTAAAACCCACATGAGACTTTGTTTTTTTTTGTTTTTTTTTTTGGTCTTTCATTTCCCTCTTTTCTTCCTTTCCTCCCCTGACGCCTCCTCACAGGGATGAAGCACAAAACCGTTGGCAGATGTGGGTATAGCTGTGAGGCAGGTGTGCCCTTAGTGTTAGCTGATGAAATATTAGTCCGCCCTAAGCAGCAGCAAGGTCACTGTTTCAGTTTCACTCAGCAATCACTCTTTCTCATTATCTTATTATCGCACGTTTTTACTGTTTGGGAAGAACCAAACGGCTCAGGGTAGTTTCCCAAAAGTTGGGAATTTACAGCAGGTTTTAAAGCTTCAGAAACAGTCTCGCATTCATAAGACTAAACACTTATTATCAAAGCAGCTTGTTTTCCAGTAGTACTGTGCAGAAATGCAGCACAGTTTTGTGGA
This sequence comes from Copadichromis virginalis, assembly GCF_057382275.1. NCBI lineage: Eukaryota > Metazoa > Chordata > Actinopteri > Cichliformes > Cichlidae > Copadichromis > Copadichromis virginalis. The sequence continues at coordinate 33,604,356 of NC_140639.1, read as the reverse complement.
TGGTCTATGATTTACACAGATTGTTTCAGTTTTTTTCCAAGAAAAATACTCAGTGACTTAAATATCAGTAGGGCTACTACAAAGAAAGTTCAGTATAGCCCGTCTCTTATCAGTGATAAGGTTTGTTTTTTGTTTGTTTTTATCACCCAGGATTTCTTTATCAGGCAACGTGTGCACTCCCATGAAAGGGGATTTCTGATCAGTAGTTTGACTCTTCTGCATAAAATAAAAAGCCAGCTAATTCAGACAGGTGACAGAGAGCTGTTAAGCAGGGTTTTTACTGCATATAAAAATTTAGTGACAACAAACCCAGGAGTGTTTTTAAAGTACTGTGAATTTCAAGTTGGATTTTAGTCACTCGAGCTTTAATGCATTTAAAAAAAAATCCATCTATGTAATGTCCAGTTTTGTGCTACGTTAGGTAACAGAAGTTATGTGCAGACTAATCCTGGCTATGACCACAGTCACCGTGTCGAGCCCATTTTGAGCCGGACAAACCAAGTTGGTGTGCAAACCAGGATCGCTCTCAGAAAATTGTAAAAGCACAAGTTAATATATAAACCTGACACATTTTGAAATAAACGAGATGTCACGCATGTCACACTGAGTGAAAATTAAACACTCCACCATCATTAGAGAGAAATCTTAGCAAGAATTGTTCTTTTTGCTTAAAAAAGTGAATAAATAAAATAATATCTTCAGCTTTGGTTCTGTGAAATAAGAAGTAGTAATTTTATAGACTGAAGTGTGAGAGTTGGAATCTGAATCGCTGCTTTTTAAAACGTTGATGCGAAGAAAACCTGTGACATTGTTTTGACCTGGTGGAATCAGCCGAGGTGCCAGTTTAAATATTGTAAAGTGAACGGTGTTTTGATCAAGTGTCGCTGTCATAAAAGCTGATAAAGCCTCAGCCTAAATGATCCCGCCGGAGCTTATTTTGGAGCCTCCTGTGTCCAGGACGCCGCGATATTTAATGGTAGCTCGGTGTGCGAGATAAATCCGTTCAGCCACAGCTTGTGGTTTTTAAAGAACAACAGGAGCAGAGCCATATATTGTCTGATAATAAACCTCCTTGGCAGACAGCAGCAGTAGAGACAGTGCTATCGACCTAATATTGCTGTTTCCAGCAGAGCAGGCAGTGGCAGTGATTACTCAGTGGAGATTGAGCCGCCTCAGGGTGGGGGTACAGGGTTATTACCAATTATAGATGAATAATATTTCAACCTGCTACTGGGGGAAACAATGTTTTTTTTTTTTTCTTTCTTTTTTTTTCCCTCCCTGACAGACTAATAAAGCCTAAACTCATTTAGAAGAACCATGTTGCCACAGTCTGGGGATGCTTGGCTGGAGCTGGATGGGTCGAGTGGGGGTGTATGCAGAGAAACTAAGGAAGCCCATTAGTCCAGTTGTTGTGCTTTGTACTTTTGACGTTTTTGCTAAGGTGAAGGAAAAGTTAACTACAAGAAAAATGAGCAGTGAAATCCTTACTTCAGCTTTGCTTTTTCTTTTTTTTAATCAGCCACTTATGGCTGTGCACACTATATGCCACGTTTTTCACTCGCACTTAAATGAAAGTCTGGCTTTTCTTATTGTGAACAAACCTCATCAGATCCTACTAACAAGAACCTAGTTTGTATCTACAGCCTGATGTAACGTGTAACCTCAGTGTTGTAAAGCTCTGTAACTGGACAAAAACAGTTATACACTGTTACAATTCTTACAGCTACTGTAGAAGTTCTTTGCCACAAATGTGTAGTGTTACACTCAGTATATCACTCCCTCCACAATGAGCTGATGGTAAGTGACTTTTGTTAGAAACGTCAGCAGTCTTTTGTTTTAGAAATTTTTCTGGTAGCTATATATTTATTTATTTTAAGCAGCACAGAGACAGCAAAAAAACCCAGAACATAAAATGTAATAAATGTCGACCTTTGGAAGCAAAGGACAGATAATAAACTGCATGTTTTATGACAAAAAACTATTCTGAACTATCTCTTTTCTCAATTTTCTGTCAGAGCTGCCCGAATTATTCAGAAAAGGTCCTCAAGTAATTTCAGTCAGCTTTTCTTTGTCCTGAAGTGTTTATGTAATTATTTCTAGTTGTAGGGTTAGAATTTCTATTAGTTTTTTGGCACTAAAACAAACAAACTGACTTTCTTACAGTTTGTTTCTTTGTTATCATAAAAGTGGCCTTCTGAATACAAAAGCAGAAATAGCAGGGAGTTACAGGAAGGATATTCCTGTGCAGAAGTTCCTCTGTACCTGGTGGGATTGTCCCGAAACCTACAGACAGTCAAGACGTTGTTGTGTTTTTCTTTATTTTTCAGCCTCTTGATGAGAGATTGTTAATCACACACACAGTGTTGATGTATGTGATTATGAATGTAGGCTGTTGTAGAGTGGTTAGACACCGAGGCTGTAATTAAGGGTCCACAGAAGGTAAGCGCATTGACTTGTTTTGACTAGGGAAACACCTGAGTTGCCTTTGTGCTGCTCTCTCCTCTGCAGACTTACTTAACCCTCGGTCTCTCTCTCTGTAATTAACATGCACATAGGATACACAGTTACATCCACAGAGTCGTCTGTCAGACTGTCCTAATGTATTGGAGCAGGAAATCGCACCCTTGGGACCTAAGCTGGCTGCTTCAAAACCCCCAACCCCTCATCCACCCCCACCGCCACCCCCCCCCTTCCAACCTTGAGTATCTGTACCCTCCCTCTGTTTCCCTCCCGTGTCCTTCGTTCTCCTTTAAATGCACAGCTCCTTACGACAATTGAAATTTTTTTTTGTCCCATATTTTTCCATCTGTGCCCTTCCTCCCCTTTTTGTCCTCCTTTTCACTCCTTTCCCTCCTCCTCGGCACCCAGCTACGTCCAGTCCAAAGACCACAGCAGCTAAACGTGTTCCAGCTCGCACATTGCCGCAAACCTCGTCAATCTCGCCATTAACCCTGTGCACCTGTGTTCCCGTGCTCGTCCTCCACATCACCCATAACATCATCATCAACACTATCGATTCCCTCCCACTTGATCCCGACTCACTCCCACCCCCTCCCACGCAGCTGCCACCGTTCCTTCATCTTCCTTCTTCTTTAACATCTCCCTCCACATCATCCTCCTCCTCCTCTCCGCTTTATCACTAATAGCTCACATGCGGCCAATTAAGAGACACGTTTTTATATTTTCGTGGCGCTTTCTTTGTTTTTTTGCATTAAGGATGGCATTCTGCTCACGAAGCAAAGTTTCCAGGGACTGATGGGGTGTTTGTTTGTAAGCACACGTGTAGCGTGGGTGGTTGTTGTCTCATATATCGTATCGTTTTTATTGTATGGTGGCGCACTGCAGAGGGGAGGGGACGGCGCCAAGTCAGACTGGTCATGTGACTACCTCAGACAAAGAACCTGTGGCCACATAGACACAAACACAGAGGAAAATGGGCTATACTGGCTTTTTAGTTGTGCCCACAGGTACAGCGTTGCATCGCAGACAAAGCCTTCGCTGATATGAAAGCAACTTTGTCATTGTCACATTCTTTGACTTGTGACACACACAGAGACACCCCCCCCCCTCCTTTTTTTGGATCAATGGCGGGCACTTTTGTTGGACCGGCATCAATAACTGGCTTTTTGCAGTGGGCGGCTTTATGCAGATTGATCTCTGAATGTAGCTGCTCACCCGTGGACATGTCTCTATTGTTTCTGTGTGCATACGTTAAAGCTCGCGCATTAGTTTTTCATGATCTGTGACACCGGACGTGTGTGTTAGCGCGCGTGCTCGTAGTCAGTGGTGGGTGTCAGAATCACAGCTTGAGGATGGCAGCAAACAGATTGTATGATTCAGGCGCCACCAGCTCCATGACAGGAACATCAGACAGGGACCAGTTGTGTGTTTTTTGTTTTTTTTTAAAGTTGTCTGGCGCTTATGTTCGTGTGTGTATATTTAGAGGACAATGGGGGAGCCGAAGCCAACAATCAGCCAACACCTCAGTGAAGCAGTAAAAAACACTCCCCGGGTTCAACTATGGAAAGACTTTTACTTCTTCTAGAACATAAGTGTCAAACTCTGGCCCGCGGGCTAAATTTGGCCTGCAGCCTAATTACATTTGGCCCGCGAAGCCATTATAACTGGCCTGATGGTATTATACAGCTAATATATATATTGTCTAGTATTAAGCTTTGCTTGTTCCATATTCAGTTTTTCAGCAAAACTTGTTTCAATTCAATTCAATTTTATTTATATAGCGCCAAATCACAACATAAGTCGCCTCAAGGCGCTTCATAGATACAGAGAAAAAAACCCAACAATCATATGACCCCCTATGAGCAAGCACTTTGGCAACAGTGGGAAGGAAAAACTCCCTTTTAACAGGAAGAAACCTCCGGCAGAACCAGGCTCAGAGAGGGGCGGCCATCTGCTGCGACCGGGTCCATAAGAAAAGATTCATTCTTATATCTGGAGGAAGATTTTGTTTTTTCAATAAATATTAATGTTAGACCGCGACTTTGTTCCAGTTTTGAATTTTGGCCCACTGTGTATTTTCAATCCTGCTCTGGAAGGTTCTTGTTGACCAAAAGCTCTTTTTTTTTTCTTTTTTTTTTTCATCAGCTTAAAATGTGAGATTCACAAAAAGAACTTCATACGAGCAATAAATCATTCAAAAAGTCATCTTTTATGGACGTTTTCTTGCTTTGCTTTGCTTTATTGTTGAAATCCAAGCCTGGGCTGTACCGTTGCTAATGCTTTTTGTGTTAGCTATCGTGTCTGAGTATTGATGGATATTTACCTCAGTTTGTGGAAGAGTGATAATTTCAGGCTTTCTACTTTCTCATCGTCTAACTAAGGAAAGAGAAAATATTTGAAAATTCTTCTTTGATTATTTTTATATAAACACACAGTGGCTATTTCATTAGCTACTCCTTGCTAGTACTAAGCTTTCAGAACTGCTTTAATCCTTCATGCAGAGATTCAACAAGGTGCTGAAAACATTGCTCAGATATTTTGCTCAATGTTGACGTGATAGTGCCACAGAGTTGCTGCAGATAGGTCAGCTGCACATCTTCGATTCCACCACATCCGAGAGGTGCTCAGTAAAGCCTAGAGACGGTTGAGTGGGAAAATCCTGGTAGATTGGGAGTTTCTAAAAAGCTCAGAGCAGCCTGCTTTGAGCTTCAGTAGATCCTCTTTACCATATCTACATCACAGCCCTCAAATTTCCAGAGTCACATTAACAATCTGCTACCACTGCAGTGGTTGTTTATTTATTTATTCATTTATTTTGCTGGGGAAAAAAATCAAAATAGAACAGAAAACCTAGTCAACAGCCACCAATCAAGGATTCTGGTTTAGATTCTTAAAAGCTATCTGATTGGTGGTTTAAGTATTTGCTTTAACAAGCAGTTGAACAGATATACCTAATGAAATGGCTTTATAATAGCTGAAAGAGCTAGTCTTTAAGTGTGTGTGTGTGTGTGTGTGTGTGTGTGTGTGTGTGTGTGTGTGTGTGTGTGTGTGTGTGTGTGTGTAACATCGGTTGGTCATGTGAGAGACGAGACCTGTGGCCCCGAAGCGTCTCACACACACAGGAAAACACAGCAGTGAGATATCAATACATGCTCCTAATGAATACACGTGCTGCATCTAGACTGCATCTGATTCTCTTTATCAGCGTCTTCTCTCTCTGATTTCGAAACCCAGACTGGTGTCACAGCAGCGAGGCATCTGTGCGTTCCATATCCAGACGCTGTTTATGTACACAGGACGGATATCCAGCTGTGTAATAGACGTGTGTGTGCGTGCGTCTATACTGCCAGCACTCTGCGGCACGCCGGGCTGTTAGAGCGGTTTTGCCAGACTGGTAGACATCAGACTGCCACTGTAGTGTGTCTCCAACTACCCACGCACCCCCCACGCACCCCCCACCCACCCAAAACGCTGGCAGAATGAAGAAGCATGGACTTCTAGAGAGGCAAATGCAGACAGAGAGGAACATGAGGCTTGTGACTCAGCAAGACAAGGATGCGCATGAGATGCATGTAGGTCAGTAAGTTAAACGGGCTTTGTGGTGCAGTCTGTGCGCACCGTGATGGTTCTACACATGCACTTCGAGTGCATACGAGCAGAACAGCTGGATGTTTGCAGCGCTCGGTGGAGATGCTACATTCAGTTGCTCTACGTGCTGCTCCACTTCTGAGTGGCTTAGTGGGGAAATCAGGTCACAAGCAAACCCCCCCCCCCCTTCTCCCTACATCTTTCTCTCCAGTCTCCCCTCTCCTGCTGTCTGCTTGCCCCCTCAATTTGTAGGCCACTCTTCGTCTTATGTCAAACATATGTATATGAGAGAGAGAGACAGAGAGAGATGCATGGATGTATCTTATGTCTTTACATAGATCTAATATCTGCCTGCCTCTCTTCTCTCATTGCATTTCATCCCTCACCACCCTCCTCTCTTACTGCCTTTTTCCCCATTTCTCCCTCTCTCCGCTCATATCTGTGATGAGATTATGAGGCATATCATGGGATTAGCGAGACTCGTGGCATGTATTAAAGTGGGAGAGCTGAGGGACAGATAGCGAGGGTTGATGACTATTTCATGGTAATGTGGCACCCAATCTCATATAAGGCTAAATGATGATAAAGAGCATCAAGGCCATCGTCATTGTATTCATCACAGGTTTGTTTGAATGGCCTCAGGGGCTTAAAGCAATAGAGACGAAACCGTATCTGCATCAGCTCCGAAATATTAAAGAAAAAGGAGGAAAAAAATAAGAGGGAACAAAAACTTGGAGGCTTGGAGATATTCATCTCCAGGTTTCTTTCATGTAGGCAAACTTTCTGAAAGTGAGCAGTAAGTGATAGGAAGTGTGGTTTAAAGGAAAGCTGCCTCTGCCGCCACTTTCTCCTCTCTCCACATTCTTTTCTCATCATGGGTTTCCCATTTTTCTGTTTCCAATCATTTTCATCAGCCTTTTTTCCCCCTGCAGCCTGCTTCACCCTTGTTCGTGTGTTCTACTTTCCTGTTCTCTTATTTAGTTCTCTCCCACCCCCTGACTCCCTTTTTTGTCTTTTTGTTCCGTCTCAGTCTGTTACCTCCCTCGATTTCTGTCTCTTCCAGCTCTTCCGGACAGATGGCAGGTCTCAGGGTTACGGTGTGTTGTCTGGGTGGGGTGACGGCCTACAGGGCAGTGGGTTATATCAGCGAAGACATCCTGCCACGCCGTCTTTGCTTCCCTTACATCCTCTATCTCTGCCTTTACACTCTGCCAACCTTGCGTTCTCTCTGTCAGATGTACACACAAACGTTCTCGAGTCCTTGGCCTTCCTGTTGGGTCTCAGCGGTGTATACGTACAGTATGTGTATGCGTCTGCTGACAGAATGAGGTTTTGTGGAGAGAGACGGCCCCCAGAGTGGGGCAGGGAACAGATTGGAGTCTGAGCCTGCATGTCCTGACTCATTAATCTCTTCTTTAATTCATGGTCTCACCGCCGGCTCAACACGTGCGCACACATTTACAGACACGCACACACAGTGTCAGCTCCAAGGACCAAAAGAAGAAGGAAAAGTACATACAAGCACACTGGAGCTGGCACAACACCAGCGAGTGTCACGGCTAAAGGGTGCTTTAATGATTTAATTTCCTCATTTTTCTTGCTTGCTTCCTTTTTTGCTTGGAAATAATCCAGTACACCCCCCTCTCCCCAATTTAAACACTGCCACTGATGTCACATTGCAGCCAAGAACTTGAAGTTCAGTGGCTGAATCACTTCAGGAAGCTAAACATCCGTGCAGGTTACTCTCACTCTGGGACTGCTTTGTGTAAGCTGAGCATCAGTTTTCCGTAAGGCAGTGAAGAAAGAGTTTCTCTGTTAAACCTGACTTGCTTCAGAGCCTCGACAGTCAATTCCTGTCAAGCCATTGTTAAAAATGTTTCATTGCCTCAGAAAACAGAGTAGAGGGGAAACCACATCCAGAGCTGCTTAAGAAATCAAGAACAGATCCAGCCATATGAAACATCACGATTCGAATGGATGCGCCATTCCTCAGGAATCAGCAAGTGCAGCATATATTTTTCATATTTTCCTCTCACAGTGGGTCCATTTTCACGGTCTTGACTGTTAGCTCGAGAGGTCTATCTTTTTGGATTAAGATTGATTCCCTATTTCCTTGAATTATGCCTGTACTTTTTAGTATTATCCAGCTTCCTTGCTTGTGGAAACTGTGAGCTTCTGGCACCAGGCGTGAACTAAATCCCTAAGATCTAAATGCGTTTGGCTCTACAATAAAGCTTCCTGGTCATGTGGAATTTTTGGCAGCTGACCTGACTTTCTTATTCCTTGAAATGCCTTAGCAACTGTGATAAGGATGAAAACGGGAACGGAAGGCCTTGAGGAGGAGCAGGAACTCATCGTGAGATGATGAAGACATTGATAAGGAGAAAGGAACAAGCAGTCACGTTGTTGACTTTTTTCCCCTTAACTGGACTCTCATTGCTGAGTATAAAGGTTCAAACTGACGGGATAAAAGTAGTATTCGCAATAATAAATGAACAGTCTAATCATATGATGATGATGACGACAGATTAGGACCAAAGTTGGGATGTTATGCTGAGTTTTAACTGTGAGATAATTTTTTATTTTGATAATACTGATAATGAATTGTAGATTTGTTGAAAGTGACGTAAGCACTGTGTGAAAAAGGACAGCACCCTCACTCTTTTCAATGGGCCACTGTGCTGATACAGAGGGGTCATAAAGGCAGCAGCCTACGAGAAAGAGGGAGATTTTCTGTTTGAGCACTACGCTTCCGTTCGCAGTACAAAATTGTAGCCAACAGGCTGTGAAAATCGGTGCTTTCAGTCCTTCACTGGTGAAATCATTTGCAAAACACTGTGTTATGGGTCTGCTTCCTGATAGGCTCAAAATGTCAGCACACAAAGTGCTGCACACGCCTTGAACGTCAGAGATTTGCCAATACAGAGTACTGATCCAATAACAAGGGTTATTCTGTATTTGTAACTCAGAGGAATAAAAAGTCAAATCTGTTCAGTTTTGTCCATATGACTCCAAATCACAACAATATTTGGCTCAAGGTGCTTTTTATTGTAAGGCAAAGACCCTACAATAATAGGGAGAAAAAACCCAATAATCACATGACCCCCTATGAGCAGGCACTTGGCGACAGTGGGAAGGAAAACCTCCCTTTTAACAGGAAGAAACTTCCAGCAGAACCAGGCTCAGGGAGGGGCAGCCATCTGCCATGACTAATTACGGGGTGAGGGGAGGGAGATGAGTGTATACACACAGAGAGTGAACAGAGGTGAGTGAGGAAGCATAACTAAGAGGAGGTTCAGGTCACCTGATCCAGTTCTGAGTAGATGCTTTATCAAAAAGGAAAGTTTGAAACCTAATCTTAAAAATAGAGAGATGGTCTTTCTACTGAATCCGAACTGGGAGGCGGTTCCTAGGAAGAGTGTCCTGAAATCTGAAGACTCTGCCTCCCATTCTACTTTTAGAAACTCTAGGAACAGCAGGTAAGATACCATTCTGAGAGCCAAGGGCTGTATTGGGGTGATACAGTACTACAAGGTCTTTTGGATAAGATGGGGCCTGGTTAGCAGGATTTTAAGTTTTATTCTGAGTTTAACAGGGAGCAAATGAAAAGCGGCCAATATGGGCCAAATCCATTCTCACTTTCTGCAGTGGAGCTTTTCAGTCATGTCACACTTGGCATCATTATGCTTAACTTTTGCAAACATACAAAGAAAAGCTGTAAGCATCACAGCTGTGAAATCCCTCCAAACTGCTGACCCTTTCCTGTTAGCCTTTTGCATGTAAGCTGTGGTTGTAACAGTCCGTGGACTAGTGCGAGCACAGCACAGAGCTGAGAACTGAATTGTTAAACTAGTTGTCCCTGTAGTATAGTTAGCTAAATCCATTTACTGGATTGGTGCATCCCTTTTTTAAACATCATTTGAAATGAGGACCTGGCAGAGGTCGATCCTGATACTATATCTTTAACCTTTGGTCTGGTCACTGCTGCACAAACTGGTGAGCAGCTTTGAACACTTCATTTCTGAGAATTTGTATTGTTCATCTTTTCAGTGGTTAAAAGAGCCAGCGTGTCACACTGTAGTCCAGCACTTTTTGACTTAATAATTCGAACACAAAAATGTTCCATCTTAAGTTAGCTCAGTTCCAAAATGTTTTAGGCTTTCCTTAATAGAGCCATTCAGAGCAAAGTCACTCTAGTGTTATCTTACCTGTATGCTTAAGCATGCGTTTTTCGCATGTGCTACGTAGATGATAAGCAGGTGGTGTAGATTTCTCTTACTCTACACCTTTTAATCAAGAATATTGGGAATGGGCACTGCTTGTGTCATGTTCTTCCATCTCTGCAGAGGACTGTTTAAAATCTTTTTGCACATAGGTTTTTCTAGGAGAATGTCCTGGCAAAGGCCCCTTCCTAGCTGCTCTCTGAGCCTTTGCCCTGTGATGAAACGGATGTTTCAAAGGTTTTAGTTGCCAGAATAATGGACTGTGCTCTGGCAAACATTCACAGCTTAGAAGTACATTGAATTCAGGAGGTTTATCTGGCTCTTAGTTAATTTAGTGCTCTTTTTGATCTTGCCCAGTCACAGTGATTCTCTGATCCGCTCTGGGACGGTTTGTCACTAAGGCAGAGGTCCACTTTCACTTCCTGTACGTCAATCTGATGTAAACAATGTTAATGACATCATTCTGTTTCATCAGTACGAACAGCATGTCAGATTTTAGTTGCCCTGTAAACAGCATTTCATCAGTCAGATCTGTCCAACAGTGACTTTACTCAATAAACAAAAACACATGAAAAAATGTGTTGCTGTACTCTGAGCCCAGAGAAATTGCAGTGTGTGTGTGTGTGTGTGTGTGTGTGTGTGTGTGTGTGTGTGTGTGTGTGTGTGCGTGTGCGTGTGCGCGCACGCATGTGCGCTCAAGGCCACACATTCGCGTGTCCACATTCCAACTTTTGCAACTTACAGGATGTGTTGCTCAGCTACAGCCAAGACCAGATGACTTCTTAAAGAGCATTAAGAGGCAGCTCTGCCTGTCTGTGACTCAGAGAGATCACCAGTCTGTTGCTCTGTAAGCTCTAAACAATAATCCGGCTTTTGTTTTTCCCTTTTCAGCATATTCAGTCACCACTCACTTGTCACTTTTACATTTCTCAGCTTTTCTGTTTTATGAATCACGTGATTCACTCATTAATGTTTCACGTGGAAACACGCCTCTTAAAGATGCGTCAGCCTCTGATTTAATGCAGCCTTTAAAAAAAGAACTGGTCTCTGTTTCCTTAACTTTCAATCTGCCTATTCATGTAAAGACTTCTGTTGATGTGCCCAGGAAGTAGGGCTGTGCGATATGACCAAAGTCTCATATCCCGAATTCTATCGTCCCAATAACGATATAAATCACAAAAATGTAACATTTTTTGTAAATTCTGTGAATCTCGGGCAGCTCGTCTTGCGGGAAGTGTTTCCAGCTGCGCGTCATGTAGCTGGAGTCGAGTGTTTTAACCGATGCATGAAACTATACATTTTTAGACATAAGTTGTAACAGCCGCCGTTTTCTTTGTGAGTATTTATTACACAGCGTGCTGCGGGGAAAAGCCTGTTCTAACGTTTGAGTCTAAGGTTTATTTTTTAGCACCTGGCGGTTCTTTTTTAATTCTCATCCGTAAATAATCTGCTCTTTCACGTGATTCAGTTTATTTTGAAAAGTCTCAACAAGATCTTGAGCTTTATTGTGAAAGGTTTATGTGGAACATAAGCAAGCGGACACGTGATGCTGTTACCGTCGTTGTTGCTAACACAACGCATAAAAACAGGCGCTTGTCCGTCCATAGTGTGGTTATATAAGAGAAAGAGAGAACTTTGAGAAATGAATATAGCCACTACAGTGACCATCAAAACGATGAAAATATATTGCCGTAAACAGTTTATTGTGCGACACCACGAAACAAACGATAGCGTAAAATGAAACATAGACGTTTTTATATCGTCATCCGATATATATCGTCATATCGAACAGCCCTACCAGGAAGCACTCCTCACTTTTATTCTCACACTGACAAGCCTTTCTTAACACATGCTTGAAGAATTCTAAACATGCTCAGAGCAGTGCATAGTTATGTGTGTATGTATATCAGATATGTTTCTCAGGGTTTTGTTTTGAAGATGAGACTTGAATCCCAAATATTTTACATCAGGATTTTTAACAAACAAAACCAAAAAAACAATAAAAAAAAAAAATCTACCCACATGTTCAGTCTCAAAAATGTTGCTGCGACAGGTTTTTCTCTTTTGCTATGATGCCCGGTTCCCCACAGAGTATGACCTTCTACAGATCCTGTAACTTTCCACTTTGGCTTATGTGCTTGTTTGTTCCATATCTCTGGGTGCTGCAAAGCTGGCTAATCTGAACTGTTTTTGTCCACACATTGCTTTCACAAACACTGCAACAGCACATATTTGTGTTTGTGTCTTTGTCAGCTTTCTGTCATAATAGAGAATTTTCCAGTTTGGCAAAGTGCACTCCGTGGATTCCTCAATGCATGTGAATTGCACCTTCAGTCTTTTCTAGCGTCAGCATACTTTCGTCACAGTGGCCTTCTGTTCGTGCGTCAACCAATTGTGGTCAGTGTGGCGTGGATATCATGTGCTCTGTAGGTTACTAGAAAGTGCACCTTGCCAGATGAGTGAGCTGTCTAGATCAGAGGTTTAATCCACACTCACAGATGACCTGCTTGTTGTATTGAGATTGAACACATGGAGTTACAGGGTTATATTTATAAAACCAATAGTAGTATATAGTAATTAGGATAGTGATTTATAAAGTGTCAAAGAAGGTTCAGAATAGCATCACAGCAGTAATTTCCATGATATAGCAACACTGCACAATGGGTTCTCTGCATTTCCACTTCCAAACCATTAAAGCTCCATATATCCCAACACTTTCTACTGGGATTCATCTTCTTTTACTTCCTGAACCTGATAAAGTAACCGCACTCAGAAATAATTAATCTTTTTGGCTGTATCGCTATTCATTAACAGCCCTATTCTTTAAAAGCAGATTGCAGTTAACCGAAGTCTGTTTTCTTACTCCTCCTGATTCAAGTGCGTAATCCTAGCTACCATGGCCACTGTAAGACAAACAACTTTGGGTGCCATTGATCTGTAGTGAGTGTAGGCTGTCAGTCCATTCTTTACCCCAGCTGTCAATATGTGTCCACATCTATTTAGTCTGAAGGAGGCTGTAAAACTTTGCGATAGGAGTCCGATATGAGTCAATGAGTCTGTGAAGCTCACTTCTATTTGATGATATCGACACTGAGGAGAGAGAATGGTGGAGGAGAGCAGGTAAAATGAGAATGAGATGATAAAAATATACATGTGATGATGTTAGATGATCATATATGGCTTGAAAGAGCTATTTTATGATCTTTAGGTTAAAAGTAACTTATAAGACATACTATGCACGTGGTCGGTTTCTAGCCACAAATATAAAACGGTGATGGGCAAAACAGAAATGTCCATCTTGGCCACTGTATCAAGATGCTGGGGCAACATGGGGGGCTTCCACAAACCAGCGCCCACTCTGTGTATTTTGAATGCATTAATCCTAAATTAATGCGAATTAGTTTGTTAAAAGACATAATTACATACCAATCAATGTATATAGTTATTAATACATAATCTTTTTTGCTATTAAATAATCTAAAAAAATACTTACTTTACCTATAAATTAGGATCCCTTATTATATTTTGCATAGCACAAGATTTTCTTTTAGTGACTGGACTGCACTTTGTATTGGGAAATATCAGAAAAAGTTTGAGAACCACTGCTTTCAGGCAGCTTTCTTATGATTGATCACCCCTTGCAAACAGAAGTCAACAAGTCGGTGGGGCTGCAGTTCTTCCCTGTGCTTGAGTTAACATGTAAGAGAATCTGCTTCTTATGACATCATTAAGATATCTTTTCCTGTAGTTTAAGCATTTATAAATACCTTCTATTACTGTAAATAGTTGAGGTTTTAACACTTTCTGATAATATAACTTTGATATGGATATGAATGTATCACACAGTGATGCTATCGGCATTCAGTGTGACAGAATGATTAAACACGGGTCTGCTGATATTAAAACTAGATTTTTTTTTTTCCCAGTCCCCCCCAAGTTATTGTATTTCCATCTGTCTTCCGCCCTATTTTGTATAAAAAGGAAGTGAGTGTGAGGTGTTAATGTGCATCTGGTGTGTGTATGTTTATGCATGTGTGTCATGGTCAGGAGGTTTCGCCATCAGGGGATTTGAGCGTTGCAACTTGTTATGGTGCAACATCAGAGCAACCGACAAGTCAGAGCTGATGAATGGGAAGCTACTGCTAATGATCGGTAAAATGCTCCTTTCTCCACATGTAGTATTGGACCATTTATCAACTACAGAAGTGGACCTGCAGGTCCAGACACACTCACATATCACACACACTAATCAGCTGCTTCCCAGTAGCCTTGGTAACCAACTGCAGAATCTCCCTGTGATTCTTCACTTTGCCCTCCTTTTCTCTCTCTTATATCCAACCTTTTTTGCTTTCATGAGCTAATCCCCCCCATCCTTTTTTCCCAGCTAACGAAGAAAGGCAAAGTTAAAGACACAGGAAAAAGAAAGGGGGGGGGAAACACAGACGAGGCCTGAAAGTACTCTGCAGGCCGCTGCCTAGCACCTGATTTCCTCCGGGAGCCACACAGAGATAAAGAAATAAAGGCGTGACCGTGTGAAAAGGAAAAAGGGGAGAGCAGATAAAGACAGGGTTTACCTGCCAGGTGGGACTTTAGGAGATTGAGTGTATCAAACCAGCAGCCCTGTCTTGACATGTGCACAGTAAATTGCATGATAATTCTGGTATAGAGATAAATCTGGACCCCCTCAGGCATTCAGTTGATGGCGTTTTAAAAGTAAAACGAGGATCTGCTCGCAGATGGAGCTAATGGAAAAGTCATGCTTTGAATTATGTGTTTGAATGCAAAAGTGTAGAGCAGCATCCAGGTCCCTCTGATACCACTGCCACCCGTAGTAAGGCTGTGTTGTTGCTTGTGATTTATAGCATCACAGTCACTGTCTACAGTGGTTGGCCCGTACCCAGTGGTCCAGTGTCAGAGCACTAGTAGCTTGTTTTTTGTGTCAGTGTCAATGTATAAAAAAGGCATGTTTGGACCCACTTTTAAGAGTTTTTACAGGTACAGCAAGGATCACAAATTCTGAATTTACACTGCTACAGTAGAAAAATAAGAAGGGTTTTTATGTGTCTGTCCGTGTCCTTGTTTATCGCTTCTGAATCACTGATGGCCAACCTGTCACCATCACTTCGAGAACACGTAAAGGTTTTTTTCTCTGGAAATGCAAATTACAGCTAAAGATCATCTGTACCACTTGATCTGACTCTTTTCCCAAGCCTGTAAGCACATCTCCCTGCATGCTGAACATGGTAGATTCAATTAGAGCCACCCCCGCGCTTGTTTTCCTCTGCTTTTGTGCTACGTCTGGTTATGATCTACATTTCTTTTATTGTCAGCAACTTCCATAAAAAGCAAACAACTGGCAATGAAATGATCTTGCTCCTCTGTCCCACAGGGGCCCATTGTTGTCCAAAAACTATAAAAATCATATCAGTCAGTGACACACGGTTGTACTGGCTGACATGTTCCTTCATTACTATGAACACACACATTGTGTTTTATTTTGGGTGAGTTTCACATGTGCAGCACATAACTTCTCAACTGAAAATAGTCCCCAACAATTGTGCTATTTTATTTTAAAAATAGCCAATTGCTTTTAGTACTGTTGCTGTATGTTTGCAGCAACAGTACCCATGCATTTTGGATTTTTAAATTCATGCCATTGCATTGTGTAGTCTTTAAACTAAGAGTTTTGTATGACATCCAGATATTGGCAACTTATGTTAGTGAAGACAAAGAGACAAAGGGAGGAGTTTAAATTTCTAGAGATGTGAAGATGGGACGAATATTTCCAAGTGATATGAGATGTATTATTAAAAAGTGGGCCAAAGACTGAGGCGTGGCACATATGATTGGAGTTGGCCATGCGTTTGTCATGCGTTTGGTGTGGTTTACGTAGACGGTGGTTTACGACACCAACTCTCTGCCATCTATAATCCAGTTTTGAGATCCCTTCCCAGACGCCTTAATGCCCACTCACATCCTGGGCCATCTGATCTCAGGAATTCGCATGATAAGGTGGGGCCAGGTTTCACAATGAACTCACCCGAAACTCTGGCTGATTGGGACCCACACCCAGTTTCACACCTTGGCTCAGGTGATTAGAGGATCATCAGGGGGTCCTTTTGTCCCTCTGTGGGGGGTTACTCCCACTAGGTTTATATCTGGGACTCTCCACCATTTGACCTTAGAACTGAAGAAGCTTCTCGGATGAGAGGTGAAACGTCTTCAAGCAACTTAAAGAAGTCCAGACGCTTTTCTTTGCAAGCTCCTTTGAGTACTGAAAGGTTGTTGGTTTGATCCCTGGCTGGCTGTATAAAAAGGTACTTGCATGTAGAAAAAAGTGTTTGTATGAATGTGTCAATGAGACATGTTTAAGTGCTAAAGTAGAGTAGAAAAGCACTATACAAGAACCTATCCATTTACCATCTTCCACTTTGATGTTTTACATAGCCTTTGTCAATGAAGCAAAGTCCAATTTAGCCCATCTGCAACTTTTTCTACCCATTATTGATCAGTGAAACAGTTTTTAAAAAAAATATTGAACATCAATGTCCGACTGGAGTGAAACAGCTGCAGTAGAACAATCAACCATAACTGAAGAAAAAACTGTAAATGTACTAATGCTGAGTGTAAGGCTGAATGTAACTAATGCTGAGTAATACTGAGAGAAACTACACAATCAGTCCAGGTTATTTCGTCAGGCACTCCCTGCACAGTGACTGGCATGTCTTGATGGCAGCTGTCATCAAAAGGTACAGCATTGTTCTCTACACCCACATTCTTCTCATTGTTCTGAGAGGCTTGACAGTAAGGGATGTGAAATGGCCAGACTGACCCATTCTTAAGAACGAATGAAAAGGCTCCAATAAAACTCTTGCACATATTACATGATGTATCCCACTGTAATTACACTACGTCATTATTGACCCAAGTAGCATATATCACTCCCTCGTGGCCACTTTGCTTTACTTTTAAAGTAGCTCAGAGTGCTGAAGATCAACTTTGCTCGAGTGCACATTTTAGCCCAGCCCCTTGTATCTGTCCATGCTGTTATCTGTGGTTTGCGTTCTTGCTAACAGAAGGTCAGTTTTTTTTTGTTTTTTTTTTTTAAATCTTTTCTAAAAATGCGTCATATCAAGGCCTGTAGGAAGTCCTGGGTGAGGTCAGAAACAAGTATTTCATTCTTCTTGGCATGTTTTTCCGTCCCTAAAGAAGGTAGAGAGGGTGATACTGTTGGTATGCAGAGCTGTTTCAGTTGGTAACACATGACGAATGAGGCAGGTAGGATTCCAGTGAGCCTTTTAAACCTGCTTCTATTACAAATAGTTACACTTTTTATTTTTCAAATTCCACACATCATAGATCATTGTAACTGTGGTTCTATGCTGTGTGTTTATTTAGAGCAAAAGTATCAATGAAAATAGCTAACGTGAGCTGGGAATCGCACTCTCAGAGACCACAAACCACAGTGGTCCAATGTAAATAAATAGCACTGGTTACTTTCTGTACTGTTCAGATTTGTAACCCCAAAAAAAGTTTGTCTAGAATGTTTAAATTTGTGGAATAATTTTGTTGTTTACCTGGTCAGTTTAAGCAGTTAGCCTGCACAGCGTCATACTCCACCATATTGTACTCTGACTAATTCGGGAGTTTAATCTAGTTCGACTTGCTCTCTGAAAAGCTTTTTTTTATGGTATCTGGCCTGCTGCTTTACTTCACTTTTGTTATTGTTAACAAATCCTATCTAAAAGAGCAAAACAAACAATGTGTTAGTAGGTAATGCTTTGACTCTTTATCATGCTTTCTGGGTTCTCCCTCAAGCCTGTTTAATGAATAGACTTTAAGTACTTCACACCCAGATATACAATGATGAGTCATTTATCGTGAAAACTGTGCCCTGCAGGTTTTTTTTTCTTTTTTTAGCAAATATTGAGAAACATATCTTTTTTTACTGGACTCGCTTTTTAAATTGTTATTTGTAGCAAACTTGTTTACATGTGCTTTTGATGTTATAATACAACCTGTAGAAATCTACCAGTTATGCACACTTTTCCTATGGGATCAGTTTCAGGTCCACTAGTTTATTATACATCTCCTTTCCCTTGGACATATTGTCCATCTCATTTGAGAATACACTTTGATTGCTAATGATGATGATGCCAAACATTTACATTTTTAGACAGATTTGATTTCATCCACTTGTACTCCAACAATATCTGGACAAAGGCTTTCCAAAGATCTTGTAAATACCAAACATCTCAAATAGAGCATTCACTTTGTAGCATCCAGCCTCAGGATGCTCAGCTATGGTCAACTGCCACTTCAACACAGTTTGACCACTGTTTATAGAATTTATATCACTGGCTGATCGAAAGTGATGCTGTGCCTTTCAATGAATGTGTTAAGGTAGAGTAGTTAAAATGAAGTGTCTCAATTATGAAGTTTACATAAGGTTTGGAGCCAAAATGGAGAAAGCACTTAATACATGTCAATAGTAAAACATATAAATATTATCTATTGTCACACTGCATACTGTTGGAAATGGCTGCAAACCAGATTTTTTTCCTCCTGGAAACCTTCTGTTACATTTGTAGCAGACAGGACAAAGTCCCCGCTCCAGTGAATGACTTCATCGTAGAAACGTTTGGGCTATTTCAATAATGTGATTTCCTTGTTAATGTTACTTAAAACTTTTGGACCTCTGAGTTCCTTTTTTTGTTTGTTTGTAATGGTTCATCAGTGATGCATCATACACCAGACAGCAGTCCACGGGGCTCGCGATCAAACAGAATAGAAACTCAATGAATGACTCAGGATCTCTTCCTTCCCCTCCACTGCTCTCCATCACTCTCTACATTAGCCCATCCCTTCCTGGTTTCACTCTGATCCATATGATCTCTGATCCAGAAAGTGAAAGGGCTTCGGGGCATCAGCCTTAAAGGATTAAGGAGCTTTCAGACATGCATCTTCATTACCTTTATTGATCCAGTTGATATCAGATTTAATGAATTAACTTTGGTAGAGAGAGCTCTAAATCCCAGCTGATATCAACTCACTGCCCGAGAATAGTCTTTACTATTACCTGTTCACTGAACCGCCTCTTCAAATAATGATCTGTTCGTTCACATTCAAACGTCACGAATTGAGATTAAAATACAACATTTTCCATATAACACAACATATAACCTTCTTCTGTTCTTGTTTAGATTTGTTGTTTCTATTTGGGGTTTTTTGTGGTGGTTTAGCAGTGCTACACCAGGACATGCCATTTTACTGAAAGGTTTACTGAAGATGAATAATAAATGGCTCAATGCTCAGCTTTATACACATAACCGCACTGTTAATGAATGTGTAGTGATCTCATATAGTGTAATCAGTGCACTGATATAATGGTCCTGTCATAGATGCATTATAGTGGAGATTAAATGAAAATACCTTTGCTTTGAGCACGCCCAGTGTGGCTATGTTGCCTCTTAAAAACAGAAGGCACAAACAAAAGCTGTAGTAAATGTAAAGCAGGTGGTTTTAATATTGGCTTGAGCATTGAGCAGTCCTTTTTATAGCATTAGTCTTAGTGACATTTTGTCTGTAATTTAGACTAAGTAGCAAAGAAACAATTGTCCAACAAGCAGCCTGACTCTATGAATATCCAGTTTACTGTTAACTACTTTGATTGCTGCTTTTCTTTTATATTTATCTGCAATCAGATATGATCATTAAACGCTGTCCAGCTAAAAGTTATTCTATAAACAGAGTGAATCAAATCTGGTGAATGATGCAGGTTTTTTTTTTTTATCTTAAAGTCACACTTTACTGTGTGTGTGTGAACACCGTTCCGCTTATATTACATGTACAATACTGATAATAAATAAATGAATAAATAAAAATATACATATATAATCAAAGATACAATTTTGTTTTTGTAGGTTTTAAATTACTTTGATGCATTTCTCCATGCCTATGTGCATTTTATGCACATAAATTAGGCCATGTATAAGTCAAGGACTTTTATTATGAAAGGAAGTAACAGGAAGAAGTCCTTTCCAAGTATGTGTGGAACAAATCAGGTTTCCAGTACAGCTCAGGCAACGATGGGCATCTCATCAATCAGCCTGGAAAATGTTTGGCTTTAGAGCAGTCTGGCTCTGCAAGCTTCACTTTTTATCCTTCTTGGATTTGTTTGTACTGGTATGTAAATACCTTATAGGTGCAGTACTGCCACCTCCTGGAAGTAGTGGTGGGTTACATCAAGTCAGGCACTGATAAATAAGAGAGAAACTATATATTTTATAGCCTCTTAAATCCTGCATTCTGGTCCTCTTAGGTGTAAACTCATCTCGTCACTCCCTCTGAGGATTCCGTTTGTTTTAGAGATTTGTAAATTACTTTTCTACGTGCCACCGTGTGCCTGGCGTGTTCAGAAATTCAGAGAGTTGCTCTTTCAGTATGGTACAAAAACACCCTCCGTTTCCAGTGACAACACAAACTCTCTTATTTCACCTTAATAGTCTTTGTGTGTCACTGACTACATACAGAGTTTCCAGTAACAGCACCCCACACGCCACCCACCCAACCAACCACTCGCTGAATAGAGACCCCGTGTGCTGCCTTTCGTATTTACCTCTGACTAAGAATCAGACATATGAATGAGTCATTTTCACTTTTTCTCATTGAGTGCTCGCAATTTGGTCTTTGGCCTCTCATATCGTGCTTATTGAGGTGAAACACTGATGCTTCTGAACTGTGAACAACATGTAGCATCATCACCAGTGAGTCAGCTGAGAGGGATGAGGAATACTGATGGCTGTTATGGTTTGGATTAGAGCCTGACTGGCGCCTCCCTGTGGCAAGAAACCAGAAATTGTATGCTCCGGAGCAGCTCAATTCCAGGAAATGATTTCAGTGGGCGGCAATGTAGGCATGGCAGTCTGAGGACAACAGTGGGAAAGAATGTCAGTAACAACAACAGTGGTTCTGAGGGGATGCCAGAAAAGAGTGGACGACTTTGGGGGGAGGGGGGTTGTGGTTTATTTCCTTTTTTTTTTTTTTTTTTTTAAATGTGGCATTACAGGTGTCTTTTAGGGGTTTTTTTTTCTGTTGACCTACCTGTATGGAAATTTCCACATATGAGCGTGTGGGTGGTGATAGTCATAGCCAGCATTGGATGTCTCTGCAGCTTTTTGAGGCTGAGGGACCTTTATCAAAGGGAATTCACCTGATACTGTAGGGGTTTTTTTGTTTTGTTTTGTTTTTTAAATGGGGCATTTTTAGGAAGTGTGCATACTTGTCGGTTTTTCCACATGCATGTCACAGAGTGCATCAGATGCCCTGCCATTAACCCTTTACACTCCGTCTTTGTCTCTCTTTCCAGGAGCACTTCGCTGAAATCTTCGGGCAGGATGCGGCGGCTGAAAGCCGGAGGTCTCAGGAGAGTTTCAAGAAGTGGCTGCTGGTGGGGATGACGGTGGTGACAGGCGTTGTGGCGGGTGCGCTTATCGCGCAAAAACGCCTGTGAGCCCTCTCGCTCTCCAGTCGTCTCCTTCACAACCCTCAACATTTAGATGAAGGTCCAGTTCGTCTGATCATAGCTGCTGACGATGTTTACTCCCCTAACCCCTACCATCCTGCATCCCTCCCCCCCATCCGCTCCCACAGTGGACTAAGAATCCTCAAATGTTGAGAAGAAGAAAGAAGACAGATATTGAAAGACGTTTCGTTTTCCATTCTCCGAAACCAGTTGTTCCTTTCATTCCATTCTTCACTCGTTCCTACACCTTGTTTATATGTAATAGTTTTAACAAATTTGTTTCTCCATTTTCATCAACAGAACAAGCTGAAACCGATTCTAGTCTTACAGTTTAACCCAGACTTATCTAATGGCTCCAGATGTGTTGCTGTTGAAGCTTGTTTTTCCTACAGACGCCACAATCACAGCTCTGTAAAGCTCTGTATGTGCCATATGGAGAGCAAAGTCAGGGGAAAGTTTACTGTAAGTCTTTCGTAGTTTCCTGCAAGCCATCCTGATCACCGTCACATACAGCAACATAACCCATCACTTCACACATTGGGTTTTTTGGGGGGGGTTTCCCCCTTACCCTATCTTTCATGCCGGTTGGCTTGTGTATGAGCGCTAGATTAAACTGACTCATGCAGATTAGCGTCCACTAGTTTGTTGATGCGTGGTTTTTTGTTTTTGTGTGTTTTGTTTGTTTTGTTTTTTCTTTATTTCTCAACTATTAAAATCCCACCCCGACTGGTCTGTGCTTTATGGTCATAGTTGGCCTCAGTTCGACCATCGCGTGTGGCAGGTTGTCAGAATCAGTTCAACCACAGTTCATAGGAGCAGGGTGCCATGGCTCA
This sequence comes from Copadichromis virginalis, assembly GCF_057382275.1. Taxonomy (NCBI): domain Eukaryota; kingdom Metazoa; phylum Chordata; class Actinopteri; order Cichliformes; family Cichlidae; genus Copadichromis; species Copadichromis virginalis. Next base: position 33,581,728 of record NC_140639.1, on the reverse strand, counting down.
GACGCTCAATGTTCACCATACAGTAGCTGAAGAATGCAGCCATTACTGTAGCAATTCATGCAATAGCTAGAGCTTCATTGTTTCCAGGCATGCTTTGGCTACACTGAAAGAAGTGTCTTTAATCTCACAGGGGACCTATCATGCATATGTCCTGTGGTGGTGCTCATATTAAATGGGGCTTCAAATTTAAGTGTGCGGAGTTTCAGAACATTTCGTCATCAGCTGACGCGATCAACATCTGTGCTCCTCCCACCATGAAAAATCAAAACACCAACATCTTTGCTATGATAGAGAAGTGGCCGACACCGCACAGTGAAAATGTTTCGAAACTCTTTCTCTCTGACGCGTGTAAACACATGATTGGCTAATAATTCTCCAGTTTCAGCTGCTGATTGGCTTTTTGGCGAGAGAGCCAGGGAAACAACATTAGCATCTCAGAATTCTCCCACAGATTTTTATCTGGGAATCTTTGAGTGCCATATCTCCTCCTCCATATAATGTTGCTGCTATTAGCACAGCAGCCACTCACATTCGCTGTTTAAACCTTGTGTTTACAAGAGGCAGCCAATCATAAAACTTCCCTGAAAGGAAGTGTAAGGGGGCTAAAATGGCATCAAAGCCCAGTATACGATCTAAAGACTGTGAGTCATGCCCTTAATAGGTCCACTTCAAGATTGTCATTGGGTGATATGTTTGGTACTACTTTGTTTGAACACCCCCTCCTCTATAAACAGTATAAAAAACGTCATATATTCTAACACTGCTGCAGTGTAATTCCTATGAGGCATCAGTAACAGGTGTATGAACAGTTAATCAGTAACTGACAATGTAACAGCTCACATGAACAAATCCTGTATGAATGAGTGCGACTGGCCTCATTCATACATGATCAAGATCCACTTACAAGGTTTCAACTACACTTCATGGCCGTCATCACATAGAGCAAAGATGGATTCGGCAGTTCAAAAATAATCATGTGGTAAGAGCTTAAATAATAAAAGTGTTGATATAAATGACCAAAAGCTCTGTATTTGACTTAATGACCCCTGCACAACACTGCTGGAGGTCTACCAGAATTGTTGACGCAGTTATCAGCGTGGCTCTAATAGCAGTCGTCTATTGCCTGTTCATACTCCAGGATTTACAGCTACTTTATATTACTATAAAATTATGAATCAATTAAGGTGCAACTGGTTTGATGATTGTTACTGATCTAAAAGTCATTGGGTCCAACTTCTATAATGCTGCTTTTAATTAACTGACAATGAAAACAGCCCCTAGATGCAGCCATAACTTCTTAAAAATAGACCATTCGTTTAAGATTTATTTTTTTGGGAGGGCTGTAGATGAAAGTGTTCGAGTCATTTTCACAGATTATTTTGCAATAAAATCCTAATCATGAGCTGCACTGTTCAAACACACAGCTGTTTGTTTTTTTCCTCCCTATAGTTTATTTTCCCCACTGTGTCCTAATCAATTTTTATTTTTGAGCCTTTAGTCACATCTGACACTGATCGGTGACACACTTCATGCTTCGTGTTATCGTCACTGGAGCAAGCAGATTTATGTAGCAAACTGATGAAGCAGCTGTCCTTCAGGAGACGATGCGGTTCTGCTTCGCGTCGTCTGCGAGCTAAAGAAATGTGTCTCACTTCGTGTTTGTGTACCATCTTGAGCAAATCAGCAGCTGTCAGCGGCTGTAGGAGCATGAAACTCAAAATCTAAACATTCATATCTCATCTCGCTCAATTCCAGTTATCCACAAACCCCTCCCACCCCTCTTTTTCCACCTCCTTCGTCCTCCCCAGACGCTTCAGAGCTGTCAAACCGCCATCCGTCTCTTCTCTTCCCCTCGCCATCCAGCTCCACCTCTTCCTCCCGCGGTCCCCCAGCTGTCACTGCACTTAGTCACGTGTGTCAGTCACAGCTGGCCCACCTGCTGCTTCGCAGACACATGCACGCACGTGCCAATCAGAGCCGGTCCACAGGAGATGGAGGAAGGGAAGGAGACACCTATCCATCTTTAATTTGAAGCTGAAGTCAGAAGAGTGTTTGTCGCCTGGCGTGTTGTGCACTAACAACTGCTCGATTAATTTACTGGGAAGGATGGGGTTGGGGTGGTGGTGGAGAAGGGAGTACACTCATTCCCGTTCCCAGAATCTTCCCACTGCTTCCAAATTTGATCTTATTCCAAACAGCCTCTCCCTCTCTCTGCTGAACAGTATGTCCTACAGCACAATAAAGCACTGTGGAGCTTTACAGGCGAGTGCTGTTTTCTCATCGAGGCACTACACTCAGCCACACCTAGTAAACATTAAAGGAACAGAGTGTAATGCAAACAAGAGGAAAAAAGGATTTGTGGTTGAGACATCCATCATGGTGTCCAGCTACCAGCTTTGCCTCCATGTTCAAAACAAGGACTCATCACTCACGTCACATATTGGCTCCTTTATGTTACCGTCCACATATTTTTCCTGTTAATGCCCTGATTTTTGACCTGGTTATGAATATTTCACCAAAATCACACAAAACGCATAGCCTGAATAATCAGTATCGTTTGGTTTGCTCGTGTTCTCCTCACCGCCTTGTTAGCCAGGGTATGTTCTCAAACATTCCAGTACAGTATATATCTATTTTTTTAGCCCCATCAAAAGCTCCTCACAGGCTTGTCCCTGCTGTCCGGGCCCCTGACTCTAACGAGCTCTTTTCTTACCCATTTATAGATGTGTGTGCGTGTGTGCGTGCGTGTGTGTGTGCGGGAGCATGTGTGTGAATTTCTTTCTGGCAGAAGGGAGGCACAAATGAAGGAAGTGTGACAGCATTGGCACGACCCCCCCACATATATATGCTAGTTATTTAAGCTGATTAGAATAGTATTAGCTTAGTGAAATATTTAAAACAGACCTGATGGCTTTCAACTTTATTTATATTTGGTGTCAAAAAATAGAAAAAGGAAAAAAAAAAGCATAACTGTGCTCCTTCAAATGGCCTTAAATTCCATCGTTGCATCCATGTGCACTGTCAGTCGTGTTTTTTTTTTCTTTTCTTTAGGACTGTTGGACTGCTAGTAGATGAAAAGAAATGCAAACAAATCAAGAAAACATTTTCAAAAAAAGTTATCCGGTGTGTTCCTGTTGGGTCTAAATTAAAGTTTGCTGTCATGTCCAATGGTCACTTTGTATGTCTTTAGAATGCCAATGTAAAATTTGAAATGACACTGAACCTAATAAAGCCCGTTGTTGGAAGATATGCCGAGTCTCTTTTTCTGATGTCTTGGATAGTGGTGGGGAGTGTTGGAGCAGAGATGCCCGTGAACATATGCTGTTAAATATTCAGGGTATTTGCCAGAAGCTGAAATCAGCCAGAAGAAAGTTAATTTTATGCCACAAAAGACTGCTTAGTGGATGGGAGGAAATGGGAGTTGCGAAAATAAAGGTCAACCATGATGTACTGAGGCAATGGAGATTTCAGTCAAGCTTTTAGATCAACAGTGCTAAACTTCTAATATTAACTTTATTCACTAGCTAAATAGAAAGCTATGGTTTCAAATGAGTCATTGCAATAGAAGAGTATAATAATATATATGTGTAGTCATCAGAGGGGCTGATGGCGCGATATGGCAGCCCCGCTTCTGTCAGTCTGCGCCAGGGCAGCTGTGACTACAACTGTAGCTTGCCTCCACCAGTGTGTGAATGTGACAGTGAATTGTAAAGCGCTTTGAGGGTCTTGAAAAGCGCTATATAAATGTAATCCATTATTATTATTATTATTATTATCAGTTGAGTTAAATAGTAAAACTTGGTATTTTGCCTGTGGACACTGACATGAGTCACGTTGTTCTCTCAGAGCCTGCAGGTGGATGCTGGGGTGGTGAAGGGGCTGACACAGCAGGCAGTGATAATATCTCAGATAAGAGATGCAAACTTCTGCTGCATAAATAGACAGCCGAGTCAGGGGAGTGCGTTGGTTATCTAATAAAACAAATATTACTGTTATTACTGTTATATTACTGTGTTAACCCCAAAGTTGTGAAACTCCTGTGTTACAGGTGCCGAAACATTAACCCTGTAATGCCATGTGTATCATATTTGCTACATTAGTTTCTGAGACTTCTGTCTCATCAACATGATACTTGCCTTAAAAACCTTAAAAAACATTTTGTCTAAAATTAACACTGTTGTTAACAAAAAGTTGCCAACAAAAACAAAACACCCAATGTATCAAATGCGATACAAAAAATATGTCATACATAACATGATATAGCAAAAAAAGAGGATTTTGTTACAAGGGTTAATAAACATTTCAGTTCCAAAAAAATAGAATTTTCTTGCTATGTTTTGATGGGTTGGGTCTTAGAGGGGTAAAGACAATCTGTAATAGAGTATAGCTCAATAAAATACATTACGAAATAGTTCAACAAAATCACATAAACTACAAATGTTAAAAGGGAAAAATATAAAAGAGTTTAGTGAGCCTGCTTGAACAAGGACAAACACGAACAGACAGCGCGTGATTAACACAGGTGAGAACAATCAGGGAATCAGGGGAAAACAGACAGACAGGAAGTAAAACTAATACCAGCCGTGAAAAAAAAGTAACCTTCCATAACAGGCACCATCACAAAGAGCAGACAGAGGGAGGAAGAAACAGAACAAACTGAAGGAACTAAAGGTACTAAAAATCAAAAGACAGAATTGCAAAACTGAACGCATCACTAGAATAACCGTACAGCAAAATCAGGCATCATGACTCATTCATGAACTAAAACTCACCACAGGGAAATGATCTGAAAGTCAAACACGAGAAACCAAATTTCAAACAGAACAGCAATGAGCACGCACACAGTCAACTATCCAATAATTCAAACATGAACCACACAAAACCAGAAGACTCTGACAAGTCTGCTGTCAGGAAAAGCATATTGTGTTATTTCCTTAAACTGTAGCATCATGCCCAACATCCATGTATTCTTCAAGTATTGTTTTTGTTATGCAGAATCTCCATAGAAGAACTTACTAAAAGTACTTTTACCATATTTTAAACTGATGTGCAGTCTACATTTGCGAACGCAGCCTTCTAGAGCATTTTCTTAGCCAGCCTGATTGCCTGCATCTTTACAAGTTAGACAAAAGGCTCTCAAATACTGAGAATTTAGGCTTTTTGTTTTCATATTTGTCAAAATAAGTGAGTCTGCCAGTAGTCTTGCCTTATAAAAACAATCCTTTAAAACAATTATTGGACCCAGATTTACTTAGTCATTTCCTTTTAAAATGATTTCCACTGCTGGCAAAAACTGAAATCAGTCCATACCTTTAAGAATCTATTCATATCCCATAACCTCCGTGGTGGAGGTAAATATTCTTAGATGTTAATGGCACAGTTAAGTACTTACTATACACAGGACTCCACAATAAACACACCTGACACATGACAGACAAAAGCCAAGCTTTATTTTGTTACATCAGGACGGACAGAGTTATCCCTGTGACTGAAGGCTAAAGTGGCTTTAGAGGAAGATACTGTTTGGAAAGCTAGAGGTAACAGAGTACAATTCCCTAGAGAGGCTCCATCTTTCTAGTGGTTTTGACAGTTGTAACAGCATTCAAAAGCAATAGCAGCTTCCTATAGTCAAACTGAGCCACACTCAGGTAAAAGGTCCAGACTGTGCTACCTCAGCCCCCTGCCTAGCCCTCTTTATTTCCACTGGCCTTTTTCATAGTCCCACTTGGCAGAGATGCCCTGGATGGGGTTGATCTTCATGTCCAACATCCTCTTCAGCTGCTGGGACTTCCATTCGTCATCAAAGGTCCTGGGACGTGGAGGGTAGACTACAAGGACAAAAGAATGCAACTCACATGATGCTCCACACTCCAGTATCACCTGTAATTAACTTGCCAAACAAACTTGCCAACTAAACAGTTGCATTATTAAAGCCTGATGTTCATCTAGCTGTGCCAGGCTCTGTTCAGGTCCTTTCTGGCCCAGCTGGTTTGACTCACTGGGAGATTAGAAAAGAGCCAGAGCCATCTTTAATGCTATTAGTTATTTCCTTAATGAAAGTCTGCTGAGAGAGAAAAAAAAAAAAATGACACTGAAGTGTGTGATGTTGACAAGAAAGGTTTGGTGTTCTCAGCCACAGGCATTGCTTGTGTTACGTTGCGAGAGAGACTGGTTTAACTTTTTCAGACCACAAAAGTCAGATTTTACCGTAGACACTCTGCCACCAGATCACTATGCCTGTGAAGCCCAGGAAGAAGAAAATGCCCCCAATGACCGTCTTCCACTCTGCTGTCTGCTGCTTCATCTCTGGGTAGGTCTTGCAGAACGTCAGCCGATACACTGCAGCAGGGGAGGAGGGGGGTAAGATGAGTGCATCAATAACACAGCACCCCCCCTTCTACTGAGCATAATGAGCTAAACTAAAGAACCTACAGGCAATCTTTTCTTCTTTAGTCAGCTGACCCCAGGGTCCTTTCTCCTTCTGCTTCAGGCTCTTGTCAGCATCAGTCAGGACATCTTTGTAGGGTTTGTCAGGCAGTGGGATGTCCACACGGTCCCAGTACATTGGCTGAGACATGTCCACTGACTCGGACACCTCTGGAGGCACAGATACAAAGATACTCAGCAGTGTACATTTGTCCCCCCTCACAACCCACTCCATCATTGATAAGCCCAGGTACCATCTTGTCTGGATGAGTGTGTAGTTATGAAAGTACATAAGCGCCATCTGCTGTTTAACTCAGTATACTGCATGATGGGAAACCCCCCACTAACAAATCACATTACTTGACTTAAATCCATAATTCCTTTGGATCACGTCTTTTCTATGGTGGCGATCTTCGTCAGTTTCGGCCATTACTAATATTAACAATATAAACTGCAGCCATTTTAGCATGAAATTTGTAAATTTTTGTAAATTTTTGTAGTAAATTGTAAATATTGTAAAACTTTTCTTCTGTCATTTAATGGTCGGGCATTGTACAGCTACAAGCATTTCACCCCCATGTCATACTGTGTGTGTGTGTGTGTGACAAATAAAATTTGAATTTGAATTTGAAATTATTGGTAAACACTTCAGTTTTTATCAATAACTCTAAGCCTTAATTTACACCCGTGTTTGCCTACTTTTCAAATTCCACATCTCTGCCGTGATAGAAACTTCATATCTCCATGTTAGCTTAATATGTCTGAAATTGTTCTTTTTAAGTTTATGCTCTGAAAATTTAAGGTCTTGTCAGTATTTACCGTTTTTTGTGAGACAGAAAAAACTTTAGAGATGCCATTTTACTTATACTATTAAATAAAAGTAAGATTAAAATATTTATAGTGGACCTATAAATCCCCTTTGAACGATCTTCACCTTTGCTCGCCATCCTCGTGCTGCTGGTAGTCACGGCAGCTGTCGCGCGCCTGGCCAGGAGGCATCCCACGCGCCCAGTAGTCAAACGCAGCATCTAGAAACAGGTAAATGTACATTAACATCATTATGACTTTACCGGCATATAGTCATAGACACCGTAGAGACAAACCTCAGCGGTAACTTGAGTTACAGGTCAGTGACGGTTAAACACTGGAGTCTTTAGAGAGAAGAAAACACTCAGCAGGAGCCGTACAAACGCTGCTAGCAGGGTGAACACGGGTGTAATTGATAAATACAATTAGGCGCTGCACTGTGTAGTGTCACCGTCACTGCAGTGAGCCACGATGCACAGCACTAATACAATAAGGCCAGAATTAGTGTTCTTAATTATGTTTACTCTGCAATGTCGCATTAACATCACTGCTATAAAACCTGGAAAAGAAACAGTTTCATCTCTCTTTCCGACACAATATTTTTAACATTCGAGGGTACTAGTTAGCCTTACCCCCCAGCACCTGTCTAAACTAACCTATCTACCTACATAAAAACGTTTTTCTTAGAAGACATAATAACAATAAATATTTTTAAAGTGCTTTTGTGGATATTTTGTTGAGTCCATTTACATATAGGGGATTTTCACATACTTCACTGAGTTGACTGACTTGCCCCCCCAATGTAAAATTTTCTAGATCTGATACTAGAGTAATAGTAAGAAGCAGTATTAATTGTCATATAAGATAAGATAGCCTTTACTAGTCCCAGAGATGGGAAATTCACATTGTTACAGCAGCAGTGGTGGACGTGGCAGGAATAAATAAATAGATGCAGTATACCTAAGAACAACTATACTATGCAAACATAGAAGAAACTATACACTATACAAGGCAGAAGAAATATAATTTAGATATAAATAAATGTATTTATATGTATATATGATACAATAGTACAGTATGCTAATAGCAGCGGAACAGAATGTTTCACAGTGCGGTGGTTGGATGTCAGTGGCAGCAGGTATTGAATATTGCACACTCTGGGTTTCCACTACTACCAGGGTGGCTCTCTTCTTACCTGGGAACATCACTGTGGTAACTGGGTTTTCAGTACTACCAAAGTGGTTCACTTGGGAACATCGCTATAGTAACGTAGGGTGCAAACCCAACCTGCTCCAGAGCATGTTAGGTTCTAGATCAGAGATTGGCAGATAAGAAATCAGTCTATTGACTAATCACTTCTCTTGTCATGGATGATCCCTCTGACCTATGTGCATTGATGATAGGAGAGTTTAAGCTTTTCAAGAGCATATAAAATCTTTGTGCATGCCTGATGAACAGTGGTATTGTAGATTATTAGATGCAGCTTTATTCCTTTATCTTGTCTGCATCAAACAATTTTACATCAGTTTTATTGTTCTGTAAGTATTTATGCATGATTCCTCATGACCGTTATTCAATAAAGACAGTGAAAAAACACCCTGACAGTCGATACACCTGGACATATGAATAGCAATATCTAAATTGAATACAGACTGCTGCTGTCCATTGATGGGCAACATTTTTTTCACTTGCTGTTACCTGGCACTAGAGCTGTACCATAAACAAATAATGAAGCCCAATTTTCCAGAACAGGGACAGAACTTTTAACTAACTAAAATAATAAAGTACATCCAACTTAGCTAATAATCTCTAGTGATCTAGCCTACATTAGCTAACATTTCTGACACTGTTTAGAAAGCAAAAATACACAGACACAGCAATGTCCCCACATTATCAGAGCACTTTGAAATGTTTGCTGTATTTCATGTAAAGTGTGTTTTAAATCTGCACCAGTGATTTAGGTCATGAAATTACCTCATCATCTTCTTTTTGCCACTGCAACAGAAGTCTTATTTATTAATGACAAGCCACACTGTTGAAGCAACAACACCTGTGTGACTGTGTGACTGCACTGTAACATCATGACAACAAGAACACAGAAGGGTTAAATCTGTTTTCATTCTATCCTGTACCATCTCTAGGAATGCAAAATGTCATAAAATATCAAAATAACACTTTGTTGTTAGTACTTTTACTATATCCCAAAAGGTTGATTTTTTTTCATCTGGATGTAGCATTTTCAGTGGGAGAAACATTTCGTCAGTCGTTCACCTGCAGGTTGGGGAAGCCTGTGTAAAAGGTTAACATATGTTAACCTCTGGATTACACTAATAGTTAAAAAGTTAAGAGATAAAAAGACTTATGGGGATGTTAGTTCAGTTTATGTCTTCATACAAGGAAAAAGGGAACACCCCAGTTATATTTTGGTCTTTGTTATATCGTTCAGTGTTAAATCAGTATTTTCTAATTACACTTTACATCTTCCATGGCATTACTTGATAGTTAAAGTTTACCTAAACAAACTGTTACCTGGTATTATTTGCAGGGTCCATACCAGTGGCCTAGTTCATTTCAGATAATAACTACCTTTTAGAAGTATCTGTCCAATGAATTACATGTTTCTAAAATCTCTGTTAGGTGGCAAAGTCCCTACAAAGTATGTACCAAGTATGTCTGCACAGCATACACCCTCAATTTACACGTTTATCTTTTTGAGGATTTTCACAGAGGAAATTCATTCCATAGCCCCTTATCATAACCATCACAATTACATCCCTACCCCTTACCCCAGCCTTTTCTCATTTCTAAACTGAACTCTAAACCAAATTGTAACACTCAAATAATGCATTGAAAGTCCGTGCCAAAGTGAGGTCGTGCCGCACTTTCCTAAAAACGCCCTCACTCTAATGGTATGTAATTTAAACTGGTCCTCACTCATATTGGCAAACCACTACTCAGCACCCACCCCCATACACAGCAAGTGAAAATGGTGGAAATTGGCCATGAGTCAGTTGAAGTGTCTGAGCTGACCTTCTGCAAGGGCAGAGGTAAATGGAAACATTTAAACCGTGTTACAAACACATATTTGGAAAGAAATAAGAGACTCGGTTTTGCCTTTACAACACCGTTTCTTTCTGCAGAATAAAACTGACTCAAAGACCCACTGGCAAACAAAAAATTATACAGTTGCATCAACAAATCTTGAAGTTCAGTTTTTATTCTGCAAAAATAACCAGTAGTGCTGACTTACTTTAATTTGCATTAAAAGTGTGGGTTTTTTAGGCTGTTCATTTTGACACACTTCTAGAAATCTCTCAGCTCAATCTATGTTGCTTTTCTGCACGTCCGCCTCCTCTCCCTTGCAGTTTGGGGTTGTGTGAGCAGGGAGACTCGTCTATTATTTCATCTATTTCCTAAAGTGTTCCTTGCCAAACAACACTACAGCCTGTTTATTGGATCGGGCAAAGAAAGATACTCACAGTAGATGAATTAAAGCTGCAGCAGCAAAAAGCCAAATCTTGAGAGAAAAGGTCTCTTTAGAGCTTTCTTTCCCGTTTCGTCTCTGCCCTTATCGCCACATAACACTAAGCAGGAATCAGCTGGTGTGTGGGTGAGAGAGGCTGGATGGAAAGAAGAGTGTAGAGAGAAAGAGAGGGAGGGAGCTTAGACTGAGAGTGACCAAACTAGTGCAAGTAAACAATCGAGCAAAGCATGTGATAGCAAAGAAGGGAGCCAGGCAGAGTTTAGACTGCAGAACAAAGCCAATACAAGGGCACATTACACTTCTGTTACTGACCCATCTCCATGTGCTTTCTTCACTGCTTACATTCAGCCAGAGTGGAGACTTTGGGCTCACATTTGTGGAGGTTACATTAGGACACACAGTGGGCTATCTTTTACAGTACAAAATGAGAGATGAGTGCTTGTATATGAACAGTCAGACAGAGATTTCGGGAAATAAAGGGTAAAGTTTCCACGATTTACCCCTAATTCATGCACAAGTGCATGCTGGCACCAGGTCCTCATTAATCTCATAGCTGTGACCAACTGCTACTGGGTTATATGTGGTGCACAAGCTGGTCAACAGTCTCCTATGTGCAGGCAGGAGGACAGGGGTCAAATAAGGACAGACTTTTCATAGTAACCTCACACTGCTCAGTTGTGTGAGTCTGCCAAAATACCTAGAACCCAAAATTCAGTTAAGGTGGTATTAACCTTTTAAACATTTCTTCATGAGGGGGTGGGGACATAAAAAGCACTTTTCAGTTAAACTCGACTTAAAAAAAGGAAAATAAAGCAGACATGTTGTTATTAAAAAGCAAGGGAGCTAGTCGGGAATGTTTCTTTCACTCATGTTGTTTTATATAACCCTAAGATTATACGCTTTGGTTCACTGACACTATCTGAGTTTATAGTCTGGGAAATGCAGGAAAAGCTGGCTGATAATGTAAGCCAGCCAGCATGGGTCAAAGTACAGCTAGAGTTATTTGCTAAGAAAGGAAATCTTGTCATAAATTATTATCCCATCTTTGTTTAGTGTTCCATCTAAGTAGATAAAGAATTTTAAATGCACTTTCCAGAGCGAAATCAAAAAGATAAACAAAGTAAAAAAGTGCCATTTTTCTCCTAAGTTTTGGAATTCAGCCAGGTGGTAGTGTGAGGCAGGAATGCAGAGTTGGGGGAACGTCCTGCCCATGCTGCTTCCTTCCCTACCATCTGTAGTCATAATCAAAGTACACTCTCTGTCAGTTCTAGAGTTTTGCATATCTGGACACAATAAAAAAGATCTAGTCGTTATCAAGTCTTAAAATTAGATAAATACAACATGAGATGAACAACAGCACATGCCACATTACACTGTGTCATCACTTAACAATAACTGAGCCAAAATGACAAAGCAGTGTGTGGAAAACCTGAGCACACTTAGTACAATAACTTTTAGAACAATAATTTTATGTAATTGTCTTTTGTATGACACTATCAGTCACTCAATTGAGTTAACTGAGTTATGCTCCACTTTCTTTAAGCCTCGCCACAATCAATGGCGGTCTGGACTTTCACTTGGCCACTGCAAGAAAAAAAGAAAGAAAAAAAAATATACTGCTACCTTTTCTACTGCTACCTTTTCAGTAGCAGTAGTTGCCTTCACAAGCAAATTTCAACACACAGTGTGGTTCCTAACATTCATCAACAAAACAGTTTAAAACATAAATAGAAAAGTCATATATTATTAAAGTGGGTGGCATTGTGGTTAGCACTGTTCTTTGCAGAAAGAAGATCCTGAGTTCAATTCCACCATCAGGCCGGGCTCTTTCTGTGTGGAGTTTGCATGTTCTCCCCGTGTTTGTGTGGGTTCTGTCGGGGTACTCTGGCTTCCTCCCACAGTTCAAAGATATGCAGTTAGTTTAACTGGAAATCTAAATTGCCCTTAGGTGTGAGTGATTGTCTATGTGTTAGCCCTGTGACAGACTGGCGACCTGTCCAGGATGTAGTCTAAGGAGTTTGGAAAGAAAAGCCTCTGGACTTCTTTAAGTTGCTTGAAGACGTTTTACCTCTCATCCGAGAAGTTTCTTCAGTTCTAGGGTCCAATGGTGAAGAGTCCCAGTTGGGATAGGCTCCCACCCGCGACCCTGAAAAAGGATTAGCGGCAGAGAATGGATAGATGGATATTATTGAAGTAATCAGTATAGAACCTTAAAAACAAGAAGAGACTTTAAAGGGTTTTATTCTTAAAAAAAATGATAATGGTAAATAAAAAACTGTAATTGCAAATGATGGACTAACCTTTTACCCTTTTTGCTTTTAGGGGTAATACCAGATACACCCACTAGACAGCAGTACCACACAAACATCCTTAGACTAACGAACTGATCTCTTTATTTGTAACCATAGGTGAGTTTGAGCACCCATAAAAAGAGTCTAAACACCCCTAGGTTTCTTCATAGCACCACTAAAAACATAATAATCATAATAATGCATGTAGTATTAGTTTATGCCATTGTTTTTAACGGATTCATTATTGAATAAGACTTTTGTTGCTGTTGTTGTTTGCTATGTTTCATCAACTGAAACATAGCAAAAGTGCAAACTGTTCTGAACGTGGAGGTATTGCTGTGACTTATAAAGTGTCTACTTGTTTATATTTGACTTTAGCTAGATCACTAGACATTAGTAGCATATTCTGTTTCATTGTTACATTAAACTTTTGGGTGGCAACACAAAGACTGAGAGGAGGATAGAGAGGGAGCAAAAAGAAACGAATGGACATGTCACATTCAAGAAATTATGTTTGTCCACATTCATGTGACAGACTACAATCTATTCTCCACTCTTGAAATTTTGAATACACAATGCTCTGTGTTGAGTCTGGACAATACAGGTTTGTATGAATTACAAAACATTTGTGTAAAACCGACTCTGTTACCAGTTCGCTCCTTGTCCAGCTGTGTGGAGAGGCAGGGTGATTTCCCACTGTCTTTGCTGAATAATGGTGCTGTAAGTGCTTAATGATTTGGTGGACTGCCTCTGCTGTATGTGGTTAAGAGACTGAAACAATGCTGTGTATGTTTGTCCTCTTTTCTTTCCTTGTTCTTCTTACTTTGGAAAATTCTAAAGGGCCCATCCTAAATCTAGTGAATAATATTGATTACTTACTATGAATTATTCTAAGACACTACAGTAGACCATCCAGCTAATTGGGTTGCTTCTAAATTTTGTATTTTGGGGCTTCGCCTTAAAATATAAAGTGCAACTGTTGTTGTAATATCAATCTATATAAATAAAATTGAATGGCGTTGAAGCCAACAATGTAATCTGTATGCAACTGAATCGAGATCTAAAGAGATTTGCAAACATAGTCTGTTAATATTAAGTTCAAAGCACTGTATGTGCAACATTATGGTTGATCCTAGAATCGACCCTGCTTGCATCATAATTACAAAATGAAAGCATTAAAAAAAGGCACGTTTGTCAGTTAGAGTTGAAACAAAGCCAAGTATTTATCTTGCTGGAACTGATCCAGGCCGTATTTCACTGGTGTATATAAGTTCCTTTTCAACCATTTAAAGCATTCAGCATTTGAGAATTCAGTCACAGCGTTTCGAGTTTCTGATTTAGCTGAATAAAAACAGGAATACTATTTTTAGAACTGGATGTGACAGAGATGAAGATGTTGACTGAAACATTTACGCCTGTAGCATAACTACAAGAAAAACCATCTGCACAGTCGTTCAGAACACCACATATGTAACCAGTTAAGTTCTCTTAAAGTAACTTTTGAATGCGTGACAAAACCTTTATTTTATGGTTTCATAATTCATGAACTCCAACGCAGCTTAAAAATACTGCTTATTTCCCTGAAGCTCATTGCCTGTCCTGTTTTTCTACATCAGTGTAATAGCTAACGCAGATGCGCCTGTGAGCGTTCAAGCTTCTCGTGTTGTCTGTCAGTGTCATTAAGCAGCCACATGCTGCCCGACCAGTAGGTTTCAGCTTTCAGTTCTCGAGAAGTATTTGAATCAAAGAAACGCATAAGTTTCAGATTTTCCATTTTTCAGCCAAAGCAACCTCACGGATGATAAAACTCTCGAAAATCAAGCTTGTGAGATGCATTTATCTCAGCAGACACAAAGCAGCTCTCTCAGTGACATTTAGCGAGGGTGCTGCGTCTGTCAAACGAAGGCAGCAGCTGGCAGTACAACACAAACACAGTAGGGCACGCGTCCCTGATTTAGTTATGGAAATGAGATGAGGACCGTGACGGGGCAGATATCCCCAAGCCTACCCCTTCGTTCCTACTCAAACACTTGTGCTTTATTTCCTTTGGGGTTTCACCTTGTTTTGACCCCCCCAACCCCACCCAGCCACCCTCTGCTGTCCCATTAGAATTGGAGATGTTGCTCCATCTCTCATGAGAAGCATTTGCCATCAGTCATTTCTTCTCTCCCCTTTGTCCACCACTAAGCCATCGTGCCTTTTTAGGACAATAAAGCAGCAGAAATCAGGGCTGAAGGGAGGGAATCAGCTTGGAGTCAATCTGGCACATTAACACACACAGACATCAACACGCCTCCTTAAAAATGGGCCTAACGGCAGATCTCTCAGCTGCCTACTCAAACATGTTTCCCATCTGATGTCCTGACAAAAGCCACACTCAGCACACTGATCTCAGACGGTAGCACTGACGCTCTTTGGAATTGATGGCAAGTGCCTTGTCATCAGTTATCATCTCCGTTTGTCAAGATGAGGGCTTCATCACATCTTTTTAATCAACTGAGTTTGCCCTGCAGGAAAGTGATTCTGGGAGTCACTCGCACCCTGTGATTCCTGCACTCTGTAAGTTATTTTGTTATTTTGACTTTTTTTCTTTCATTTCCTCATGTGCTATTGATCATATGTTATTGTGGGGAGCCGCAGGGCAGAGACCCACAAGGATCGAGGACTGAGCGTCTGCTCGTCAGTCACGAGCCACAAATGCGTCTACAACAAACTCTTAATTCCTTTAACACGGTGTATGTAGGTCACAGAAAGCAAGAACTCATTCTGATTCCGTGTGGCCTCAGATCTTTCTGCCGCTGCCTGCCCTCGTGCTCTGTGTGTGTGCGAAAGCCTCAGACTCGTGCCTGGCTCTGTCTGTCACAGCTTACCCTCAGCGTGTCTCAACGTGTTTTATTTGGCCTTGTTCTTCCTGTATAACTTGTCTGGACCTTGGCAAAATATCACAGCGTGCGTTGGCACGTGAGTCTGCACGACTGTCCCCTCCACTTCTGCCCTTGCAACATTGTACATAACTGGGGCATACTCCCAATTGCCCCCACACTAGCAATATTGCTCGTGCTCGCTTTCACTTCCCAGTCCCTTCTGTAATATTGAGCCTTGCTGCTTTGGGTTGTATCGGTGAGCAGTGTGCCATCGCCCCCTCGTTGGCATCCCCTCAAAGAGAACACCAAAGCATGACTAAGGATGAAAGGGACTGGGATCAAGTGCTCGTTCTGCATGCATAATCCACATTAGTAGCCAAACATACGAGCTACATTTGATTTTTGGATCATTTACTGCAGTGCGTGCTGAGCTTAATTCTATATATTGCATCTGTTCATTTGCTACTCTTTAATTGGGTTGGAGTAAGCAAAATGGCCCTTTAGTCCTTCTCTCTCGCCGGATGTCTCAGCTCAGCCCTGCGGGAATGCATATGTTTCCAGACTAAATGGGGTATATAATCCCTCCACATTCTGGGTGTTGGACATGCTTAGAATATATCAACATTAGGCATCCAGCCAGCATGCCCGAACCACCTCAACTGACCCCTTTCAACACAAAGAAATAGACCCATTCTGAGTTACCTTATGACATGAGCTCCTCACACTCACATCTCTCCTGGTAAATAGGATGCAGCATCATGAAAATCTGTTATTATGACCTATATTTATATTTTGGAGTTAAATCAGCTCTAGCAGCAGTATGAATAATTGCAGGCAAAATTCTGTGAAATACATTTGACTGCTTGATTGATTATCTGTCCCCATCAGTCACTTGTCAGCTACAGTGGGGCAAAAAAGTATTTAGTCAGCCACCGATTGTGCAAGTTCCCCCACCTAAAATGATGACAGAGGTCAGTAATTTGCACCAGAGGTACACTTCAACTGTGAGAGACAGAATGTGAAAAAAAAATCCATGAATCCACATGGTAGGATTTGTAAAGAATTTATTCGTAAATTAGGGTGGAAAATAAGTATTTGGTCACCTCAAACAAGGAAAATCTCTGGCTCTCACAGACCTGTAACGTCTTCTGTAAGAAGCTTTTCTGTCCCCCACTCGTTACCTGTATGAATGGCACCTGTTTGAACTCATCATCTGTATAAAAGACACCTGTCCACAGCCTCAAACAGTCAGACTCCAAACTCCGCCATGGCCAAGACCAAAGAGCTTTCGAAGGACACCAGGAAAAGTATTGTAGACCTGCACCAGACTGGGAAGAGTGAATCTACAATAGGCAAGCAGCTTGGTGTGAAAAAATCAACTGTGGGAGCAATCATCAGAAAATGGAAGACATACAAGACCACTGATAATCTCCCTCGATCTGGGGCTCCACGCAAGATCTCATCCCGTGGGGTCAAAATGATCATGAGAACGGTGAGCAAAGATCCCAGAACCACACGGGGGAACCTGGTGAATGACCTGCAGAGAGCTGGGACCAAAGTAACAAAGGTCACCATCAGTAACACACTACAACGGCAGGAAATCAAATCCCGCAGTGCCAGACGTGTTCCGCTGCTGAAGCCAGTGCACGTCCAGGCCCGTCTGAAGTTTGCCAGAGAGCACATGGATGATACAGCAGAGGATTGGGAGAATGTCATGTGGTCAGATGAAACCAAAGTAGAACTTTTTGGTATAAACTCAACTCGTCGTGTTTGGAGGAAGGAGAATACTGAGTTGCATCCCAAGAACACCATACCTACTGTGAAGCATGGGGGTGGAAACATCATGCTATGGGGCTGTTTTCCTGCCAAGGGGACAGGACGACTGATCCGTGTTAAGGACAGAATGAATGGGGCCATGTATCGTGAGATTTTGAGCCAAAACCTCCTTCCATCAGTGAGAACTTTGAAGATGAAACAAGGCTGGGTCTTCCAACATGACAATGATCCAAAACACACCGCCCGGGCAACAAAGGAGTGGCTCCGTAAGAAGCATTTGAAAGTCCTGGAGTGGCCTAGCCAGTCTCCAGACCTCAACCCCATAGAAAATCTGTGGCGGGAGTTGAAAGTCCGTGTTGCTCGGCGACAGCCCCAAAACATCACTGCTCTCGAGAAGAACTGCATGGAGGAATGGGCCAAAATACCAGCTACTGTGTGTGCAAACCTGGTAAAGACCTATAGTAAACGTTATTGCCAACAAAGGTTATGTTACAAAGTATTGAGTTGTATTTTTGTTATTGACCAAATACTTATTTTCCACCCTGATTTACGAATAAATTCTTTACAAATCCTACCATGTGGATTCATGGATTTTTTTTTCACATTCTGTCTCTCACAGTTGAAGTGTACCTCTGGTGCAAATTACTGACCTCTGTCATCATTTTAAGTGGGGGAACTTGCACAATCGGTGGCTGACTAAATACTTTTTTGCCCCACTGTATATATATGCATTAATTAGGTAGCAATGGATACAGACTTTGGCTTTAGGAAAAGGTCATATATTTAGCTTAGTCTAAGAAGCTTGACATATTTAGTTTAGCCTCACTGAGCTCAGAACTCAATAAGAATTCTAGTCTTTCAGTTTCTACACTTCTCTCTGTGCTTTTATAAGGCAGATTCACATAAAACCTGCCTTTTCACTGACCTTGTACACAATTGTGCCTCCTCTAAAGTTTGGTCTTTTGTTGCCTGAAACTTTGTAAATCCTCTCAGGGAAACTAGACTCCTTCTGTGTGTATTGTATCCTCTCGGCCTTGTCATAACGTTTCATCATAGATGAACATGTACACTGACAAATATCTTTGCTTCAGGGTCAGATTCCTCCTCAGGGCCATAGATTCGGAGGCCCCTGACCTCATCTCTTCTGCTTCCCAATGAACTGCAAAGCTTCACATTGGAAACAGCAGCAACATCTGAAAATAAAATGATCCTGAGGTCACTTTGCTCTTCATGTATACATTTCATACTTTGGCTGTATTCTTCAGTCCATAAAGAATAGACTTGACTTCCAGCTCAATGTCACCACATTCCCTGCTTACACTTTATCTCCTAAAATACATTGGCGACATGATCATGAGTTGTCTTACAGCCCGTACAGCATGATGACCCAGGACAGATTCTACATTTGACCCTGAGAGTTTCTTGTCCCTCTCAGTCCTAGGGAGGAGTTTCATTTTAACAGCATGTTTTAGTTTGAAATGAAAAAGATAATTTGATTCGTTTTAACTTAGAAATCAAACTCATCAGTAGCTTGTTCAGTAATGTGCTCCTCTCAGTTCGCTCCCAAATTTCTAAAGTTAGTTCTGGTGTAGTGCGATAACATTGTTTCTGCAGGCTTTGTGCTGTCTTGATTTCATTGGGCAAGATCTCTCACCCACATTTTGTGGTTTGGCTATTTTCTCTCATCCAGGAAAGCTGATCCAGATTTGCTGTTTGTTTGTCCAAAAGGAAATCACACTGAGAGAATTCAAGTTACAGGAGCACATTCAAGTCGCCTTGAAATATATTTAAGTTACTACAAAACTCATCAAATGGAGGTGTTCAGTGAGTGTTCAGTCCCCAAGATATTACTGCCTGATGATAATTAATTTAATTAAACATGCTCATTGCGATTAGTTCAAATGCAACCAAAGCAACAGGGTTAATGGAATGCTAATATTCAGCACAATGCTTTAAACTCATAAGCATAGATTCATTCTTCTTTATAGGAAGTTTCTTAGAAGACTTTTATAAGAAGTACAGGTATGGAAAAATGCCAAATCTTCCCATAACTATTTATACTTTTACTGAGGCATACTCAACGTGCTCCAGTCCTCTGGTAGTCCCAGCTCAGAAAAAAATCACATTTGGAACATGAATACAAACCAAAACAGGAAACAAAGCAATTGCTGAGGTTTTTCACATTTTTTTGCAAAACCAACCGAGGCAGCAGTCTCCCTCGCTCAGCAGTCATGACCTCATGTTAGCATGTATGTGCAAGGACGATCATATGAACTGGTGTTTAAGTCTGGCCAAACAAGCAACCTTGCTCTCTTGACTTTCTTTGTGTGATACATAAAGGGTTGTCTACACTCCAAGACACTCATTCATCGTGCATCTCTGATGGTTGGTTGTTAGCAGACATTTTGGTATGAAGTTGCCTACAATGTAATATTTATCACCTTGCCAAAAGGCTGATTCTGTTCATCTGGGCGTAGCGTTTTCAGTGGAAAAACTCTTCAGTCTCAGCTGACTGCAGGTTTCCCCAACCTTATAAACGGTACATTGCACAGTGACTGAAACTAGCAGCACTGGGCTTTGATCGGTAGTTGTTGATCAATGGTCATGAGAATTTGCATATTAATGATTAAGGAACTGACCTCACAGCCCATTGTTCAGTCAGTTGTGCTAGTTTACTTACCTGGATGACTGAGCATGCATCACGACATTTATCACGGGGGCAGCACGGTGGCACGGTGGTTAGCACTGTTGCCGCACAGCAAGAAGGTCCTGAGTTCAATTCCAACATCAGGCCGGGGTCTTTCTGTGTGGAGTTTGCATGTTCTCCCCGTGTTTGCGTGGGTTCTCTCCGGGTACTCCGGCTTCCTCCCACCGTCCAAAGACATGCAGCTTGTGGGGATAGGTTAATTGGATAATCCAAATTGCCACTAGGTGTGAATGTGCGAATGAATGTGAGTGCGAATGATTGTCTGTCCCTGTGTGTTGGCCCTGCGACAGACTGGCGACCTGTCCAGGGTGTACCCCGCCTCTCGCCCTATGACAGCTGGGATAGGCTCCAGCGCCCCCCGCGACCCTGAAAAGGACAAGCGGAAGCGAATGGATGGATGGATGGATATAAGTCAGTGACCGTTATCCTTTGGTCTCAAATTAGTAGTTCCTCTTTCCTCAGAGTTGATTAAGTTTAACTCAGGACCTGACCACTTTGTCACCACTTGTTGTTTCTCCTGTCGCTGCTTGAAGTCGCGGAATTGCTTTCCTTACTCGATTAGGTAATCCAAATTGGCATTATTTTAATTTATGTTACTATATTACTATCTGATAGTTTAGCATGACTGATAGATCATACCACTAGAACATTTGATTAATTAGCTAAGAGTCTCGCTGTGTTGAGCAGTTTTTAAAAATACTGGCGGTGGCCAGGAGCAACCCTCAGTAGATGCACCTGCAGTATAAATGTCAAAATCCTACATGGCTTTGTTCTCAAGTTATCGCATTCACAAACTCGGATGTTCAAGTAAGCCGATACCTCATCAGCCTTTTACGATTGAGAGGTAAAAACCTATGATGTGTACTTTCCTTAACTCTTTACCCCAACAAAGCTAGTGAATCAACTGACCTATAATTCAGTTTGTCAACACATGTTGACAAACAACGAGAGGCGAAAATGTTGGACCTGCCAGGCCTGGGAGCTGCTGCTGGTCCTCAGTGAAACTTTCCCCAAACTGCAGCCTCCGGCCTAGCTCACAGCTTTGCTATAAATAAGTTTGCCATTTACTTTTTTGTGTTGGAGTCTTTGCTGATGAAATGACTGGAAAATTTGACCTAATTCCCATCATGATATCAGGAATTGAAATCAAATAGAAATGTATCAATAGTGTTTCTCTTAGAAATCTGAATCCTGTCGCAATTAATACATCTAAACAGCATCACTGTTATTTACTGCTGACTAATGTGCTGTGAAGAAGAAGTAAAAGGAGAAGTAAAACTTGTGCATAGCCTTTTGATGTAAGTGGGTCACACAAACAAAATAATGACTAGTGGAGCTTGTGAAGATTCAGAGTCTGGTTAGATGTTGTTAAGACTCTGAACTAGTTGGTTTTCATGGCCTTACTCTGTTAATATGCTTGTGGGGTTGTTGTGTGGCTTGGTTACCGTGGCAGTGGTGGCCCGGTTTTTGTCTATGTCCTGAAAGCTGAAAGCCTCTGTGTCAGGAAACCTTTGGTTCCCATGATTGATCACCTGTGGACACAATACCAGGGTCCTGACCCAATGGGGTTCCTATCTACGCAGTAATTAACTTAATACCAATTAATCTACAGACTCTGCTGTCTTCTGTCAACTCTGGCTATTTTGTGAAGGGGCATGGATGTGCAGGACCTCGGGTAAATGTGACAGGAATAAAACGGCTCCAAGCTGATGCAATTAGTGCTAATGGGTTTTCTTTTACAGACGGACAAGAAAAAGAGCTTGGGACTGAACCTATGCAACCCACTCACCTGTTAGTTTCTCTGATGAAGAGCTACTAGATGAGGTTAAAGTATCAAAGAATATGAGATGATATTTAACGTTAAATCATGATCATCTGTTTATTTAAAAGATAATTATTCATGTGTCCTGCTGCTGTTTCTGTGATGAAATATTGCTCAAATGAAAGAGAGGGTGGCATTTACGGTAACATGTGCTGGGCTTACTGTTGCCAAGTAACAAAATGAGAACCAGACTAAATGAACTGGCTTCATAATATGTCGTTTGTCTTCAACCTCAGATGTTAAATCACAGTTTCAGCAGTGAAACAAGTCCACTGTTGACACTTTATTAGGGTTCTGCTGATGGATGATGATCTTGGGGATAGCGTGATCATCGCTTATTAAAATTTAAGAGTCCTCGTTTATGGTGTCACTTGCACTTAGAATAGCGGCATGTGGGCATGCACGCTCATGCACATACACACTGCCACTGCTCACAAGTGTGCACACTTTAACTTTTGACTTAGCTTCACTGCTCCATCATCATCACAAAAAACGTAGTTTATCCCCTCAGCTCCTGGTTTCCTCGTGCGCGTGTGTTTATGTAAAAGCGAAAGTGAATTTCAGGCGTGCAGTGATCATATCAACCAACAAGCTACAGCCTGAACAATACGGTTGACTTATTCCTAGGACTTGCATGGTAACCGTATAAGCACACCTTGACATGCTTCCAGGGATGTGATTGTGGAACAAATAAATTAAAGAATTTGTTTGTTAACACAGTTTGAAATATTCCACCATGAATACACTTTCAAATAACTAGCACAATCACAGCAGTGTGGCATGCAATCACTTCATCTTTCGTGTTTTTGCATGTTTACAAGTCACTGTCAAATCATTTGAATATGCCACGAACACTAAATAAGATAAAGTTCCTGTTCAAGTGTTTTTTTGGGTTTTTTTGTTTAGCACAGCCAGTCATGTGTAGCACTCTACATAAACAGTTTCTCAAAACCAACTGGACCAACTGGATTTCCACTCTCCATTGTACCTGCTCTCACTTCGTAGTTCTTTCATTTAAAGTCCCTGCTCTCACCTCCTAACACTCCCCCCCTCTTTCCTTTGCCTTTGTCTTCAGCCAGCAGTAGCACAGTTTCCACTGGCACCCTGTTGGTCAACAGTACTGGAAGTGCTTTTATTAACATCCGTCCATCCAATCCAGTATGAAAATCTCATTCTCGATGAGCTGAATGTTTGATTTGGCAGAAATTTTATGCTGAATGCCCTTCCTGAAACAACACTCCCCATTATTTGGGCTTGGGACCGGCACTAGTAGTACACTGGCTTGCAGCCTCCGTGGCTGGTTAGTCTCTAAAAAGAAATGCTTTTGTATCCAGGTTGCCAAGCAGGTGACCTGGAGAGATGCTAATGTGAACTGGGCCTGAGGTCGTTTGAGTATGTTGCAGGGTTTTTGACTCATATACGATACATATATCGTACATTATGGATACATACAGATAGCGTGCCAGATATCGTGTAGCTCTGAAGTGTGTTGTACCACTGTGTGTTATAAAATTTCTTTTAAGACTAAAGGAAATGAGAATAGGTATAACAGAGAATGTAACTGGACTTTTGATTATAAAAATAGTTTGTTGTCTTCCTGTTAACTAAAATAGTTTTTCTGTACAGGTTTTCCCATGTTTTGACTTTCAGTGACCTGGTGCTTTATTTAAATTCATTCCTGCTTCTGTCATTTTTTCCCTCATTCTTTTTCCCTTTTTTTTGCACTTGCCCAGTTATTTTCAATGGTGGCTTGTTTGCTCTGCAGTCACTGTAGCAATGTAAAATACACATCCAAAATACAGAAAACTGGAGGAGTTTTCACTTCGTTTTAGCAGCATTTAATTTTTTTAATGTTTTTTTTCCCCCGCTTCTAACTAGTGGCTTAATCTCTGTGAATCTGACTATTATAAATGAAAAATAATATGTTGCCATATGAACCACAAACATTGGGACCTTGCAAGCTTCTCCCACCAGCTATGCATATCATTTTCTTTTCATTATTCATTTTCATATGATCCATAATTCATGTCTTGTTGAAGTGACTCTATATGCACGCAGCTGAGTCTGCAGGGGGGGTGTCCATGCTTCTGCTGCAGTGTAGCACGTGCCACACACTCCACATCGTATGTCCTAGATTAACAGGGAGGCAGAGTGGAGGGTCTACAATTGAAGAAAATGCACTATGATAGGGTAATGGCTGTGGAATGGATGATGATATGGGGGAAGGTAGAGACTAGCAGAAGACAGCCTAAAGAAACAAGCCCAGTGTAGCTCAATGGGAACACAATATTAATATTGTGTCAGGATTTATCAAACAAGGCTACATTTGTCCAGTTTTGGTGAATCTGCAAGTCAGTGCCTTTGTTTTCTGTTCTCGGTTAGCAAGGAAGGAAAGCGCATGGTTTTCTGCTGTTTAAGCCTATTTCTACTCGATCCTGACATACTTTTCTGCTTTTAAGAGTTGTGAAGACGTATCCAGTAGATCCGAAGGTCCAGAAATAAGCCAAACTGTCTGCCAACCGACAAACATGGCAAAATCCCAGAGGCCTTGTTAACGACTAGCATTACATGCCTCTCGAGGAATCCGATCATAAGTGAGCAATTCATAGTAGATCAGTTCACATCTGTCATTAGCTCTCACAGCCCGAGTCTATATCTGTCAGCCAAAGTATTTGTTTAAGTCTTCATTGTGCCCCCCAAAATAGAGGTCTTCTTAGGTGTCCTATGGTTTATTGACTCCAGAACATTGGCTGCAGATACTTTTGAGTCTTTGGGATGCAGGTGCGGGCCTCTGACACAATGAATACAATGAATGCTCATTTGGTTTTGAACAAACAAACAAAACAAACCAACTCACATTATCTGTGTTTCCAAATTTGTGTTTTCCAAATGTGTTAGAATAAGAGTGTGCTTCTGTTCGGCTTCAATCTGGCCAAACACACATCTGCATACACACCGCTAACAGACATCTGATCACTCAGGCCAGAAAATCTTTGACCCAACTTGGACTCATTCACACTTATGGTGAGATCACCCAGAAGCATCTTAATGTCGAATCTAAACAGGATTTTGTTTGGTTTCCGATACTTAATGGGAACGTCGATGCTGCTGACCTGTAGCCACAGTATTTCTTCTTCTGTGCTGCTGCAGCATGATTGGATAAGTTCATGAATGTGCAGGTGTACATGTTTTCCTGAGATTACAATGAGTAACCTGCACTTCCATGCTCAGTGCTGCTTACACATGCTTTTTTTTTTTTTTTTTTTTTTTGAAAAGGTCTGACTGTTGAGAAATACACTGCTTGCTTCATATCAAGCAAACAAACATGATGAGGTATTAACTTGGATGGGAATGATGGAGTAACAGATGGAGCATGACTGGTACATTGGTGATGGCTGAGGTTTCCTGTTCTCATTTGCCTGCAATGTGTCCATCATCAGACATTTGTCATCCAGCCAAAGTTCCCTTGAGAATAAAAACTTGGCCTCATTTAAAGGCAATTACACACCTCAAAGAGCGTTCACACTTCTACCCTAAGCCCTCTTTTTGTCCCACCAAACAGCAATCTTGCTCCATTACCCTTTTCCCAGAAGTACAAGTTTATTGCAGTGTTATGGAAATTTTTAGAAAGTGTGTCAAGCATTTTGCATTTTTAGTGTTTGCTAATGGCAGCCGCCTGGCTGCCGAGTAGAAACCAATTGAAGTTGTGTGACCTGATTTTCTTTAATTAAGAAAAAGGTGTTTGAGGCAGCACTTTTCTTCAAAACTTTTAAAGAGGTGACAGCAAAGGCAGAGAATGAGTATTATTCCAGGTGGAAGGTGACTGGAGAAAGAGGGAGATGAAATATTGGAGTGATTATGACTTATCTCTTCAGGGTGTGTGTATTTGTCTTAAAGGTGGTGGATGGGGTTAGGAAATCTCCCTCGACTCCCCTGGGCTCTGACCCTCAATCTGCTGTTAAGCTAAACCCCGTATCCTGCATCCAGGGTTAAAAATCCCCAAGTGTGCAAGTGGGGAGGTCTGTTGAATGTGGATCCCCATAAAGCCTTTAGAAGCCTGTGTGTGTGTGTGTGTGTGTGTGTGTGTGTGTGTGTGTGTGTGTGTGTGTGTGTGTGTGTGTGTGTGTGCGCGCGTGTGTGTCAGACCTCCAGAGATGTGTGGGGGTCTTCAGGACATGTGTCAGCACACAAGCACATGCAGGCCTGACCTATAACCCAGAGCGTCTAGTCTCACCCATCCATTCCCTCCCTCTATCCTGCTCATCCTTCCACCCTCTCCTCTTTTCCTCTCTGGGGATGATTCCTCGCTCTGGTGGAGGTGTCGAGCAGCAGCTGTTTGTCTGCAAAGAAGAGTTAAGTGGAGCTGGTCAAGGGATAGATATATGGGAGAAGGAGGGGAGCAAAGAATAATAGAAAAATTGATCTTATTTATGAGTTTTCAGTAACCTTTGGCACAGATTGCATTGTTGTCAGATATCCTTGACTTCAGTAGCCCCTATAGCAAATTAGTTATAGATTTACTACCATTTGCTTCAAATGTGAAATGCTGTTTTTAATAATCGAAAACAGGGATATTCTTTAGGAATCATCAAAGTTCTCTTACTTACAGGAATAGTCGTCACGTTTTGGGGTAATTTGTTTTTAACTAGCTAAGGAGCAACCCTGGTTAAATTATCTTTAACCAAAGAGTGGAAATGGAGAAATGGATAACCAAGCACAGGAAAAGAAAAATCATCAAACCAGCGGTTTGAAAGATGACTTCTTGTTTGTGTGATCCGTTCTGAAGCTGAGGCATAAAAAAACAGCAAGTTGTGGTTGTGTGCCCACCTGTTCTTCATAACTCCAGGAAGGAAAGGCTTTTAAATAAAACATTTCCATTACCTTATAACTCCCTATTACACCAAATGTTCATTTTACAGTGACATGTAAGGGAATCATTAGTAAGTTTTAGGTCACATTCAAACCTGCATTAGTTTGTATTGTTGTTCTGTGTGACTCGTTTTAGAACAACAAACAAACTTTATTATTTGTCACATACAGTATTATCATACAGGGTACAATGTGTAGTGAAATGCTCTTGTGTCCGTGCTGTGGACAGGCTGCAGACATAGCTGCGCCGTCCCAGGGATTTTTTTATTTTTTTTGTGGTTAGCATGAGGGATCTAGCCAGGACCCTTACTGGATACTGGGTGGGAATCAAACTTGTGACTCCTGTTCCAAGACATGTAGTCTTACCACTACACTATCCAGCTGCCAGAAGATAGTTTGGTGTGGACTCGAGCAATCACCTTAAGACCCTTTAGGTAGAGACGACTCAGGGTGATCCCAGTGAGCTGGAGTGTAGTCAGATACACTACATATAAAGTTATACTATGTTAGACAACACATTCTCAGGGACACATTAAACCTTCCAGTTTTTGAACCAGGTCTACTTCCACGTTATACTCTATGCTGTTTACAATATTGTATAAATATCTTGCTTGTGTTAACCGTCACCAATCTAACTATAACTCATTCATACAGTCATTCAGCATTCTGTCTTTAGGCATATGGGACCCCCTGGGCATCTGTGATGTCCCAGAAGGAATCTGCCACCCTAACCCTAGGAAATCACCATCTGTCTTGGATCACCTGACCTGAAATGGTCAACCTTGACCTTTACCCCTCCACTCCTTCACACGTGCCTGCTGAGCCTGCACACACACAAGAACTACCTAACTGTGTCATTTAACTCAGTGAACTTGAAAGTGCAGCACAAAGGATGTGGATGCAAACACCAGATTGTATCAAATCCTCTCACTTCAATTAGAAGATTTTAAATCGGAATGAAAAAGATGTGCACTTGTAACCCAATGAATGTAAAAAACAGTCAATCTTATAATAACAGTCAATGTCTGTTTTGCTACAGTCACACTGGAGGAAACAGTTCGAAATCAAAATTATTTTAATCATGTGCAAGGAATTAGTATTTTATTGATTTTTAAATGGTTGCTTCCATGGGGACAAGATCTGCGAACACTTGTAGTCAGTTGCCATAATGAAAGTGACTTTGTTGCAAAAAAATGACGATAAAATGCAGATAAAACAGAATCAGTCTGCTATCAGGTTGCGATTGAATGGGGTCAAGTTAGCAATGTCATGCGTTCTTTTGTGATAATATGCAACAAACTATGATAAAATCTGCAAAAATCTCTTATGGGATCTACATACAGAGAATCTTACATTAAACGGAAATTTACATTAACTACTTACTTGCTTAAGTAGTTAATGTAACTTCAGAATCACAAATAATGACATATTTGTTACATCAAGACAGACCTTATGACTGCAAATTAAATTTGCTGGTTCCAGAAACAAAATTAGCTCAGATTCTGAACTCATCAGAACTTATTTATTGCAATGTGTTAGCAGTCTGCCTGTGTGTACAAATTAGACAGCAATTATTTGCAAATGTCAGAGGTGATTGCAAGGTGATTCCTGTGCAATCACCTTGCAATTGATTGTAAAGTGGTTGCCCATGATTTGAGTGTGCAACACACCCTCAGCTGCTGAGATCGCTGTAAATACTTGCAACTAGTTTCCAAATGTGAAAAAAAAAAATCTGTGTAATAACCTGGCAACCACCATTTGTTTTTGTTTTTTTTTATTTTTGTTATGAGGAGGTTTCCATCATATTTTTAGTGACTGGGAACACGATGGAGAAAAAGTCCCAGGACAACAAAATTAAATAATTTCCTGAAATTATTTAAATGGAGGAGGAAATGAGCAGTATTCTGTTATTACAAGTCTAACTAATCTGTACAGTGTAGATAAATCCAAGTTTATGCAACAATATTATTCTAACTCTGCTTAGTTTCCTTCATTTTCTTTTCTACACCTTATATTATAATCTGACCCTCTGAGACACAAACATGGGACTTAAAAAGGATGACCCATTCCCAACAAACTAAACGCAGAGAGATGACACTAAAAGACAAACTGAAACTAAAGAGTTGCCTTTTTGCTTTCGAATGCATCTTCACCAACTCTTACAAGTGTAAAAGGAAGTTACAGTTGGCTGTATGCAATAGTCTCCTTACAGTCTTTTTACTGTTATTTATTGCCATACAATAAAGTTTGTGTCTGTATCACAAACTGCTGTGATCCAGGTTTGTATTTACAGAAAACATGCGGAATATGATGATGGTCATTTATGTAACAACCCAGTGTTGCGTGTCTGTCTTTCAGACCGCATACAGTTCCAGCCAAGAAGACAGGGCAGCTTGTAATATTGGCTCAGGGGCATAAAGTCTCCAAAACAAAGTACTGTGTTGAAGCTTATTGCCTAGAGTACAAAGCAATAATTGAGATGATTGTATCAACATGTTTATCTTCTCTCATCTGGACTTTAGGTAAGACGACACAAAGAGATTGCAGTGTTCCTGCATCCCCAGTGGAAATTATACCCTTCAGAAAAGGCACATTTTGTTTTTGTCATTTTTCACTGTCTTCTAGTGGTATCTCAGACACAGGGCCAATAAAACCCAAAACTATCTGCACAGCGAGATACCACAAAAAGTAAGAGAGACAGAGGCGTTTTGCAGTCACGGTCTGGACGAAACGCACTGAAAGAAAGTTTTCTTTGAGTGACTTTGACTTGTAACGACGTCTTCATCCTGTGTGCTGTTTACAGTGAACAAATAACGGCAACCGTGTGAGCACGTGTTAGCGGCTGCTGCCACATCTGTGTAGAAATTTGTTGACTTTACCATGAGCTCACAGAGGGGCTGAATGTAATTTAGCAACTGGTGTTTTATATGCATGTGTCAGTTTTTCCGTTTTTCTCACATTCCTGTTGGTGGGGGTAACACAGCTGTACACTGCCATTATAAAACCAGGAGGAACGCTGTGGTTGGCCCTGCTGGAAGTCTTGTCTGCTGCCGGGGCAATTGCTCTGTCCGCAACTCACGTTTTAACCAGAGCGCCAAGGCAAATCAGACTCCTGCTTGCTGCTGCTCGAGACTTCACCCCATCGAGCTTCTCTGTTTCCCTGCTTTTGCTGTCTGTTTAGTGATATTTTCTCCACCTTTTGGGCTCACTGTCGTACTTGGCTTGAAGTTAAGCAGCCAAAGGAGTAGAAATCCATGTCAGATAATTACCCTAGTCTGTGCGTGATTGATGGTGTGTCGGAGAAACAACAACAGGCCAGTGCCAAAAATTAAAATAAAATAATGATTAGAGTTCTGATAAGTAAACAGAAGAATTTTATTTTTAAACACCTACTTCCTTTGCAGCTCCATAAATAGCTTTGTGATGGAAACTGTGAAGTGTCGATGAGAAGTGACATAACTGGTTGGATGAATCGAGCGGAAAACTTTAAAGAGAGAAGCTGTCAGCAGTGATGGACTACCTGTATATGAGCCAAGCCTTTCTTCAGCAGTAGCCTCTCTGCCTCTGAATAGCAGGAAACTGGCCATATAAACAGCTACAGTTGATGGAGGGAGCTGAAGCAACACAAATCAACATAAATGCTCAAAGTGAGAGGGAAAACAATCTGAACATTTCCAGGTACAATGGAAAAAAAAAAAAAACCCAACATGACGTGAATAATCTTCATTTTTTTTCTTTTGATCCTGATGTTTACATAAACACAGACTGATTTTACTTGTACTGCAGGAAAAAATGTGCATCTGGGCCAACTTCTTTGGAAAAAGATGCTTATCAGGCTCCAGCCCACTCAGCAAAATCATGTCATTCCTGACTCGAAGGAATTTACAAGTGGGAGTAAAGGTTTTCCAAGGAACTTCCAGAGCAAGTAGTATGTTGCAGTGAAGACCACGACATCATTGTTCTTGACAAACAACAAAACTATTGGGTGGGGGAGTGGCACGTCGACTGTATGAACTTCCTTTTGTTGGCACACACTAATGTCAGTTGCTCTATTTGGTTAGGAATTCTAGAGGAGGCTGATTTTTAAGTGTATTTCCCGTTTAAAGGATAAAACACTTTATCTTAGGTTATACATATTAACCATTAAGTTAACCATTAACTATATTTATTTTTAGCTTATATCAGTAGGATGTTGGATACATATTAGCTATTATAAAGCACTTATTAACATCTTATTGTCTATATTTACCAGCTTTCCCCCCACAATAACCACTTGTTTAAGTATCGTGATTTTGGCAGTATTAACTGCTGCATTTTGGAATAAGATACACTTTAGCCCTTTTATACTATAAATCTGAATGAAACTTTTCCTGCTTCCGAGTACATTTGAGTTTTTGCGAGCCTGCATGCTTCCCCCCTCACAATAGAGACAACGAGACTTTATAACTTGAGGTATTTTCTCCTATTGTCATATAAAGTGTTACTTTGTGAAAGATGTAACAATAGGAACTATTCATTATCTATATTATACATAACCTTACT
The DNA here is from genome assembly GCF_057382275.1 of Copadichromis virginalis. Taxonomy (NCBI): domain Eukaryota; kingdom Metazoa; phylum Chordata; class Actinopteri; order Cichliformes; family Cichlidae; genus Copadichromis; species Copadichromis virginalis. The sequence goes on along the minus strand of NC_140639.1, from coordinate 33,550,140 downwards.
GTAGCCCCTGACTGCCTAAAAAAGCTTTTTTAGCTACTTCCTTAAGCCAGCTTTCCACTGAGTAGCTGCCTCTCATAAACAAGATGGTTTTTACATCCACTCTTACTGACAATATCTAATATACAAAATTAAAGAAAAGCATGCCAGGTCCCCTTTAAAAGAGTTTATGTGAACAGAAATTTAAATTCATTCTCTAACATTCATCTATCCATGTTTTTTAACCACTGTGCCAGTCCATAGCCACTGAGGGGCTGGGTCCTGTCACAGCTGTCAAACAGGGTGTATACCCTGCACAGGCTGTTAGTTGATACAGGCTTATACAGTGCTGTGGAAAAGTATTTGCTCCTTTCTGATTTCTTATTTTTGCATATTTGTCAAACTTGGAGGTTTCAGTTACAGAATTCAGTTCACCCAAGCAAAATTACTGACAGATCTTTGGAATCAAGAAATCACTTATGGGAAGGGAAGAAGGCTAAAAGATCTCAACACCCTGCTACACCCCATGTGACCAAAAACAGACACCACCAATGGCGATGAAATACCTTTCAGGAAACTCTCCTAAAAGGTAAGGAGCGTGAGTCCTCATGAGCTTCCTGATTATTCCCTGGAAGTCATTGAAAATACAATCAGCCAGCATAGGCTGTAAACAATAGTCATCCTGCTGTTTAACTGGATCTTTCTATCTAACGTTGTCACTGTTGCTCCATGGAGGAAATGGTTCTTGTGTTACATAAGATTTGAAACAGTCTTATATATGAAACTAATGTAAGTGTTCTGGCAAATGATTAGAAAATATATACTATTTATATGAATTGGGAAGCTCACTTTATGAATGTGTGTGGTCTGATAGTTGTTTTTTCAGGAGTGGGTACATAGTGGTGTATTTTGATGCAGGCCTCAGGTGGCAAATATAAAACAGTTATATAATCAGAAAAGCCTCTAATAAATAAAGGCACAATCACACAACCTGATACCAAAACTCCTGTTTATGAAAAATAAAGAGTCACAGAAAAAGATTTCATGACATGTCTGATATCAAACTCACACAACACTCCTTCTATCACTAGAAAAGCAAAACAGTTCTGGAGCTTTCATTTTAACCCCTTTGGCCATATTTATATACAAAACCTCAAAGACGCTCTACTGACTTTGTATCTATTTATTTGATGTCTTTTATCAGTTAATTTGAACTGAATAAAGCTATTTCAAGATATAACAGCACCTCCTGGCTCTGACTCTCCCGAGTGTTTTTGTTTTTTAACCATAAAAAAGAAAAGTTGTGTTGTTTTCACATCATCTGTATGGGTGTATGCAAGTCATTTGGGTGTAATAGTGTTATATGAAAGTTTTTAGGTCTGCAGGGTAAAGGTCAATGGTACCTCACGCCATCAGGGAATTTCGATTCCATGAAAGGGTGTATATGGTCTGCAACAACACTTAGCTAAGTAGTACTTTTCAAAGTAGCATCCACATGGTTTGGCAGAGCTCAAGGTTTTCCAGCAGAGAATTTGCCAAAGTATCACACTGCCTCCGCCAGCTTGCCTTCTTTATCTGGAGCATCCTGATGGTAGGTGTTCCACAGGTAAGTGGATCTGGCCAGCCACATGATGTAAAAGAAAATGTAATTCTTCAGTCCAGAACACCTTCTTCCATTGCTCCGTGGTCTAGTTCTGACGCTCACATTCCCATTGTTGATACTTTCAGCAGTGGACAGGGGTCAGCATGCGCACCCACATACACAACAAACTGCAAGTCACTGTGTTTTCTGACACCTTTCTATCAGAATCAGCATTACCTTTTTTGGCAAGTTGAACTACAGTAGCTTGTCTGTTGGATCAGACCACATGTGCCAAACATGCCTCCTCGCGCGCCAATGGTGATAGATACTGGCTACTGCAGGCTGGAAACACGCCACAAGAACTGCAATTTTGGAGATGCTCTGACCCAGTTGTCAAGCCATCACCATTTGGTCCTTGTTAAATGAGCTCAAATCCTTACACTTGCCCATTTTTCCTGCTTCTAACACATCAACTTTAAGGACAAAATGTTCACTTGCTCCCTAATATATCCCACCCACTAACAGGTGATGGCTTTAATCATAAAAGTCTAGTTGGTGAGTGGTTGGCAACCATTGGTGAAATGTGAGTATGCCAGATGGGCAGTGGTTGCTGCCTGTCTGTAGGTGACTATTCAGTGCTGCATCGAAAACCTTGTTCCGACTGCTTTAGTTGCTAGCAGATTAAGTAGTTGGCAAGCGTCTGCAGATAAGTTGGCATTTTCTGTGCAATCTACAGAAACCACAGCAAAGTGTTACACAAACAAGAATCAAAGAACCTTCAAAATAAAAGTTGTGCCTTAGTGCTGAAACCAGAACATTTCAAAAGCCAGTCTTTTCAGGTTCAATAGTTCTTGAAATCTGTTATGATGTGTAACATTATATTGTTCTTGACTGGATCCTACTTTGAAAACCAAACAAGCTTACACACTGAAACAGGTGGTGTAATGTGTGTAATGATGTGTGCTGTTAGGTCAGGAAAGGAAAGGTCATGCTGCCCATCAAGTGTTACTCTCTTTCTCCACCCTTTTATTTTTTTAAATAAAGAGAACAAGAAGAAATCCTGTTTTTCACATCACCACATTTCTAGAAACATTTCATGGAAACTAACCATCCACCATCATACACCCTCACTTATATTGTGATTGTGCTATGATCGCCTCACATTTAGCTCTTGGCTGCTCTTTGATGTGTGCTAAGTATAATCATTGCATCACTCTCATTCTTATCAACACTTATCCAGACATTTAGCCTTGCCTCTTTAACTCAAAGGATGATGCAGGGAGGAATAAAATGAGGAGAAGAAAACAAAGATTCGTGGGAACTGGTGCGGTAAGTGATACATCCTCCTCTGCACGTATGTGAGGAGAGAGGCAAGAGAAGGACTCCTCTCTTCTTGAAGCTGAGGTCATCCTAAATTAGTTAATTAAAGCAGTTTGTTGCCAAAACATTAGATCATCCCCCAGCTTGTTTTGTCATTAGCTGAACTTGTGTCCCTGCATTAGTCTCCTCTCAGTGGGAAGAACATGAAGGACAGTTTGTGTTTCCAGTGGGAGAGAGCTGCTAGTTGTAACCTTACTAATGTCCAACTTTCAACTCCCCCCGACTTTACGTTATTACAACCTATATTGTTTTGTTCTTGCATATAGTCACACTAGCGGTCATATAGCAATCCCGTCATTTTGATTCCATGTTAGTGTAGGATTAAGCATATTATCCCTTAAAATATAGAGAATATAATGATATATTTGGGGATTGTACAGCTGCTTGATTACAGAGCCCTTAGAAAAACATTTCTATTTTCAGGCATGTTCGACATTTCTCATACATATTCCTTTTTTAATATATAGAATAGCATTGAAAAATGCGTATTTCCACAATTTTGCTCATGAATATAATGGAACACAACGGCTGCTGGAAAATCTGCTCTGCCTCTGCCTCAAAATTCGGTTCTGAGCCTGTTTTTTACTCTCGCGAGAGCAATGGGGTTACCAAGGTACCGGGCACGCAGCGTCCTCCAAAAATTGCAAATGCCTCCGGCTAGCCAATGAGGGGAGCTCGGACCGTACCAAAGTGGGAACCGGTTTAGGGGTGCTCCTTAAAGCTTTCTCAAAGAAACTTGGCAATATTAAAGGAACTCGGAATTTCACAACATGAAAGGGACAACAGTGTAAACGCATTATTACAGTGCTATTGGAGAGACTGCAAAGCTTTAAATGTGCCCTTTTACAAAAGCCCAAATGTAACCGTGTGTTCAGAGTTAATTAATGGATTCGTCCGCGCCAACATTGAAAGTTTCGTGAAAGTGAACTCCAATGCCGTTAGCTTGCTGTTGGTTTACTTGTGTTTAAATGCTTTGACACAGCTGTTTGAACGTCGAACTGTATTTGCTTTACTCAGTTGGTTTTGCAGGTGAGTAATCTTTTTGAACTGCTCATTTGTATAGGTTAATGTTACGCACCTGTATGAGGAATACACCTTTGCCACAGTGTATTGGCTAGTGGAGTCGCATCTAAGGAAGATGGACATATTTTTGCATTGTGTTAAGGGGACCTTGAGATACGAATTAGTTTTACTATTGAAGATATTGACTGTGGATCTGTAGGTTCGCGATTGTAGAGTCTGAAATGGCCCACTGAGCTTGCAGCAGGCCTCAAATGTTGCGGAGAACACCATGCTGGAAAATGTGCTCTTTAACTGGAAACGTGCACAAAAGAAGTGTTGCATAAGAAGAGGAAGTCGTGTAAAAGGATGTGAGTCTGGTTTAAAGGTCATGCAGAGCTTCACTGTGCTCGGGATGTTGATGTATTGAAGCTCAGGTTTTTGCCAGGGGGGAGGAAAACGGTTCCCTTTTGTGTGTCAAAGGAGGAAGTTACGGCCCTAAATGCATTGCTGTTGAATTGGAGGTCCCTTCCTGTATTGACACTAGCAGCCTTCTCTTCAGCTGATTAAGTTTTTTTTTTTTTTTTTTAAACCTTTCAATCTATATAGTCTATTTTATCTAATCTATCTATGTCAAACGCATGTCTAGACAAAGTGAGTTGTTTTGTATGTGATGTAAGCTCTGAATCATGTTGGGTAATTTCTCTGTCCACTCCTCCAGGGTCAAAAGGTCAGCTGAGTTATCTTTAAGATACCACAATGGGACCTGATTACAAAATTCTGCGCGTGAGGTAGGCAGGTAAAAGATTGCAGTAATGGGCACGAGGTGAGGTAAATGCCTTGCAACACTTTTCACCTGGGGCGACAGTCACAAACGCACCCTTGTAATTTCCATTCTTAATAATTTCCAGGATAGGAATGTGTGTCTTGCAGCCTAGAAAAGTCACTCACTTGCCACTTTTTTGTTGTTGCTGTGGCTTGTAGATGGGACTGCTTCTTACATCTATACTGGAAAAACATTACTACTATTCAAACATGTTTATAGCAGTGGTGAAGCTCTGGCCTACTGGTATTCGCATTTGACTGCTGAAGAATTTGCAAAGACTTTGTTTCTGAAGAGAGGAAACATCAAATAGTAGCAGGAGTGTGGGTTAGTGTTGTCTGGAAAGAAGCTTATGGGGCTTTTAGACGGAGACCCACCACAGCCCGAGGGTGTATTTTCACTGTTTTTGAAGCAATAGACGAGATCCTGCTCTTCTAATGTGATTGGAAGATGTTGCGTTAACATTGATAACAGCCTTTTGTCTAGTTCAGAAACTTTGCATGCTACTTGGTACCAGCAGTGCCAAAATAGTGGTGGAAATGACAAGGGCTGTTTGGTTTTGTTTTAATTCATTGAAGAGCGTGTCACTGAATAGCACTCGCGGAAACCGTGCTTGTGTACAGTGGGGCAAAAAAGTATTTAGTCAGCCACCGATTGTGCAAGTTCCCCCACCTAAAATGATGACAGAGGTCAGTAATTTGCACCAGAGGTACACTTCAACTGTGAGAGACAGAATGTGAAAAAAAAAAAAAATCCATGAATCCACATGGTAGGATTTGTAAAGAATTTATTCGTAAATCAGGGTGGAAAATAAGTATTTGGTCAATAACAAAAATACAACTCAATACTTTGTAACACAACCTTTGTTGGCAATAACAGAGGTCAAACGTTTACTATAGGTCTTTACCAGGTTTGCACACACAGTAGCTGGTATTTTGGCCCATTCCTCCATGCAGATCTTCTCGAGAGCAGTGATGTTTTGGGGCTGTCGCCGAGCAACACGGACTTTCAACTCCCGCCACAGATTTTCTATGGGGTTGAGGTCTGGAGACTGGCTAGGCCACTCCAGGACTTTCAAATGCTTCTTACGGAGCCACTCCTTTGTTGCCCGGGCGGTGTGTTTTGGATCATTGTCATGTTGGAAGACCCAGCCTCGTTTCATCTTCAAAGTTCTCACTGATGGAAGGAGGTTTTGGCTCAAAATCTCACGATACATGGCCCCATTCATTCTGTCCTTAACACGGATCAGTCGTCCTGTCCCCTTGGCAGAAAAACAGCCCCATAGCATGATGTTTCCACCCCCATGCTTCACAGTAGGTATGGTGTTCTTGGGATGCAACTCAGTATTCTTCTTCCTCCAAACACGACGAGTTGAGTTTATACCAAAAAGTTCTACTTTGGTTTCATCTGACCACATGACATTCTCCCAATCCTCTGCTGTATCATCCATGTGCTCTCTGGCAAACTTCAGACGGGCCTGGACATGCACTGGCTTCAGCAGCGGAACACGTCTGGCACTGCGGGATTTGATTCCCTGCCGTTGTAGTGTGTTACTGATGGTGACCTTTGTTACTTTGGTCCCAGCTCTCTGCAGGTCATTCACCAGGTCCCTCCGTGTGGTTCTGGGATCTTTGCTCACCGTTCTCATGATCATTTTGACCCCACGGGATGAGATCTTGCGTGGAGCCCCAGATCGAGGGAGATTATCAGTGGTTTTGTATGTCTTCCATTTTCTGATGATTGCTCCCACAGTTGATTTTTTCACACCAAGCTGCTTGCCTATTGTAGATTCACTCTTCCCAGTCTGGTGCAGGTCTACAATACTTTTCCTGGTGTCCTTCGAAAGCTCTTTGGTCTTGGCCATGGCGGAGTTTGGAGTCTGACTGACAGGTGTCTTTTATACAGATGATGAGTTCAAACAGGTGCCATTCATACAGGTAACGAGTGGGGGACAGAAAACCTTCTTACAGAAGACGTTACAGGTCTGTGAGAGCCAGAGATTTTCCTTGTTTGAGGTGACCAAATACTTATTTTCCACCCTGATTTACAAATAAATTCTTTACAAATCCTACCATGTGGATTCATGGATTTTTTTTTCACATTCTGTCTCTCACAGTTGAAGTGTACCTCTGGTGCAAATTACTGACCTCTGTCATCATTTTAAGTGGGGGAACTTGCACAATCGGTGGCTGGCTAAATACTTTTTTGCCCCACTGTATAAGGGTGCATGGTTAGACGTAGCAATCCACTGTTTTCTTATGAACCTCCTCTCCCCTCTAAAGACGTGTTGACTCGGTCTTTTAGGTTATCTGATGCATCCTGAAGCAGAAGTGAATATCTAATATTGTAGATGACTGTAGTTATGATTTTGTGCTCGTATAAATAATATAAATGCTCGCTTTGAACTTCAGCAGGTTGTGTTGACCATGTTGACTTGGATAAATGGACTGGGCTGCAGCTATGTGATTGGTTGATTAGGTGTCTATGTTGGCGAACAATTAAACAGGTGTACCTAACAAAGTGGCCAGTTGCGTAGTAGCGTTTAACACGGGACTGTAAATCTTTATAAATCTGCTTTAAATGAGCAAGGTTTTTCTTGTTTAAAAAAAATTCTTTTTGCACAACATATTTCATAATATTTGCCCAAATATAAAAGACATGTTTGATCATCAAAATGTCAGGTGTGAAAAGATAAGACGATGGATATATTTGTCACAGTAAAGTATCAGACTCATGGACTTTAATGTAAGAGGAGGGGATGTATGTCATTCTGAACCAGCAGAAACCCAGAATGATGCTTTGCTGTCCCAGAATCTCTCAGAGCATCTTTTTAAGAACAAAAAAATCTTTCTTGTTGTTTACTTTTCAGTATTTTGGTCCTTCTGGTGGTGCCTCATCTTAATTTTAGCCTTTCTGGGAAGGGGGGGGGAGCAATCCTTTTTAGTCAGTGACTGTAATGTCACAGTTTGTGCCCAACATAGCTGCCACACAGACACACACATGCTGGAACATCTCATCTGAAAAGTTACCCCAGATGGCACTCATAATAGTTTGGCTCACCGCTGGAGTCTAGTCGTGTTCCGTTTTCTCTCAGCTTATCCACACTGTTTATGTGGCAGCAAGCCTGTGATTAGCTGCAAAATATCATATTTTCCATTGAAACCTACACACAATCCATCACAACAAATAGCCACCAAAATAATAGTGTGGCTTAAGCTATGTAATGCTCCACTAGCTGTAGACTGTAATATAGCCAACAACAAGGGAAAATGTTTTTCTTTGCAGAGTGCACGCTGGGTTTCCGTGTGTGTATGTGTGTGTTTACATGTAAACACTCATCTTTGAGAGAAACTACAATGAGTTCTGTTTTAGTCGAGTTTAGCCGAGATTAACAAAGGGAGAGTTTGGAGTGGTGTGTTCGTAGGAGGCACAAAGACTCCCACTACGCTTGTTGCAACAGTCGGTATTATTCATCGTGTCACATGGACTGACTCAGAGGCTTGCGTTTTCACACTTGCTGCCTGGAAGCTGTCAGCGTTGCGTTGTTTTGCTGAGTTTGCCAAGTCCTGCTTGTTGTCTCTTTCTCTTCTTCTCCTCTTTTGTGTATTTGTAGCTTCCTGACTTGTCTCTGGCTCTCATCTGTTCCATGGTGCCACCTGTGTTTTGAATTTTATCTTCGTCCTGTCCTGCAGTTTATCTGCACTGACATGGCGATGAGGTCATCTTACACTGACACTGTTATTCAGACTGGGGAGGGTAATCTGCTCCATTTGGCCAGAGTATACAGCGCAGCCACAGCTACAGTTGGGCGTTATGCAACACTGTTCCACGAACTACTTTACGTTGGATGAACCAGATTAGTATCAGATTTATTTACTCACATGTCACTAAATATGATGTTCATTTTGATTGCAAGTAAATGGTAAATGGACTTGTGAAGGGCTTTTTGAGTCTAAGCCCTCAAAGCACTTTTTCATAGCACTTTCTAACGATCACACAGACTCCGTCGTCTGCTGAGTCACAGCCATCCAAATGTGCTGGCGATTAGAGGTCAAGCATCTTTTCTTGTGCCCATATATACAGTACTGTGCAAAAGTCTTGACCCACCCATTATTTCCTGATATTTTTGTTAAGAAAATGGGAAATGGGTGCAGAGTGTGCACTGGCTGAAATGCAGCCCCAGACAATAATAATAATAATAATAATAATATAATGGATTGGATTTATATAGCGCTTTTCAAGGCACCCAAAGCGCTTTACAATACCACTATTCATTCACTCTCGCATTCACACACTGGTGGAGGCAAGCTACGGTTGTAGCCACAGCTGCCCTGGGGCAGACTGACAGAAGTGAGGCTGCCATATCGTGCCATCGGCCCCTCTGGCCATCACCAGTAGGCGGTAGGGTAAAGTGTCTTGCCCAAGGACACAACGACCAGGGTGGAGAGCCCGGGGATCGACCTGGGCTCTCTGTTAAAATGGTTGACAGAGCCTCAACCATTTTTCACTAACGGCTGTAGACACTGTTGTACATCTCTCATCTGCAATTAATGACAGTTTGAACCAAATATTTCATTATATTTCATTTGGATCGATCACCCAGAGTCCAGTCCTGGTCCTCAGAATGACCTCGTTTCTTGTTTTTTACGCACATGGCTTTCGGATACCGTTCACACTGTGTAACCATCTTTTCATAGATTCAACTAAAGAAATTTGAAATTTAGCTTCTTTGCTAAATTCTCTGTTGTGTAGACACAACACTGGTTTACCCCTTTAGTTATGTGTGTTTTTATGCTTGAATGGCTCACGGGTCTGTGTTAAGTGGGTTAGCAAACAAAGCATTCCTCTGAAAATGATCAGGTACAAAGTGTGGACTGAAAATGAGTGAAAAGAACAGCCAATGTTTAAACTTTGAAAGCCTTTCAGAAAAGCCTGGTTAACTATTGCTCAAGACCACTTTAAAAATGACAAAGTCCTCCTTGGAAGCAAAATAAATCAAATGAGGGGTGACTTAAAGTGTTTGCACAATACTGTACATTGAAATGAGTTTACTGAACTCATTCCTTGGCCATTAAAAGAAACCTATTCTGCTTGTTTTCAACTCCCGGACAGTTAAAAAATAATCCTTACTTATTGTTACTAGGCCTTCGTGTAGCTCTTCAGTTCCTCTTTCAGAAACGAGCTCTGCTCCCTTTGAGGCAACTTTTTTTTTCTGATTGGCTGTCCATTACAGTAGACTTGAAATGTAGCTATGCAGGACTGCTGTGTTCACAGGTGGGACTGCCTAAAGCAAAGGTGTCCAACTCCAGGCCTCAAGAGCCGGTGTCCTGCAGGTTATAGATATCATCCTGGGTCAACACACCTGAATCAAATGATTCAGGCCTCTGGAAAATTTCAAGACATGTTGATGAGGTAATTTAGCCATTTAATCAGCTGTGTTGGATCAAGGACGCGTCTAAAACCTTCAGGACACCGGCCCTCGAGACCTGGAGTTGGACACCCCTAGCCCTAAAGCAAAACATGAGGAGCAGTCTGAAGTCTGAGCTTTTTATGCTTGCAGAGATTACATGCACTCACTGATCTTGATGAGCTTTTAGACATTGATCATGTTTTAATATTTTATATTAAATATATTTTATATATTCAGTAGGGGTGGGGAAAAAAATCGATATTGTGTAGTATCGTGATATTTTGTTTGTTAATAATGTATCGATACAGGGACAGCAGAAATCGATATTTTGTTACAAAAAAAGTTTTTGTGGACTGGAACTCTGACTTCAGAGCATGTTGATCCTTTTTCTGAGCAAGAATCCTGACATTCCTTCACTGTCCAAATGTGTTTAACTTTTTTTTATGGCAGCAATAAACATGACAGTTTACTTATTTTAATTTAAGACATGTTTTATTTTAATTAAGTTTAAAACTTTTTTATTTAATGTAAAATTATATTTTGTTTTAATTTACTTTCAAATGCTTCAGTTGCTGAAGGGGCTGCATAGTTTTCACAAATTGCATAGTTCAGAATAGCTATAATTGTACCAGATGGTTGCATTCAGTTAAGTTGGACTAGACTGTAATACAAACAATAAAACTGACTGAAATGAGAGAAAGAGAAAGAGAAAGACTTTGATATTAGATAAAATGAATATTGATAAAGTTTACCTTTATGTACAGAATCTGAATATCGCAAAATATTTTAAAAAAAATATTGCAATAATATCGTATTGTGCATTAAGTATTGTGATAATATCGTATCGTGGGATGTATGGTGATTCCCACCTCTAGTATTTAGTATATCTACGGAACAATTATAGGTCTACTTTAAGAAAGTCCTTCATTGCAATATTTTAATGTCATGAGATAAAAGCAGGAACTCGTAAGTGAAGGTTAATGTGAGGTTGTTGAATTTTTTATGGTCTAGTGGATATATTAACTTATTCAACAACCTTCATAAAGTGTTAATAGGGGAATATTTAAGATTCATTTCAGTGTACTGCAGCTGGCTATGGTGGTGAGGATCGGCTCAAGGCTTTAAGGACACTTGAGCCTAAAGCAAGTGGAGAATTGCTTTATGTGTCTCTACGATGGGCTTACTGGGCTGCAGTGACTCCCAGCTGCACTCACCAGAGGAGGAGCTGGTTATAATGCTTCATTATATAAGAAAATACTTGCAGAGATTGTTTAGTGTCTCCTTTCAGTTGCAGATTGATCATTCTTTTTTGTCTTTTCCAATTATTATTTTTGAATAGCTGAGCAAAGCAGATTTTCTGCCCCCAGTGTCTGAGAAGTGTTATTTAGAACCAAAGGCTCTAAAAACTGATCAAAAAAACCATTTTTACATGTTTTATTTTTTTTTTCGTGTTCATGCTGTTTTTTTGTTTGTTTTTTACAGAGAGAATTCTTTGAATTTCCCAGTCAGGTTAAGCCCTCTCTGGTCCAAATATCCCAGATGGTAGGAGTCATGCGGCTGTACTTACAGTTTAGTCAAGTCTCCTCCTAAGAAATGAGGTCAGTGTGACTTCTGGTCCAGGCAATCTGTGCCTCTGTATCTCCTGACTTCTCGAGGTCAGCAGCTCGGGGCTCTCATGTTGGTGTAGTGACTAAGAGATGCTGTATAGCACAGAGAGGAACTTGACCTATTAAAAGGAAAACCCATGATTTTTTTTTTTAATTTATTTTTTAATTGTTTTTAGTTTTATTTTCAGTGGAGTTGCTAGCTGAGCGAGCCTCCACAAGAGGAAAACAAGTTTCTGAAAGTGTTACTTGAGCATTTATTTACTAAAAAAGGTATTTTGTTCCCAGTATCTACAGTTAATGGTGTTTTTGTTTGGCGCTATTATATACAAGCAGCCTCCACACACGCGCGCACACGCACACACACAGAACCACATTTTGAGACTCAAAAAGGCCTTCAAACTTGTGAGGACCGGTGAGTGTGTCCTCACAAGTGACTCTTGGTTCTCACAAGTATAGTAGAATGCAGATTTCAGTCCTCACAAAGATAGCTAGACAGGAACACACACGCACACACACAGGGCCATTAATCATAGTTGGATCAGCTACTGGGATCTAGACAGTTAACACTGAAGTAGTTGCAACGACAGAAGTAGAAATATCTGGTTTGGTGAGTCTGTGCTTAGCTTTGACGTGTCACTGACTGCTTGCTCATCAGTTCTTGGATTCTACACACATGACTGCGCCTGTTGGTGAGTGAGTGGGTGGGTGGGTGGGTGAGTGGATGGATGGATGGATGGATGGATAGATAGTGTTCGCGCTTCTGTATTTTGTTTTATTTTGCGAGGATCTTCCATGCGGTGCCTCTGGCTGTTTTGAGGTCATTATTTGGAAACGGGCTTCTAGTTAACCATTATTTACCCTGCCCCCTCTACACAGGGGCTACTGACCTACTAACTAAATAAACAGCTTTTAACATGTCGCTATGCTATAGATCTCTGCTGCTGTGTCATGTTAGTATCACTTTTGCAATGCTGTCTTCATGTAGATGCAAATTGTTTGTAGTGTTGTACAGAGTCCATTTCATGAGGAAGGACCGATCGTGATTATCAGTTAGTTTTTGAGTTGGAAAGAAATGCATACGTGAGACGATAAATGGCAAAGAATTCAATGAGAAGTTGATATTTGAAGGGAAGTTTAAGAAAGTGTCAGATTTGACTGTTTATTCTATAAATGCAGTTTTATTCACTGGTGACTACTGAAAGTAAAGTTACTTAACATGGTGCTTTAAAATAAGTACATGCAGGTTGTCGGGTTATTTATGTCATATTGTTAGATTTGTGGTTATATTGTTAGGGGTAGCTTACCATAGTGGGAAAACATAGTTATTATCAGCATACGTGAGTAAGACGGGTAAATGAGCTATATTCTGGGAAACTGTTATCCACATGTTGTTTGAACAAAGCACACGGTCTTTTAAGGGCAATTTTGTTTCTGACTTCAAAACAAGTCAGAAAATGACTTTCCAACTCTGTAGGAGGGGCTCTCCTAAGAGCAAATAAATGCAGGTTTACTCCTGAGCTGCCTTTCCCAGCTCGCTGAAACAGTGTGCGGATTGATGTAAGCTTAAGTAAACGGTGTTCTTAATGAGCACAGATGTAATCTGGTACACAGTCATTAGTGTTCTTCCAACTAATTCCATAATGGACCTGTAGCATCCAGTTACTGTTGTTAAACAAGGCGTGATGCACCATTAGCAAAGTTATGTGCAGGGTTGTAGTGAGTAGTCTTGCTTTGAGGCACAGCATTGGTACGTGTTGTGTTGCTGGGTTTTTAGAGCTTGAGTGGTTGCAGGTCAAGTAAAAATGTAATTAACCAGCAAAGAATTCATAGCGGCATCATTCTTCTTTATGCTGCCATTTTTTTTTTTTTTTCTCTCTCTCGCTCTCTCTCTCTTTAAGAATTTGGGATCATAGCTTGACTCTGACATCACAGGATTTGCACTGAGGAGTTTGGATGTTAAAGGCCACTTGTTGGGTGAAAAGTGTAGTTTTAGTTTTGTAACACTCATATTGTTGCCGGAGCTTCAACCTTTTTTTTTCAGGTGTTCAGATATAAAAATTAGCTGCATTTATTTGTTTTGTTTACAATTTGTTTAAATAATTTGCTTAGGGATTATTAAAGGATTCTGATTTAGATTTTATATTGCACCAATATAGCTATTGAGGAGTATTTATGCCTGGGAAATGGTTGAATGTACAATTGTTTAAATAAATAACCAAACGATGGAAAAAGTATTCATGAGATGAACCTTTGAGGGAAGTGTAGAATCCAGTGTATACCTATTTCAACCAGTGACCAATCATATGTTTCCTTACTGTGTGTTTTGTATATGCTGGGGGTGAGGGAGGCAATCAGAAGAAAGTTCACTTGAGTACCTTTTAACACAATTCATGTGTCACAGTCACGGTCAAGTCCTGGAATTTAAAATGTGGATGTGCACGTGAACAGAACAGGACTGCTTTAAAATCTGCCTCCTGTGAATTCTCCTACTTAAACGGCATTACTGAATCTCTGGAGTACCTTTTTAATAGAGTAGAGTAGAAGTGGGCAGTATGAATAAAATCCTCTTCCTGGGTTAGTGGGGACGTACAATTTCATTTACAGCAGTGCCTGCAAAAATCTAATAAAACCTGAAATGTTCAATGAGTAACTGCCTCAGTAAGAACTGTGTGGTGAAGAGTCCTTGAGTATCATGTTGCTCTGTGTTGGTCAACACTTTAGGTGCATCCACACAGAAAGCAGTTTGCTCTTTGTGCAGCACTTTGTTGTGTATGGGGATGTCCATTTACCGCCCTGTCATATGTCAATCAATGGTAACCTTCGCTCTTTGGTAATTGCTTCAGTTTAACTTGGGACCTGCCCACTTAAATAACTGCTGGAAACATGAAGTTTAAAGTTGTCCAGTGTCACTGAAATTCTGTGGTCTCTGAATGCAAATGCCCTTCACTGTGCGAACTAGCAGGAGTATCTATAGAGAAACTTGGACCACAGGAACGTAACTTCTTGTGCTTTTCATCCAAGCTCTTACAGCAGTGCTTTTGAGAAGTTTTCTGTGAGTTATGTGAACACTCCTACTCTGTTACCTCAGTTTGATTCCTGCAGGATGACAGACACTGGGCCTGCTTGGACATGCCAGCATGTAACGGGAAGAGTAATGTGACATGTTAGCCCAGCAAGTCCCTGCATTTGTGAAGTGTATCTGGGTGTGTGCATCAAGTGACAGAGATTATAGTTGTGGTATGAGAGAAAGTGGGTGGAGCTGTAACTTTATCCCCCCTCACACTCTTTCGGTGGTCTCGGAATCAAAAAGTGTGTGTGTGTGTGTGGGGGGGGGGGACTTCCAGTGGGTTGTCAATATTGACTCAACATTGTATGAGAGCCTGTGTCTGCATCTGTGTATCATAGATCAGAGTATTTGCCAAATGAGAAGGCACCACACATTCACACTAATACATTTAATCCACCTGCCTCCTCTGAGTCTCAGAGCGCAGTCATGTGTGTTAATGGAAGACGTTCAGGGAACGCTCTCTGACTGCTTTAGATACTTAGAGCACCATGTCTCTGTCTCAGTCATGAATTTAAATATATGAGAAAATTCCGCATTTGCAAAGAAGTATGATCCTGTCTTGGTGCTTCAGCATCCTTTTTACACGATATAGTCCTGTCCTTATAGGATCCTAATATAATTTCATAATAAAATCTGGTATTTAGTTTTACATCGTTGTTTAGGTTCAGAGTTACAGAGGTATCGTTCTGAAATATGTCAGCTCTAGATTTTATGGCTGGCTTGTAACTCCACTAAACCTTCTAAATGATCTTTTCTGTAAATGCTGGGATATTTGACCTGTCTCCCCAATGTGATGCTCGGTTGTGGGCAAAAGACCTGCAACTGACAAATAAAGGCTATCTCATCATCATCTCTCATCTCATCATTGATCATTATATTTGTTTGTTTGGGGGGTTTTTTTGGGCTTGAGATGGCTAATGATGTCAGTCTGAAGTAGCCAATTGCTGACTCTACCCTAAAATAGTAAACTTTTGTTGTTGTTTTTGCTCA
The DNA here is from genome assembly GCF_057382275.1 of Copadichromis virginalis. Classification (NCBI taxonomy): domain Eukaryota; kingdom Metazoa; phylum Chordata; class Actinopteri; order Cichliformes; family Cichlidae; genus Copadichromis; species Copadichromis virginalis. The sequence goes on along the minus strand of NC_140639.1, from coordinate 33,534,306 downwards.
GCTGATCTGCAGTTTTATGGTGTGGCAATCATAAAAATAAATGTAATGATTTAGCTTAACTTCCCAAATAAATGCACAGAAGTTATTAGCTAATGCTAGCAAGCTGGGTTAGCAATCTTGCTAGCATCAGTTAGTCAAATAAACTATACAGGTGCATTACAGAGAACTGGATAACTGCTTATATATAAAGTAATAATTCTCTTAAGCTGGGTATTTTAAAATGGGATCCCTCTGAGATTGACTCACCTTTTAAAGCCAAACTCAAGTGACCATGAAAGAAATTGCAGTTTTTGTCACATCTCTGGTTTCTTTTTTTTTTTCTGCCTGGAGGGTGTTCACAATTGCTTCTTGTTCACTAGCACTGCCTCTACTCTACTCTACTCTACTCTACTGGGTTTCGGTCATTTTTCCATTACATTTGAGAACCAACATAATGCGCGTGGGGTGTCGTTATATATACCTGCTGCTAAACCAATAGTAAACACCTCATTATTGGACCATGGTGTCAGTTTGTGTTTAGCCATTTCACTTGTTGTGGGTTTCAAAAATGGCGGGTTTGATTCTTGTGAAGGAGTTGCTGTCATGACTCATCCATTGATGTCACTCCCCCCTTCATCTCGACCTGCTTACGTCAAGTAGGTACTAAAAAGTACCTGGTACCTGTCCTACCACCTAATTGAAAACCCTAATGGTCTGGTCAAGCCGAGAAGGTAGTAGTGGGGAAAAGAGGCTAATATGTCATACTGGTCAGAGATCATGTAGCTCTACATGCGTGACGAGAGAATGTGGAACAGAAAGGGAGAGGCTAAAAGGGGAAAATTTTTGACACAGGATAAAAGTTAGCAGATTATGCGCAGGGGGAATAGAGAAGTTTTTGTGATGAAGTGGAAGGGAGGAGAGGAAGGAAGGGAGGGAGGAGAGCCTAAGTGGAGGTAGAGAAGGTGTTGGAATGTGTCAACCCAGCTGAACTATTTATTGTCCTATCTAACCTACTCCCGTTGTGTTAATGCAGAGCCGTCGACAGCGTTTCCTCTGCAGCATGGAGTGAAAGTCCCCTCCTACTGCTGCTGCCTCAGAAGAATGACTGACCGCTGTGTTCATGTGTGTCGGACTCAGACCTGTGACTGTGAGCACCTGAATCTGTGTATGTGTTTGTTGGTCTGGTGCAGCCTGCCCTGACTGCTCCTTTAAACAAGCGCCGCTGTGTGTTCAGACTGTAATGAGCAAGAGCAGCTCAGCCACAGTGTGGAAGATGTTAACAAAAAAAAAAATATTGAATGTAGAAGACAAGTAAGTTTTGCTTTTTTGTGTCCTTTAAATATAGTACACAGAGCTTTATATATAGTATTCCAGGAATCCTGTCGAGGTATTCCAGTAGTAAGGCTTCTCCTGAACTGCTGTTTTACTGCCTTCAGTGACAGGATATCCTCAGCCACACCTCTTTGATAATAATATTTGCTTTCTTGAATTCGCCCACTGTCTGTTAAGCCACTCCCCTTCCTGACTTTCTCACTTACTAGCATACATCGTTATCTCTGGATCTGTTGGAGAGGAAAAGGGTAATATTTCACTTGAAGAAAGCCACGAGTGTTTTTATTTGGACGTTGTCACAGATGGTAAATTAAATGGAACCCACCTGGAAAATTGTAGTCCTCTCAACTCTACCATTAAAATGGTTTGGAGGTTGACACCAAACGAAGCCCTTATGATTAGGGATGCCACGTTTCCATTTGGGATTAGATGCACATGTTGGCTTTGGGTACCGATACTGAACACTGACCTAGCACCTAATCATTTTTTTATTTATTTTTTATTAGTAAGTCAACATCAGGGTGGACTTTGCTTCAACTTTGCAAATAAATCCAGTAATATAAATGTACTAAATCTGTATTTAACATTTAGGAAAATGTCAAATCAAATTAGGCCTGAGATGGGCAATATTTATCTAAGGCACAAATCTAATTTAAGCTCTGCGTGAGAGTCATTACTCTGCTGCATGAAACTGTTATTTACAGTTTAGTTTCTCCTTTTCCGGACCCTCGCCCCCACCCGCCCTCCACCCGTCTGTAGAGCTGCAAAAAACGGCAGGAAGTGAAATAACAATAATTGAGTTGATGACAACACTTAAGTGTTACACAAACAAATGCCCTGCTAGTTTCTACCTTTATATAATGTCTCTCTGAATAAAGATAACAAGTGAAAGTAGATAAGAGATGGAGGCCAAGGCGTCTTCTTGCTGGAACTTTCCAGTCAAACCAACTTGGTGTGACCACAGTTGACCAACTTTACATTTAAGTAAAGGGAGACTGTGTCGCAGGCATTTTTGGGAGTACATTAGCTCTCCTGCTAGCTGCTGCTGTCCCATCAGCTGTTGTCACTCATATCTGCTGCAGCTTTTTAAGTCAAGATCAGAATTCTGTACAGTCCACATGTTAGATGAGTGCATCTCTGCTCCGGAGGGACTGGCCGTTTATCTCTACAGTGTTAAGATGAGATGATAAAATAGAATCCACAGAGTTAAGTTTAGATTTATTTATTTGCTCTGAAAAGTCTTCATGGGGACGAGAGGGTCAAGAGGTAAAAACTAGTAATTCAGTGTTTGCAAAGTAATCTGCTTGGAGTGCAACACATACAGTTTACATACTGCTTCCACTAGATGCTGATTACCGAAGTGTTTCAATGACCTACAATGTTTCTTTACCATTTTTTTTCCCCCTGAGACTGATAATTCTGCTAAAGCTGTTAAAGAAACTGCTTTATTCTTCTCGGATTTTTCCCTTATAGTAACTGGCGATACCTCAGCATCTGGATGCGATACACAAAGCCCCGTTACCTTTTCTGGTATTAACGGTGCCACGGTTCTGGGTAACTGACGGGACAATTTCAAAGAGTTAAAGTGTCAGGAAGGTTTGTGTCACTGCTTGGAAAAACTCAGGCTTCCTGTTCACATAGTGTTGGGTTTTTTTCCTCCTCCGGTCTTTTCCTGAGGTGGAGTCTTCCCTTGGATGTGGGAGGAGACGGGGGAGAGTCTTATAGCTTGAAGAGCAGAGACTCCCTCCAGGTTAGTGTTCATTTGGCTCATACACAAGTACTGGCTCACTGGCAACTCGCAGCAGCTGAGAACAGCTTTGCACGCTCGGAGCGGCTGCCTGCTTCCTTCAGCCTGACACGTTCAGTATTTCTTTTTGGGTTTCCTAGAGCCGGCTAACAGCTTAAAGAACGTAAGTAAACTTTGCTTTTTCTGCTGTTTGAGCACAGTCAGCAGTGTGTACACGTGCGGGTTGTTTATCTAAACGGAGGGGAGGGCTTGTTCCTCTGGCAGGTATCCACAGGACAGGTCACGCTTCAATGTTGTCAGTTTATGGAACGATTTGGTTTTCTTTTCCCTGTTTTATTAAAATGACATTCAGTTCTGGATGAAATCCTGCATTATCACAGCGGGTGCTATTGTCTGTTTCTCTGTCGCTGCCGGTACTTCCTTGTCCTTGAGTTGGGTGCCAAACCTAAAAATACTGGTCTTGATTATAACTTTTGGCAGCTCTGCTCCAGGACTAATTTCATTCTCTCAGCTGTAAGGGGCTGCGAAGCTTCACGTGTACTGGCAGAGCCAACAATATACCCTCCCTAAAACTGAATTTAAATTCTTGTTGTAGAGCAACGTGTTGTGCTGACTGTTGTCACTCCAGAGGTGCTTCATTTTATCTCCCACATAATATCTCTCTTTAAACAAGTTGACTTTTCCCCACTCTTTTTTTTCATGAATGATTTTTAGGCTTTCAGCACCAGTGTGAGAGCTAATCAAGGATTACACAAAGGGTTAAAGGCAGAAGAATGTGTCCTGTGTGAGTGTGTCTGTACATGTATGAGTAAAACACTCCTTGTATCCAAGCCAACTCTGAGGCCTAGCCACTGAGGCGACTCCAGTGACCGCTCTCCCTCCTGTGTGTGTGTGTGTGTGTGTGTGTGTGTGTGTGTGTTCTTTATCTGACTAAGGACAGCGATGGGTGTCTGGAATGTGTTCATCACCGTGTTGAAGGGGGGATATTTTCTCCTCCCTTTTCTTCTTGTTTTATTTTATTTATTTATTTTCAGTTGCTTTCAGGCTCTCCCATTACAGCAGAGGTGTGTGTGTGTGTGTGTGTCTCTTTATGGCAGCAGATGACTGTGCTTAACACAGCTGCATACTAAAAGGACATAACTACCATGTAATTGCAATAGTAGGTATATTTACTTTAATGCTTTAATACCCCAAGGTGTGAGTGTGCGTTGTCTAATAGATTAGCTCCAGCTGACTGAGGTGGGAGTAGTTGCCCCCAGCCACTGATGCAAACTCCGATCAGATGGGGGGTGGGTATATCATAGTGGATTCTGTAATCAGCAAAAAATCTTTGCTGGATCAGAGTTATTTTATCATGCAGCAATGGCAGAATGTCTTCAGGCATTGTAAAGTCAATGAGTGGTAGTCCTGCATGTTAGTACCCAGAATAGGAGGGAAAAGAATTGTCCAAGTTCTTACAGTTTGTTATATTTCTGGGGGGAAAATTATAATAAAAATGACAGTGCTGAATCTTTTTTCTGCATCATAAATTTAAGCCTTCACAGGCATATAAAGGTTGGCAGTGGGCACTTGTATAGGCTATGTTGTAGACCAGGGGTCCCCAATCCCGGTCCACGAGGGCCAGTGTCCCTGCAGGTTTTAGATGTGTCCTTGATCCATCACAGCTGATTCAAATGGATAAATGACCTCCTCACATGTCTTGAAGTTCTCCAGAGGCCTGGAGGCCTGGTAATGAACTAATCATGGGTGTGTTGACCCAGGGTGAGATCTAAAACCTACTGGGACACCGGCCCTCGTGGACTGGGGACCCCTGTTGTACACCCTACATACATTCTGTACAGAAGTCTGAAGTGGCTGTGGTGAGACTCATTGCACGTGTAAAGGAAATCAAGGGTCATTATAAATTCTGATGCTCTACCTCAAGCGGTTACAGTGTGCTTAAACTATATAAATCTCACAGATATTTAACATTTCGTGACGATTGGAGGGTGGCGCTCTGAGATTACAATTGAGCCGTGTAACTCTAATGAGCTCTAAAGTGAAAATAGAAGCACAGCACACAAGTAATTTACATACCACTGAAGGGTGTGAGCCTCATGGGACCCTCCTGAGGGGGGGTCATAGGTATAGTTTACCCCCCACTCAAGAGAGTCACACCAATAAGTGTGAAGTGCCTCTTGACAATATGTAGTTTAGGATCACAGTTGTTAACAAAATATGCATTTTCTATCAGTGGTTGAAAGGGTGAAAAATGGCTAATGATATGCAAATATCATGCAGTCTAATTTATATACCTACGTACCTTTTGCACTCGAGCTCAGGAATAGTTCTTAGTTTTAAAACCTAAACTTCATGGGTATCAGACCTTTAGCAAAAATACACTAGAACTCAGGCAGCAATTTTAATTACACTCTAATGAACTAATTGTGGTCAGAACTAGCTAAATCAATAAATCCATAAACTCAACAGTCTTGTTTGCACTGCTGCCTGCTAACGTCCGCCACCTCTGTTCAAATCAAATCAAATCACTTTTATTGTCACATCACATGTGCAGGTACATTGGTACAGCACATGTGAGTGAAATTCTTGTGTGCGAGCTTCACAAGCAACAGAGTTGTGCAAAATACAATAATGTAAACAAGCAAAATACAAGAATGGCTACATCTGAAACTAATAAATATATGTACAATATATAATAGTATATGCATTTCTGGATGTGTATACTAAATATTTTTCTCTCTGTGTGTGTGTATGTGTGTGTGTGTGTGTGTGTGTGTGTACACATATTTTACAAATTAGAGTAAACAATAAATAAAATATATAAAATATACAGAGTTGAGACATGTTCACCATATTACAGTGCAAATTCGGGTTAAGAGTTGAATTAGCTAAATTGTTATAATGCCTTAACTAACTTGGTTGTGTTGCTAACCTGACTCACTATAAGAATCTGTTTATGTTAATGTTGTGTCTGTATGCACTGTTTATGTAGTCTTCTATGTCTGGCACATCTTAACTTGATGTCAGCTTAAAAGGAAGTTGGAGTAAAAGGCAGATGTTTCATTTATATACCCGTTAGATGTTCTTATCATCTTCTTTGCATACACTTTACACACTGTTCTTACTACTTACTGCACTCAAATGATCCCTATATCTATTTTTTCCCTTTATTTTACAAATGTGGACACATCACAGATGTTCTGTATTTGTCTTCACAGCTTGGCTTAGTTTTCCCAAGGGAGGACTCAGCCACCTGCTCTCCTGTGATTACCTACTCAGTCAAAACTCTCTTCCTGACGTGAACACACAGGCACACAGACACAAGAGTTCATTGGTTTGACCTCCATTTTCCCCCCTCTGGTGTAATTGTACATGGATGTGTGCGTTTCCTGGGGCCACAGACACAGACAGATATGGGCAGAGGTGGAGGAGGGGGTTTAAGGGGAGACGGACGGATGGATTGACAGAAGCGGGGAGATCCAGGGGAAAAAAGACGAGCTGGATGCTATAATAACTGTCGGTTTATGGTTCAGTGGTTGTTTTTGCAGTCGACTCGACTTCTGTCCGTATAAAAACAGTTGCATAACCTTGTCCAGACACTTCAGTCATGCATGTCAGTCCATCCAGCCAGGAGCAGTTCTTCAGTTGGAAACAAGCAACGTGGCTGAAGCTGATAGCCGCTCAACAGAATAACAGCAAGGTCTGACGCTGTCACGACCAACTGTCTGTCTTCATTATCATTCTTTGGAGCTCCCTAAATCAGCCCTAAGGGGAGTGGTTGATAACTTTTTGAACCCTTCTTTTAAGCTCTCTATTGATTTTTAAAAACGTCGGCTGAGTGTCCCAGTGGGATAATGGGCAGGGGCTTGTGTTGCATTAGTTTCTGTCCAAGCTTGGTCTGATTCTCATCAGGTTATCGTTCATCTGGAAGCCACAGGGAGGACACCAGCTGAACCCTGCACTGAGATGAGAGATTTGTTAATACGATCCATCTTGCTTACTGTCCCGTTTCTTGACCTTTTGTTGAACTGGGTTTTGGTACAGATAAATTCAGGTCTGGTCCAAATAGATAAACTATAACTCTGTAGACCTTCCTTTGGCTTAACTTGCAAACAGGTTTGCACAGCAGGTGAATGATTTAGTTATAACTAAATCAGGGATAAGTGCGCTCAGTCATCTACAGAGCTAGGAGCAGAAAAAAAACTGCCTGAGCAGTCTGAAGCATGTGACTTTTGGCTCACTAGATCACTTACCCACTCACTGACTTCATTATTTGTTTCTATGAGCATGGAGCATTGTTTGTTTTGCTTTTTTCTTTTTTCCCCCTTCCTGAACACTTTGGATTGTAGTGCAGCATTTCCATGTGGGCTTCCTTGCAGTTGACAGTCGGGTGTTCACAGGCTTCAGGAGCAAATCGGGAAACTCCAAGTGTCCAGAAATAGATGAGCTAAGTTCACCGCGAAACAGGGTCAACCTGCGGGAATTGCCCACAGCCGAGGACGTTTGTTTGGTTTTCTCTTTCCCACTCACGTTCTGTTGTGAAATAAATCCCGGCTTCCTGCTCATCCCTCCAGTGGGTGAAGCAGCTGAGTAGTCACTGTTGATGAACTCACCACCTCTTTCCTTCCATGCTGGGGTAAAGCTGACAGGCTCAAAAACTGAAGGATTTGAATGGTATCGCATGGAGCTGCACTCTGGCTTTGAGTCAGCATCAGGAACTGTTTAAGACTCAGTATGATTCATTCTTATTGTGAGGCTCACCCTGGATGGGAGGTTGACACTATCTCTCTTAGTTGGGCTTTCTCTTGTTTTCTCTGCTATTATATATTTTCTAATCTTGCCTATTCTCACCTTTTCCTTTTTCCTCCTCCCCCACCCTCCTACTGCAACCCGTTTCCTCACGAGCTGCTACTTATTCAGTAACTTGCTAGAAAATATTGGCGAAGCAAATTGCTCCCATTCATGGGCTCTCTCTGTAATTACACTTAAGCCGGCGGCACGGTCAAGTCAGCTGTGGTAAAATGCCAGTCACTGTTTCCTTTCAGCTGCTTTACAACATTTGTGCGCGCAGACATTTTGGGCTTCTCTCTTTGATTTCAAACATTCTGTTATTCACCCCCCACAGTCACTCACACGCCATGAAACGCAGTCTCTCTCTCTCTCATGCAGACATCATAAACCATGTTGTTGGCCACTTATATGGTGGTTAGAAAACTGAACGTAAAAACAGTCCGATTCATAACAACTCAGCGGTTTGCATAGTTTTGTGATGATAATCACAATGCGCAAGTTTCCATTGAGGAATAGGAATATCATTCCTCGGCCCTTTGCCTTTTTGGAGACATCATCAACTGCAGTTACAGAACATGAACGGAAACCAAGAGGCAGAAAAGTTAAGAGAAACGAGACTGAGCGCTGCTGCAACGCTCAACTCGTGGACCGGTGGGGACGAGAGGCTTAATGGTGCCGTTTGCACACACATTAGTCCCATTAGCAGAGCGGCTTTTAGCCATCTGACCCCTTTCACTGGAGAAGATGAATGACAATAGCTGCTGTTTTTAAAGTAGTGACTATCCAGGCTCACAGTATTTGCATGTGGACGACTCTTCTCATTGGCAGGCTCAAAGGAAGGAGGGTAACTGGGTTAACATTTACATAGTTAAAGCAAATCTAATCTCCATGAAGAGGGAATTCATTTAGCAGCTTGACGATAATTGTTGTCAGTTGTTGGAACTCGTTCTCCTTCACTAACAATATCAATGCACAAACTGTTGAGCGCAGAATGATAACAAAAAGACTGAATAAAGGGTGGATCAGGGGATTAGAGTTATCAGCAGAGGTGGGTTTATGCTGGTGTGACAGGGATCTCCTGCCCCCTTTGTGTCTGTGGGATTTGTTCACACCAGTAATTGTGTATAAGTGTATGTTAGTCATTAGGAGTGATAGAAATCAATAACCACGCTTTAAAAAGACAAAATGTGAAGACTTTGGATCACAAGCTGTTTGGCTGGACATTTTGGGACACAGTGAAATAGAACAAATACTCCAGCAAAGGTTGGCAGTTCTTACAGAAATTAGTGTTTTTAAAGACATGAAAAGACTCTAAATCTGGAGCAAAGGAGGTGTGTTTTTTCCTCCTCTTGGCAGAGGGCTGTGTAAGTGTAATGACAAGGCCACAGCATACTAAAACCGAGGTGGCTGAGGTTTCTGTGACCTAACGTTTGTCTTCACGGTTTCTGTTAAAGCATTTTCTCTAAGATGAGTTTCTTTGAGTAGATTCGGGGACAAGAAATTCTATAATTACCTGAAACCTTTTAACCTTTTAGCTGTTAAACTACTAGTTAGTTTGTCGTGAGGATGATGAATGTAGGAAAACAACAATGTGAAAGAAAGAGATCCACATGCAGCAGCAGATCAGTGATGTTTTACATATGTTTTATGGCGAATTCCTCAACTTACACAGTCAGATGAAAGTGCTAATCAGCACAGTGACGGGGAGTGTGTGAGTGGCTCCAGGTGGGTTGTGGTCTTCAGTGTATTTACTGTTGTGCGCTGCAGGCATTTACATTAGCGGGTGGAGCGCCACCATGGTGTCACATAACTGGACGTGTTGTGCGTTAAAGCTTAACCGTGTTAAGTTGCATTGAGCGCTATGATAAGGATGAACATGTGGAAAAAATACAGTAGAGCTGCTTCCCTGCAGTGGTTTGAGCTTTTTTAGGACACCAAGACAAGTCTGTGCTGACGTCATCTCGTGACTTTGTCCGCTAATCCACCTCTCCTTTCTTTTCCTACTTCAAGCTCACTTCAAGCTTTCTCTGTATTGTGTTTTTCATGAAAGACTCTTTATTTTATTATTATTTTTTGTTCCATCCCCTGAATGCATATATTCCCAAAGGCTTTGTGCAGAAGCTTCAGGTCGTCTCACTCATGCTTGGGAATCTTTTTTTTTTCTTTCTGTTTTTATTTTTGTGCTGCAAAAGTGTTTAGTTTGAGTAGTTTGAGGTAGGCTATTTTAAACTCTTCTTTGGTCTGTTACAAGATGAAAGCTAAGCGTGTGTGTGCGTTTTTCTTTTTAAGTGTAAGCTGTCAGTTTTTCTCTCTCGTCTGCTGCTGGTCTGCTGTTTGTGGATGTGAGCGTGAAGAGGGAGTCAGACGGGGCGAGATGTTGGGGGAAAAACAGGGTCACATGTTGAGGGAGACAGGGAAGGAAGACGGCTATAAAAAGATTAATTAAAAATGTGTGGATAGACGTGCTGGAGAAGAGGTGGAGGTGGGGGAGGGGACGCACCGTGCCGTCTATCTGGATGTGACGTAACCCTGGAGTGTAAGGCTGTAAATGATAACATGCAGCAGGGAAGAGGTGTGGAGGAGGGGGAGAGTGGGGTTGTTTTTTTTTTTTTTGTTTTTTTTTCTGTGGAATTGAAGGGGGAAATAAATGAACAGCATGTGTGTTAGCAGTGTTTTAAAGCCCTGAAACTGAGAGAAATAATCCACAAGTTAATTGTGCTCCGGCAGAGGAAAAACTTTGTCCCAGTTCTTTGTTTAAACTTTGTTCTTACACTATTTTTCTTTTCTTTCTTTCTTTTTTTTAAAAGCTGAATCAGGTTTGGTTTCGGTGATCTTCATCTACTTTGTCTTCATTAGGCTAAAATGCAAACACACAAACAGCCACACAAAGAGCTCAGCAGCAGGAACAGTTGTGCAGGCTTTCAGTGGTTTTTGGTTTTTTTTTTTTCCACATGTTTTCATAGCACCCCACTGAGCTTGATGCAAGTCAATGTAAAAATTGCATCTGCGGTGCCCCTCTTTTCCCCCGCCGTCCCCTTTCTCTCCCCCCTTTCTCCCTTTCAAAGAATTTTCATTTGAATGAAAGCCCTGCCTCAGTTTTGTTGTGCTTGAAAGGCAGGGGGAGGGGCCCAATTGGTCAGGATCTCCTTTGAGCCTAGCCAATGCGAGCACACCTCTCGCCTCCCAGCCCGCCCCTTGTACCCCTCCGAGTCTCCCGGCGACATGCGATTGGCTGGCTGGGAGGAGCCAGACTCTGTATTAAAGCCTGTCCCGTCTGCTCCACTTCAGTGTTAAAGAGAGTCCCCGTCTGTCAGCCAGAGAAGTGTGCGTGCATGTGTGAAAAAGAGAGAGTATGTGTGGATGTGTTATGGTATTAAGCGGTGGAAAGAAAGTGGAGGTTTATCTGACTTGGACTTGTTTCTTTCTAACCCTCTCCAGGACTACAGGGCGCTCCTGCTGAGTTGCCGGCCGGCTTTTTGGATCTGATCACAACTGGACAGGCGGGCTGGGGCTAAACAGAGGATTGTAAAGCGGATCAGAGAGACTGTGGTGTTGTCTGAGTAACTGGCGACTGATCTACAAGACTTGCCTTTTGGATTTAAAGAAACAAAAAAAAAAGAAAAAGACTGACCCTGACCCACAGTCTCTCACTGTTCTGGATCACAGCTGAGTTAATAGAGGTGGTCTGCACAAGGCTGGTGTGGAGGATCTGACCCCAACTGACCCTGTCTCGCAAGTAGCCTTTCACTGAGCCCGGACTGGGAAAAGGGACAAATAAAAGTGCAAGAGAGGTGTCGTGGAGGACAGACGAAAGGCAGAGGAGCAGCACAGCGACCGGTAAGGAAGTTAAATGGGGTTCTGAGAGCACGGGTGTGAGAGGGGGAGGAGTGGGGAGAAAAAGAGTACAAAAGAGCCCTTTTTTTGTTTCCCTTAAGCTTAGAGAGGATGTGTGGGAGCTCTAAAAGGATGTTCACTGACCATTAAAGCCAGGTGTTTGCCTGCCTCTCCTCCTGTCAGCTAGTGTCTGACCATGAAGCTGTAAAACTGTTTTCACATACAAGTGAATTATTTTATGTTCCAATTACTTGTAACTCATGGAAAATCTCTATTTTCTCTGTCCAGCTCGTGCAGAATGCCAGTGGAGACCCTGCGGCCCTCAGATGGCCGTCTGGCCGGGGTCCCCTTTACCTCTGCCATGCCTTTCAGGATACTCAATAAGGGTCCGGATTATTTCCGCCGACAGGCTGAGCCCGGGGCCCGCAAACTGAGCGCCGTGGAGCGCCTGGAGGCCGACAAGGCCAAGTATGTTAAAAGCCAGCAGGTGGCACTCACCCGCCAGGCCCCCATCCAGCCTCCAATCATCCGCAAGCCCCTCGTCCCTTCGGGGATGATGATCAACACCCCTCCAGCCCGGAAAGTTAACCGATCGCCGGCTGAGGGGGAGAACACTGCAGGCAGGCAGGGAGCAGGAGACAGGAGACGACCTGCTCTAAACTTGGATATTCTAAATAACCTAATCAATGACGTATGTGATGGACCATCACATTGTTCCCAGTCCTCTTCCTCCACCTCCCCTTCCTCGTCATCTCCGTCATCGGGAGCTAAGAGCATCAGTAGCAGTCTTTCAGGAGAGCAGGAGAGGAGCAGCCGACTCTCCAACAACCTCAAACCTTTGAATCACGCCCTCGCCAACTCATCGTCCACCTCCTCCTGCACCTCCTCTCCACTCAACAATCATCTTCGGACGGCGGCAGCAGAAGTGACTCGACGTCCACCCCCTGTGCCAGCTCGCACACCCCGCTTTGGCGTTCCAGTTCCCTACAGCTCCCCTAACTCGGTGACAGTACGCAGGGTGGACGTTCGGCCTCATGCTGAGATACGGAAGCCCCAGAGAGCTCAGCTGCAGCCACAGCTCAGGCCCAGACAGACACCCCAGGGCCAAGTCGCACACCCCCAAGTCCCACCCCCATCACCCCCTCCCCCCTCCCAGAATCAACCGCAACCCCTCCCTCAGTCATCCCAAGCCATCCCCACTCCATCAGCCTACCTGCCACCCAGTCCAATGCTAGTCCGAGCAGGCATGATCCCTCCAGCCTCACCCGCTTTCACCCGCATCTCAAACGCCAGCTCCAAAGGGTCTGCCCGCAAGCACCCATCACTGCACCGCTCCAAGTCGGACCTGAGCGACCGCTACTCCCGTGCCACAGCCGACCTGGAGCGTTTCTTTAACTACTGCGGGTTAGACCCCGAGGAGGTGGAGGGAATGGGCGGGGTGGAGCGCTTCACGAGGGCCAACTCAGACATTGTGTCAGTCTCCAAGCTCCGAAGCGTTAGCACGCCCAGCTCGGAGTGTGGGGACGACCGGGTCAGGGAGGACGAGGACGACGAAGACGACGGTCCGTCAAGGGCCAACGAGCGGGTCCCGTATGGCATCTCTGTCATCGAGAGGAACGCTCGAGTCATCAAGTGGCTGTATGGCATCCGACAGGCGAGAGATTCTAACAACGCCGTCTCTAACGTATAGACCGTCAGGGACTCGGACTCCTGTTTGTTCATCTTTTGCTGCCTTACGTTACAGATACGGATAATCCTGCAGTTGATGTGTTTCCTGTAAAGACTTTCTTTTTTGTTCTCGGAATTTCACATCGGATGTTTAGAACTGGGCTGCAAGTCAGTACTTGCAGCGGAAGATGCAATAATAGTCAGAGAATGGTGAGGATGAAGGCAGAGGATGATTGCGATAGGGTCTCCTTATGTAAAGGTACTCTGTGTGTGTGTGTGTGTGTGTGTGTGTGTCTGTGTGTGTCTGTGTGTGTCTGTGTGTGTGTGTGTGTGTTTTGGCACAAAGGCAGACTGCCACTGAGCAAGCCAGGAAGAAAACCACGTTGATACTGTGAAACTTTTTCACACAAAAAGCTTCTACGATCATATTCCTGTTTTTTGTTTTTTTTGTTTTCAAAAACCTTTTAGGCTGTTGGACTGTTATTATACACGTTTGTGTCAGCATGCAAGTGAATCATTTGTATACATTATATTTTAGGGTATGTCATCAAGCACACGTCTTCCTTGCACAGAAGTTCGCTGCACTGACTCACGTTCAGGTCAATTACAGTTAGTGCTGTCTGTATATCGGAGTGCAACGTCTTCTAATTGTGCGCATCCGCAACACTTTCTCACATCGTGGCTCACGCTGTGCTGGTGCAGCCCGAGAAATCAGTTTGCTGTGTATGTCCCTGCACGTATGAGAGCAAGTCATATGATGAAGGATGAGCTCACATGTAGACGGTTGAAGTAAGTGTAACATGACAAAGATATTTAGCCTCCAGGGTGGGAAAAAATTGGAGGGAAAAACGAAAAGATGGATGAAAGGAAGACTGAAAAGAGAATACTCATGGATCAAAAGAAAAGCTACCTTTGCTGTATGAATATGTCTGCGGCTCTGAAAGTGTCTCAGGAAGATGGCATACTAACAAAATGGACCAATATTTATTTGGAAAATGTAATTTAATGTATTTTTTAATATTGGATGACTTTGTGTACAGAATTCAATCTCTGTTCTTAAGTGCAATCTGATGGTGTTTACTAGAATCACAGTATATGTAGGATGACAGTTAAATCCAGGAAGGAGACAAATGCAAAGTGTGAATGTTGCACCTGTCTCTCTGTGGGGAGCACAGAAAGTGAGACTGTTGTGTATTTATTCAACTTCCTGTTTGTCTGGGAACAAGAGGTCTGTCTCCTCCCTCACCCTGTGTGAGTTCTCTCGAGTTCTCCTCTGCATCTACTGCCTTCGTAAGTTATCCAGCAGTGTGAGTGGCGGCCACGTTTCCTCAGACGAGAGGGCCGGAGAACACATGCAGTATGCTGTTGAGTCCATCACTCAATGCCCAAAGAATCTTCAAGAGATGAGAGATGGAAAATGCTTTACCATGGTGTATTCTGAGCAGTTAATAAAAAAAACAAAATGTTCAATTACGTTACTCTTTGTGGTTTTTCTTTATTTCTCTCTAAATATTAAGGCAGATGGTGGTGCTTCCAGCGTATGGCTCCAAACAGTCACTCCTCTGATTTATTTGGCGTTTATGATAGGCTGCTGCCGAGTCCAGCTCAGTTCATTTGAAGCAGGTCTGCTTTAAATTATATTTCAACATGAATAATTGACACATGGC
Source organism: Copadichromis virginalis (assembly GCF_057382275.1). Classification (NCBI taxonomy): domain Eukaryota; kingdom Metazoa; phylum Chordata; class Actinopteri; order Cichliformes; family Cichlidae; genus Copadichromis; species Copadichromis virginalis. The sequence continues at coordinate 33,519,288 of NC_140639.1, read as the reverse complement.
AATCTGACATCAGCACAAAATTGCTGAGCAAGTTGTAATCAGTAACATCAGGTTAGGAGCTACTGTTATGTTTTTACTCAAAAGTACTGAAACGGATATTTAGTGAGACGGAACAAACTGCAGTGTAGATAAAGTCCGACTTTCCTTCACTGTGCCATTTGTGACACCTTTTTCAGAGATCTGGACCTTTTAGGTCTTTAAACTGCTTTATTTAAGGGGAGGCAGTGTGAAAGGGGCCCATTTCTAGCAGCAGCTTTGCAATCAAAAGCTGAAACTCCATCTAACTCCAGAATCTCTGCTTTTGGGGTTTGGAAGGTGACCGAAAAGCTTAGTGCTTTATGGATCAAAGGACACGTGCAGAGAAGTGGCTCATGCTGGAGTAGCCTGAAACACAGTGATTCTGTTATTGTTTGATTCCACTGCAACTGACTTGAAATAAACATGCATGTGGTGCAAGATGTATGTTCTCGAGAGTTGTGCGCTTTAAAGACTAAGAACTCAGTTGTGGACTTGTTAGGGTATTTGTAATTGATAGATTTATTTTATCACATAAGTGTTTGATCCTAAAGCTGCAGAGAGAGTTTCCAGAACATATTAAATATACTCAACAATTCAGGCAAGATGCAGTGTCAAAGCCCTCAAGTGTAAGAATATTTTGTACTAATGATGAATAAACTTGCTTTAATATGTTTTGTAAGGAATAACATTTAGTTTCAACTCAACCATCCTGGGTTTTTGAACAGTCTGGGATCCAGTTCACTGTAAACTATAATTTCATCACCCCTCCAGACCAACTCTTCAGATCAAACACCACTTCAGATGAGTAGTTCTGGTTTCTTATGTCTGTGTTATGGCATTTTCAAACAGCTGGACTGAGGTTCTTGTTTCATGCCTGAAACCAGTCCTTTCAAACCCTGGTATGGTCTCATTCATTATGTCTGCCAAAACATAGCTTTGATTGACATTCTCTTGACTGGTTTTTAGTGTGTGGGTGGCTAGAGAGTTGAAGTGTGATGAAGTGGGGAACTTTGTTGCAAATGATAAATATTGCTGCCTGGAACCTGGGTTTGGGCATCACGACAGCAGCCTGCTTCATTTCCCAAGCAGCTCTGATGAACAGCAAGCAACACTGAGCTGGAAGGAGAGAAGTAGAAAATCTAACTGACCAATGGATCGCAAAAGTCAAGGGCTCAGAGATGGAAGAGCACCACAGAGAAGCCTGTGAATGGAGCTAAATAACAAGAAAGAAAATTGGGGTAAAGACTTGTGCGAGAATTGAATGGACTTCTGAGCATACGGTAAGTTGGTCAAAACAGCTGGGTATTCCTTTAAATCGCAGTAAGTTAACTTACAATGGAAATGTTACTACCGAGGAATCGGGTAACGTTTCCAGCAACTAGTCATGTGTGTCATTATAGTGTAGAAGAAAGGTGAGCACCAACCAAATATGAAATGCAATCATAAATGCTGAATGACCAGAAGTGTTTTTGCAGAACTTTGGGAACCATATCATTGGATATAATGTCAACACTTGTTTGACATCTGCTTGAAATTCTGTTATTATTTGAGTCTTCATTTTGTAAGTATTTGGTTGTATCAGATGTTCTGTGATCTTATTTTCTGAAATAAGAGTGGGGCAAGTCTTAACTTAAACCGACTTTGACCTTTGAACAACAAATTCTGATCGGTTTATCTTGAATCCAGATGATCATTCATGCTAAATTAGAGAAAACTAGCCCGAGGCTAACTTAGTCAACATTTGGTCAGCACATTGTTAGTTTTTAACAACCAGCTCTTTAAAATGAAAAACAAACCCATTGACCAATTGCTGTTGATACTGTATGACAGGCTTAGTTGACACCATCAGAATGTAATTATTTCAGTTGAACAGACATCTGAAATAAAAAATAAGATAGCCGATAGCCTTAATTAATGATGTGCCTAATGTTACAGAATGCCTATAAACACTGAAGTAATGCCACATTGTTACAAATGCTTCTTCCATCCCAATAATGTTAGTTATTTTAGCTAGTTATGCTAGCTTGGTTATGGTTTGCCCAGCTACTTTGTTGCTACTTACTTACAATATTAGCTAATAGTACTTTCAGTGATATAATATTAGCAAAATACAACTTGGTTTGTAGATGCCACAGGTCCAGTACGTACATCATATTCTGAAGAGGTGACATTCCATGTGCCAATTGCCAGTGTTGGTAGCCGGGGTTCGGTCTGCCAGGGCCTCCACTCCTGGTCGCCGCCCGGCTCACAATGCTGGTGGTGGGCCTGCAGGAGGATGAGCCCATGTCCCGTATTTGGGGACATGGGCTCATCCTCCCCAGGCCTGGCTCCAAGGCAGGGCCCAGTAACCCTATCCAGGGTGAACTGCTCCCCTGGTGTTCTGCTCATAGGGGGTCTTCTGAGTCGCTCTTTGTCTGGTCCCTCACCCAGGACCCCTCCACATCGAAAGGAGCCAGTCGAGGTGGTTTGGGCATCTGACAAGATGCCTCGTGGGCAACTCCTTGGCGAGGTGTACCGAGCATGTCCCACCGAGAGGAGGCCCTGGAGCAGACACAGGACATGCTGGAGAGATTATATCTCACTGCTGGCCTGGGAACGCCTTGATGATCCCCTGGACAAGCTGGAGGAGGAGGCTGGGAGAGCGAGATCTGGGCTTCTCTGCTTAAGCTGCTGCCCCTGCGACCTGGCCCCTGATAACCAGAAGATGGATGGATGGATCTTCTGAAGAGTAGGGACAGGATTACTGGGAGGTGGATGTTACTGGATTGCATTTGTCATCCAAATTCAGTGCTAATTTTAGCCAAATTTTGATCAAATCAACAGAGAGTAATGTGATTGAGCATGCTTTTCTGCCCTCTACATTCACAAGGATATTAGCAGTTGGTCGGTTTGTCAAGCTAGTGCTGCTAATTTCTCTATGTGGTGCCATTATAGCATTGTGAAAGAAGAACTAAGTCATTTCTGTAACTTTAATCTGTTCTTCTGCTAAATTGACTTTTAGGTCACACGTGAGTGCCACTCTAAGTCTGTTTTACTTTATTTTTCAAAATTAGTTGTCACTGTGTTTGCACTTTTTTATGAGAAGAGATAGATAAAAGATCTGAAAAGTTAACTACACTGATTAATTTTCTTTAATAAAAAGGACAACAGGGCAGCAGCCCTGGGTTTTTGACAAATATAGAGAAAGAAAGACAGAGGTCACAGGTTGACTTCAGCTGCCAGGAAGTATTCCAAGCTGATCATCTTGCATCACATCTTCTGGGCCTTACATAACAAGCCCCTCAGTCTGGCACAACAATTCCCTTGTTTTCATTTCATAATAGAGTAGTTACGTAACCAAGAGCGGACACCTCTGACCTGTTCCTCTGGGTGAGGTAGGGTTTGGTGGTATGGGCTGATGTAAAGAGTCCAAAAAGGCTAAGCACTTCAGCTTTGGGAGAGCAACACATGTCTCGAGAGGATAAGATGTCTCCCCCTGCTGTGGTCTCCCCACAGACAAATGAAAACACACGAAGAACCATCTCTGTGTCATCCTCATACTACCTCTCTCCCCACTCTGGCTGACCATATGTCCATATTTACTGAGAGATCAGCTGGGCTTTGGCACTATGTCAGAATACACAAGCACACGCACAGAGTTTGTATTTGTGTGAGTGCGTTAGCATGTTTGATGACTTTTGTGGCGCTTACACACAGATGATGTTTTCAATCCTTTTGGGATCCATGTTTTCATTGCACGCATACTTAAGGCCAAATGAATGCACAACTGTGCTGGACTTGTGTGACTGCGCGTGTGAGTACGTGTGTGACGTGAGGAGTATTGCAGTGAGGATTGTATATCGCTTGATCCCTGTAGTACCGCTAATGTATGTCAGAGCTTGATATAGTCGTTCTGAATGGCCCTGGGAGTGATAAGCTGATTAAAACGCTGGGGCAGATGGGATCTCTGTGTTTTTTACTATATTTGTGTGTGTGTGTGTGTCTTTCAGTGGGACCTACTGTACATCCCGTGGGAAAGCAAAACTGGGCTGTCTGTGTTAGCTTTACATGTTGTTGCAGAGTGCTGCGCTGCTTCCCTTATCTCTCGACACCCATCTCCCAATTTTCCATGCTCCGTATAAAGACTCTGAGCATTTATCTGTTCATCTAAATCATACCAGCCTCTGGATGCTTCCTAATCACATGGAGCATTATGCTTTGTTTACATTCCTCTATACATATGGACATGAAGCAGCTTTTGTCATTCAGCTGGCCTCAGACAGACCTGATACTTAGTTCCTGCTGTGGTTTGACTATTTGGCATATTAAACTGTGAATATGCTGGAAAAGTGCATTGAAAAACAGTCCAAAATATTTGAATATCCACTAGAACCAATATTCAAATCTTATTTATTCCGAGCAAAGAATTCACTGCAGGTTGTCTTCAAGACATGAGACTGTGGTGACAGATTTTTTTCCTCTGAAAATGGAGCTGTTCAGCACTCCTGTGTAGCGTAAGAGAGTCTAAACAGCAACTAACACCAATGACCAGAGCGATCACTGGCAGTCAATTACATTCAGCAACTTCAAGTAATCACAGATCAAATAACTGCTGGTGAGGCGAATCATAACAACAGTCATCTCAATTCAATGTATACTGTAAGGTAAAGACCCTACTATAATAGACTGCAACAATCACATGACCCACTGAGCAAACACTTGGTAACAGTGGGAAGGAAAAACTCTCAGGGAGCAGCAGTGATCTACTGCAACTCGTTATTCATCATTTTTAATTTTTTTTTAGCTTTTATCCAATAGAGACAGTAAAGCAGGAAGAGAGAGAGGGGAGAAGGCATGCAGCAAAGGGCTCCAGACTCAAACTCAGGCCTACTCCTCTCTGCTCATATGGCTCATCCCACTGAGCTAAACCAGGATTTGGTTGTCCATCTTTTATACTGTCTATGGTGCTATGTACAGTAGTCAGTGTTGATTACAGTCCAGGATTGGGTGGCTATTTATATCAGTCACAAAGAAAAGTCCTTTTCTTCAGATTGGGAGTCCTTTGTTGGCTCCATGGAGCAAATAAATAATCACAAGGTGACATTTTTTATGTTGTGCTCACAAATAATTAGAATGAATTAAAAATTTAATTAAAATAAAAGATTAGCAATCTTTTTTTCAGCGTAAATTTACACTTATATGTAATGTGTTATCCTAGATAGAAAAACCTTAGTAAGGGGCAACATCATAATGTTCGACGTGGCAACAATGTTATAGAGCAGGGGTAGGCAACTCTAGGCCTCCAGTGCTGATGTCCTGCAGGTTTTAGATGCGTCCTTGGTCCAACACAGCTGATTCAAATTGTTAAATGACCTCCTCAACACGTCTTGAAGTTATCCAGAGGCCTGGTAATGAACTAATCATTTGATTCAGGTGTGTTGAGCCAGGGTGAGATCCAAAACCTGCAGGACACCGGCCCTTGAGGCCTGGAGTCGCCTACCCCTGTTATAGTCTACCTTACAATATAAACCACCTTGAGGCAACTGCTGTTGTGATTTGGCGCCATATAAATGAGATTTAATTGAATGCTGAATTTCAACTGACAAGAATTCGTCATTTTACTTTTAATTACCTGCTGATTTGTAATCTTGCTGACTGGGCTGCATCAAACTTTTTCAAATGTAATTACCAAGTTTAATGATTCAGTATTTAAATTTAGCAACATCAGTATCAGCGTGTTTAGTCATAGTTACTGTGATAGTCACAATGTTGCTCATATGAGGCTGCTTGTGTTTCACAAAGCATGTTTAATGTAATGTATAAATAGCACATTTCTAGTCTCACTGACTGCGCAAAGCACTTTAGACTACGTCGCATTTTTACTATACAACCATCCATTTTTGTCTGCATCACATCCATGGCCACTGTAGAATCATCAATAAGCCTTACATGCATGTTTTTGAGCAGAAGCTGGAGTATCATGAAGAAACCTAAACAGGCACAGGGAGAACATGGAAACACTCCACACAGAGAGGCCCCAGCAAGGGTTTGAGCTAGGAACCTTCTTGCTGCGAAGCAATGGTGCTGACCACTGCCACCCAAGCTTACAGCATCTAGTATTCACAGGCTGTCTCCCAGCCAACTACTAACCAGACCTGCCCATGCGTAGCTTATGAGATCAGCTGTGCTCAGGGTGGTATGGCCATAAGCCATAAGTATTTGAACAGCATTAGTGCTAGCAAAAACAGCGGCAGGTGTTATTTTGAATGAAATGGTTTAAAAAATGTTTTATGAACTAGAATGATGAAGGATTTGGTAGTGATTGAGAGCTTCACTGGGGAATTATGGTAGAAATGAAAACTTTGTAAATATAATGTGTCTAGACACCACAATTGCTTGTTACATGGTTGCAGTGCCATTGTGTGTTTGCTACCACCGCCTGTTTGATTTTAACATAACTACAGACATAACTACAGCTATTTCAAGAAAAAGATGTAGTAATAGTTAGGTTGGCAACAGGTCATTAACACGACTGGGTCTAAGAAGAGCATCTAGACAGGCAGAGTTTCTTACAAGTAAAGATGGACAGAAGCTCAGAAAGCTGAACACAATGTCTACAAAGTGTGGTAAAATTTCAGAATAATGATCCTTAACATAAAATTGTGTCGACCTTGAATATTTAATTATCTATTGTACATGACATCATCAAGAGTTTATGAGAATCTGGAGAATCTGTACTCAAATGATAAGGCTCAAAATCAATACTGAACTTTGGACCTTGAGGTGGCACTGCATTAAAAATAGAAATCACCACATGTTCACTTTCAGAAATCTGCCTGTGAACACAGTTCAGTGTGGCATCCACAAATGCAGTTTAAAGCTCCACCATGCAAAGAAGAATCCATATGTGAACATAGTCCAGAAACACTGCAGTCTTATTTAAAATGGACAAAAGTAAAGTATAAAACTGCTCTGTGATCAGACAAGAGAACATTTTAATGCTTTTCTGATAACATGTGTGCTGTGTCCACCAGCAGGCTAAACAGGAGTTTGTTATCAGGATTCAGTGCAATGTTTTCTGAAGGTATGGGAGGGCTTCTGAAATTAGCAGCTTAAACATCTCAAACATCAATGCTAAAAGCAACATATGCTTCCATCCAGACTATCTAAGAAATGTTTCATCAAGACAATGTTATGACAGTATCTATGTCTGTCTGTATATAATGATGTTCTTAGTTGACCTTTCACCAACTGAGAACATTTGGTGCATTATGAAATGAAAATGATCACAAAGAAGACCAGCAACCAGTCCCTTCAGTTCCCAAATGTTTATGGACTGCTGCTAAAAGACGAGTGGATGCTACATTTTGGTAAACATGGTCCTGTCCCAACTTTCTGGAAACATGTTGCTGCCATCACATTTCAAGTGAACGAATATTTTTCTTAAAATGGTAGACTAAGAAACTTAAAAAGAAGGTGACTGGACATCTTTATGTTTGCTCTAGACGCTACTCCTCTCTTCCAAACGCCTGCTTTAGTTGAACTTTTCATGAACTCCAGTTGCCTTTTTAAGCTCCTACGTCTACCATGACCTGGATGACTAAGAATCTACATAAAAATGGTGCATTTTAGGCAAACACAAGTCCAGCACAGTCATGTATTCATTTTGGCTTTAGGCTTTGGACTTTCAGTTTAAACATTTGATTTGTTTTCTGTGTTATACTCTGTATAAAATACGCCATCCATCCATTCGGGTCAAGGGGGCAGCAGCCTAAGAAGAGAAGCCAAGACCTCCCTCTCCCCAGCCACCTTCTCTAGCTTATCTGGGGGAACACCAAGGTGTTCCCACGCCAGCCAAGAGATATAATCTCTCCAGCATGTCCTGGGTCTTCCCCGGGGCCTCCTCCCGGTGGGACATGACTGGAACACCTCACCCAGCAGGTGCCCAGGACACATCCTTGTCAGATGCCCAAACCACCTAAATTGCCTCCTTTCGATGTGGAGGAGCAGCGGCTCTAGTCTGAGCCCCTCCCGGATGGATGAACTTCTCACCCTATCTCTAAGAGAGAGGCCAGCCACCCTTCGGAGGAAGTCAATTTCTGCCACTTGTATCTGCAATGTCCTTCTTTCGGTCACTACACACAGCTCATGACCATAGGGTTAGGGTAGGGATGTAGATCGACCGGTAAATTGAGAGCTTCGCTTTTACACTTAGCTCTCTCTTCACCACAACAGACCGGTGTTGTGTCTACATCACTGTAGCCACAGCACCAATCTGTCTGTCGATCTCCCGCTCCCTTCTCCTGTCATTTGTGAACAAGACCCCGAGATACTTAAACTTCCACTTGGGGCAGGAACTCATCCCTGACCCAGAGTGGGCACTCCACCCTTTTCATGGCCTCGGATTTGGAGGTGCCAAGTCTCATTCCCACCACTTCACACTTGGCTGCCAACCATTCCAATGTGAGCAGGAGGCCATCACACGATGAAGCCAACAGAACCACATAATCAGCGAAAAGCAGAGACGAAATTCTGAGACCATCCAAGTGAAAGCCTTCCGCTACTTGGCTATGCATAGAAATTATGAACAGAATTGGTGACAAAGGGTAGCCCTGGTGGAGCCCATCACCCACCAGGAACGAGTCCGACGTATTGCCGGCTATGCGAACCAAGGATCGAATGGTCTGTAGCAATGGGCCAAACACCCCACACTCCCGGAGCAACCCCCACAGGGCATTCAGAAGGACACGGTCAAATATGCATTTATGAAATTTTCAAATGATTACAGTCTGCTTTTATTTATAATTTACACAGTGTTCCAGTGTTTTTGAGACTTTTGGGGGTTGTAGGTGTCATGTCATCTTTTGTAACTCTAACCGTAACCCTGGTCAAACCATAAAATGTAAATAAATAGAATTTTTATCACAATTTGGGTTGACAGTTATTTCTGGCCACCCTGAAATCACATATGATCACTAAAGATATTTTCTAAAACAGTAAAGAATGAGTGCCCTTCACCTAATGCCATCAGTAAGTCAAAGTTTTCATTTTTCCGACTAGAGATGAATTGGTGCTGCTGTGGTCATTTTCACTATCAGGTTTAAAGTACACATTTTCACCACATAGTTTAGCCCATTTTAACCATGAATAACTACAGTAATAGGTTAAAAATATAAGCACTTTACTACTAAGGTGAGGTAAGAATCACCCATAGTGATGTTACAGTGTGTCTGCATTGTGCAAGATAGGATTCCAAGTGTTTGCTGACAGGCACAATTTTACTCCCATGTTTTCCCACTAGAAACAGAAGACGTGGGAGGCTGATCTAGAAAGCATGGTGTGATTAAGAGTGTGTTTAGGATGCGTGTGATTAAATGAGGTGGATTGTGGATATTTCATAATACTGACGCACTCACAGACCACAGCAAAGATCAGCAGTTTATAACACACACAAGACACACTCAGACGGGACAGCACAGAGTTGCAGAGCAGCAAAGCCACATCTGAAATACACACTCATGTCTGTACAAAGGGAAGATGCCAGTAATTAAGCTTGCTTATCAGGTGTTGTGTAAAAGCCTACATAAGTGATTATAAATAAATTGGTCTTAGTCTCACAGTTGTCGCGTTTTGAATTTAGTGTGATGGTATCTTTACCCTTATGTTCTTTACATTGATTCAAGAAGTGCAGTTGTGAAAAGGAAAGTAAATTATGGGACATAATTAAAAATAATCTAGTCTAGTCTAGTAGGTTCTAATATTATTTATAGTGTTGTCAGCGTTAATCTCGTTAAAAGGACTTTAACGCCATAACCACATTATCGCAGCAAATCTCCGTTAGTGAGTTATCGTGGATTGCACCGTGTGTGGGTCTGGACGGCGCTAATGTGTTAATGAGCTAACCACGCTAATGCGTTGACGCCGTGCAGGTCTGAGATTTGATTGGCCCATTGGACCAGCATGATTCTTTTCTTTTCATTCTGTTGTAGATTTGCTGCTCTTTGGGAACATTGACCTGTTAAATGACCCAGTTTCAACCACACTTCAGATGCCTCACATTTGTATACAGAGGCATTCCGGTCCTGCAGTTGGAATCATCACCTCTCCACCACCGTGCTTGACAGCTGGTATGAGATGTTTCATGTTTTCAAGTTCATTCGCATGAACCTTAATATTTAACATGCTAACTGGTAGAGTCTGATATGTAGCTCCTGGGTTTTTTGCAGTTTCTGTGAGTATCACACAGTCTAAGGTGAATTTGCTGGGAGGTCTACTCCACTTGTCGATAATCTTTCTCATTGTAGAAGGATGGCCTTCAAGTTGTTTGGAAATGGGTTTCCCAAATTGACTGGCAGAAACAATTGCTTCTTTCTCACATATTTGCTGATATATTTCCTCCCGATACCTGAATGCTCCAGACTAGCAAACTGCCAAAACCTCTTGTTTTATAGAGATGCTCACACTTGCTGATAATCAGTTAGTCAAGTCCATTTGATTCACATTGCCTAGTAGCTATATGGTTCTGCATTGCGCTGCCATAAAAACCTAATGGTTACGTGAACTTTGTTGATCTACACGTGTTCCTCTACAGGGCCAGCAATGTTGTAGTAACAATGTATATAGTTTTTACCACCACTGTTCCACAAGCATACCTGCCAAGTATAAACGTCATGTGATATATATTTACAGGCATGTCAGAATTAGATTGTTTCAAATACTCAAATGGTTGTCTGGACGGTCTGTCGTTATAAGTAAACAAGGATTATGTGGCTGGAGCCTTAGGAGTCTTGGCTGGACATGTCGGAGACAGATGTGGAAAGTTTGAAAACAGTCTGAAACACCTTGCCAGAGTTAAAGGAAACAAAGGACAATCTGAAAAGTACCTAATTTTTCCAATGGAGCTGTAAAGGTAGTGAGGGAACCAAATAGAAAAGGTCAAATTTGAAGTATTGAACATGAAAAGTACCCATATAAATGCCTCGATTGTTTCATTACAGTTTCAAAAAAAATGTCTTGACGCCCGTATTTTCTCTTTTTTCCTCTGTTATCTGTTTAATCTTTCTCTTTCTGTCAATGTTATTCCTTGCCCTGGCATTTTTATGACTCATGCCTCTTGGATTTTATGTGCTGACATTCCGACAAGAATTTGGACTGACCTGAGGTCTCAGACTCAGCCAAGTAATCTGTGAACAAATCTGCTGAGCTTTAAGACAACAACATGCAAACACCAAACAGACGTGGATTTGGATCCTTTGCAGTCATTTTGCTCTCATGTAAATTATCTTTCGTACAGCAGCCAGTGCCTTAGAGGGAGGACACAGTTAACAAATAACTGTACTCCTAAAAGAACATTCAAAGAAAAGAGCAAAGTACAACCAAGGAAACTTTGATTTGAATATACGTCATTGCAAAGCTTAAAAGCACTGTGACAAATTTTTTTTTTTTAATAATTGGACAGAATTTTTTCCTGCAGCCAAAACAAAATCTCTCTTCCTTTTCCCCTCAGCAGTAATCAGCGGATGCATGGAGTGTACCCGCCTCTGAAAAACTGCCAGACGCACACAAATGTGCCTGGCAAGTGTGTGTGAGGCAAAGAGAAAGTAGGCTGATCTCCAGAGGCTTAATGTTTACCTAACCTCTGACTGAATGAAAAATCCCAGTTTTTGACACAACTGCATTATAGTTAATTTTCCAACTTGCTGTTACTTCAACTGTTCAGGTCTTCCGCTGTGGGTGGCAAATTAAACAATTAATAGTAACAATTAAGAAAATATGTTTGCTGGCTACCCTCTTTCCAGTTCAGGGTCACAGGAGAGCTGAAAACTGTCCCAGGTGTCATAGTGCGAGAAGCAGGGTACATCCTGGTCACTTGACCCTGCAGGGCTAACACGAAGAAACAGACAACCACTCATTCTCACATGCACAACAAAGGCCAATTTAGAATGAATTGTGGGATTGAGGGAGGAAGACAGAGCACCTGCAGAGAACCCATTTATTAATGGATGAACATGCAAATCCAAAACAGAGAGGCTTGTTGCAGGGCCAGATGTGTACGTGGAAACTATTCTGTGATGACATTCTGAGATATTAATAGACCATATATATATACATATAAATACAAAATATGAGTAACTGTATTCCGTTACAGTTACCGTTTAAAAAGGTGGTATTCAGAATCAGTGTTGGTCAAGTTACTTGAAAAAAGTAATCAGTAACTAATTACTGATTACTCCCCCCAAAAAGTAATCCCGTTACTTTACTGATTACTTATTTTCAAAAGTAATTAATTACTTAGTTACTTAGTTACTTTTTAAAAACACGATTTACAACCTGAAGAGGTGATAAAGTGATAGATCTTTCAGCCCAATTCTACTTTTTCTACATAATCCATCATACAAAATGTAATCAAATGGAAAAGTCTCTTTTTTTAACTTGTTTTATCAGTTTTAATCTTTTAACTTTATGCATCAAGCAAAACATTTAATTATATGCAACATTCTCTGACTTGAATAAATTAGTTTAACATTTAAACCTATTTTCTACACATTCCAGCACATAAAATAAAATATTTTTTGTGTTTTCACTCACTCTTTCAAACAGATGCAAGTAAAACACAGCAGAAAATAAATAAAGTCAAAGACTCAGCGGTCCTTTTGCTCTATTTTCACCTGTAAAGCAGGAGCAGGGTAGGCGGAGGGTTACCCTGGTGTAGGTGTGCTGCGGTCAGTTGAAGAATCCGCGCGAGTGTCTCTGTGAGTTTCCCATCACGTCCTAGCTACTCGGTGCTTGCTCGGAAGTTTAGGGGTTTTTTTCGCTGTAAAAAGAAGTTTTCTTCCCACGCACGATGGACGCTAATGTTTTTGTCACTTTTTATGGAATCAAACTCAAAGTAAGGTCAGTACTTCCACACTTTAAACGCTGCACGCTCATACTCTCTCCCGCACTCGATATATTATCCATTGTTGATCTGCACACAGCTGCTGTCACCAACGTCGCACTTGCTTACGTCACTGTCATGAGACATTCTCGCAAAAAAAATCACGGTTTTAGTAACGCAGTAACGCAGCGTTCCTACGGGAAAGTAACGGTAATCTAATTACCGATTTTGCAATAGTAATCCCTTACTTTACTCGTTACTTGAAAAAAGTAATCAGATTACAGTAACGCGTTACAAGTAACGCGTTACTGCCCATCTCTGTTCAGAATACAGTTACTTTGTTGAAATAAATGGATTACATGGCAGTTTTTCCCTGTTTTAAATGTTTGGCTATGCCCTCTTTTGGTAATTCCGGTGGAAACCCAAATAAAACACCCATTAAGAGGCTCTACTGAGGGGTGAAATTTCCAGGGGCGTTAGAGGGGTTATGACCCCCCCCCCCCCAAAATAATCACTCCCAACCAATATAACCCCCCCCCCCCCCCCCCAATAATATTATGAATTATCGTGCATAAATAGGCTGTTGATTTTCTTTACTCATTTCAGGTATTATCAGCAAAATAGTTGCATGTTTAATCATCTGGGAATTTACCCAGATTCATTTATTTATTTAGACTGAGATCTTGACCCCCCAATGTTCAGCACAAAGTTACGCCGATGGCTCTAATGCCTGCATCTCAAACTCATGGCCCATGTCACCCCTACTTGTGGCCCGCATAATGACATGAAGAAATATTTTTGAAAATTATTATTCAAAAAATTATTTAATATGAAGGCAATAGGCAGGGTGTTTCAGCCATAGCCTTAAAGAATGTAGCCTCATGGGCAGTGTAGTCCGTGCTGCAGCAAGAATGGACTGCCATACTCGTTATGTGTCTGTGAGCACGAGGAGAAAAAGGATAGTCGAAAAGTACTGACCAGAAGCGGGAGATGGAAGCATGTAAATATAATAATAACATTCATGTAGTTGTAAAGAGCAGGATAATATAATAAGTAATCCAAAGTATTCAGAATACGTTACTCTCATTGAGTAACGTAACGGAATATGTTACAAAATACATCTTGGGGGATGTATTCTGTAATCTGTAGTGGAATACATTTTAAAAGTAACCTTCGACTACTCTGCCTAGGGTCGACAGTGCAGCCTAGGCGGAGTAGTCGAACACAGATTCACTGAGCGCTCAACACAGACAGCATCGTCAGAAGGAAAATTGATAAAATAAATTACAAATGTTGTATTGTTCGATACATATGCGTACCGAACCGAAAGCACTGTATCGAACGGTTCAATATCGATACGAATATCGTTGCACCCCTAATATATATATATATATATATATATATATATATATATATATATATATATATATATATATATATATATATATATATATGTATATATATATATATATATATAATGATTCATTAATGACCTCCTTTTAGTACTGGTTGGATTCTGTCACCAAACTTCTATGTTCAGTTTTCTGCATTTTGTTTTGGACAATGCCTAATCTGAACTAAAATAACATGAGACGATGATTCCTGTTACACACACACACACACACACACACACACACACACACACACACACACACACACACACACACACACACACACACACACACGCTTTTCTTTCCAAGCTCCTTAGACTTCGGTGACCTGGATAACTGAGAACCTTCACAGACAGGAGAATTAACCAACTGTTTTCCACTGAACCATCCAAAGTCTACTCCCAGTGGCAGAGCAACAATCTGAAAACACCCCTACCATGGCTGGAAACAGAGCAATACTGAAAGAGCATATGGAAGAAGGACACAACTCATAACAACAATGGTCAGCGGCTACTGGAGCTACTTGCAGACCATAGAAACCTCCCTGAAAATCCATGAAAGAGTCTCAAGTATGAAGAGTTGGACAGCACTAAGTCCTGACATGATTCATGCCTACTGGCTAAAGAAGCTCCATCTGTGCCTGGAGCTTCCCTATGAACCATAGGGACTACAGAATGGAGAAATTGTCAGTCACCTCCTCCACATGGATGACGTTGAGCTGGAGTGAACAAGACATTGACTTACTCATCCACACCACAAGGATCTACAGCAGTGATATTCAAATGTCAAGCAGACTGCATAAGTGTAGTCAGATAGTAACTAAGAGAGGGAAAGCAATCAGAACTGAGGGGATTGCACTACCATTGCAGCCATTGGGGATAGCTACAAGTACCTTGGGATCCCACAGGAAAATGGGAACAATGAAGAGGCTGCTAGGAAAGCCACAAGCACCAAATACCTGCAGAGAGTAATGCATGTCCTGAGGAGTCAGGTGAAGAGTAAGAACAAGATCCAGGCAGTCAACACCTCGCCAGACTACCAGATACCCTGCTGGGATACTACACTGGCCAATAAGGAAATAGAAGCCACTGACATCAAACTAGATAGCTCCTTGCCATGCATGGAGCGTTTCACTCCAAGCTCAGCACCCTAATAGAAAGGAAGGAGGCTGGGGACTACTAAGAGTCAGAACCACTATCCGGGATGAAACAAAAAAGATCCATGAGTACACCAGGAAGATGGCCATGACTGATCATGTGCTTATAGTGAAAACCTCAGGTAGCAGCAACCAGAGGAAGAGGAGCAAGAAAAGAATTCATCATGGAAGGGGAGGCCCCTCTACGGCATGTATCACCGGCAGATAGAAAAAGTGACTGATATCAAAAAATCCTATCAATGGATGGAGAAAACTGGAGTACAGAGGAACTAATCATGGCAGCACAGGAACACGCTCTAAGAACAAGAGCGATAGAGCACAGCCAGTGCAGGCTGTGCAAAAATGCCTCTCAGACAATCCAGCACATAACAGCTGGGTGCAGATGCTAGCAGCCAGGGCATATATGGAATGCCATAAACATCTGTGACTAGTATGACCTGGAAATCCCAAGGTCAAAATGCGATGATCACCTAGGTTAATTGAGAATGACCAAGCTAAGATCCTCTAGGTTATGTTTTTAGAATTTTCTAAACTGCCTCGTTTAGTTCATTCTTGCTATCACCCAGCCCTGGGTGTCTCCATCCATGCCTGCCACACAGCTGTATGTGACATGATGTAGCTATACCAAGTGAAAGCAACATCAGGAAGAAGGATCATGAAAAGCTCACAAAAATCTCAAGTCCATTAATCCAGCCTTAATAAAAGTTTTGTTTTCACGTGTCCGCACTTGGATACTCCTCCTCACGCCAGACAGTCTGCTTCTGCCAGATTGTGACAGCAGCGGAGGTTGATCAATCTTGAAAGCTGGTGCTACTAATTCCTGCAGGTGTTCCATCTTTTCTGGATTACGTACAACCCCCTCTGTCGGCATAAAAGCAGTGTTGGAACACACTGTTGTACCATACCCTCATGAGCATCACTTGAACAGTATTGCACTGCAGAAAGTAGTGTGTTGCTACAAAAATGGCGAGAAAATGGCAATTAACAATGGAAAAGAGTAAGACCATCCTAACATTTAAAAATGTATTTCTTTCCTACAGGGAAATTGCAAAAAAAGTCAAGGTGTCAATGAGTACAGTTTCCTTCACCATCAAAAGCCACTCAAGAACTGGGGAAAACACTGAAAGGACGAGGTCTGTGCTTCTGCAGACGCAAAGGCACAACTGAATCAGAGGACAAGTTTCTGAGAGTTAACAGCTTGTGTGATAGGTGGCTCACAGGACGACACCTTTAAGCACAGCTTAATAGTGGTCATAGTAAGCAAGTCTCTGTTTCAACTGTGAAGAGAAGGCTTCGAGCTGCAGGTTTGACGGGACAAGTTGCAG
The DNA here is from genome assembly GCF_057382275.1 of Copadichromis virginalis. Classification (NCBI taxonomy): domain Eukaryota; kingdom Metazoa; phylum Chordata; class Actinopteri; order Cichliformes; family Cichlidae; genus Copadichromis; species Copadichromis virginalis. The sequence goes on along the minus strand of NC_140639.1, from coordinate 33,502,542 downwards.
CAAGAAAGCCATTACTAAGACGCTAGAATAAGACAAAGAGCCTTGCCTTGGCCACACCACCATTGGACTACAGAAGACTGAAGGTTTTATGGACTGATGAATTAAAATTGTAAATCTTTGATCCATCATGTAGGATCTTTGTAGGTGTAAGTGAAATCTCGAGTAGGTGAAAGGGTGGTTCCACAGTGTGTGGCATCAACTGTCAAACATGGAGGAAGTGTGATGGTCTGGGGTGGTTTTACTGGATCCAGGGTCAGTAACTTGTACAGAGTGAGAGGCACCCTGAACCAAAAAGGCTACCACAGCATTCTGCAGCGCCATGGAGTACCCTCTGATATGCGCCTAGTTGGTCAGGGGTTCATCCTACAGCAAGATAATGACCCAAAACATAAGTCCAAGCTATGTTAGAGCTACCTGAGGAAAAAAGAACAAGACTGTAAGCTTGAAAACATGGAGTGGCAGCACAGTCTCCAGACTTAAACCCCATCTAACTTGTTTGGGATGAAATGGACAGAAGCAAAGCAACCTACAAGTGCCACATGTTCATGGGAACTTCTGCAAACAGATATGGGAAGAACTTTCTGAAGAATATTTGATTTCTATTGTAGAAAGAATAAAACTCCAATTGCTTAGTTGTGATATGCTTTCATTTCATAATGCAATTAGACATTAAATTTCATAATATTCAATAAAGTATTTTAGATTACTTCATACCAAAATAATTTATATTCATAACTTATATTTCACATATTAAAACACTAATGTTCTTCATAATATTTAACATGTATTTAAATATAATCCAACATTTGCATGAATGCCAAGTTCCAAAGTTTTACTAGATTGCACTGTACAAGATGATCAGCGTTCTTCACTTCGAGGTCAGAGGTTTTTAATATTGTGGTTATATGCATGGGATTTACTCAGAATGCTATCTTCAGGAGGCACCGAACTCCTCTATGAGTCTTCACAGACTCTATAATGTCGTGGAACATCAGTATTGCTGCTCATGTTTATTATGTAAGTTTTTTGCAAGGTCTTCAATAGTCTTGGCATTTAGGGACTTCCTCATCAGTGATAAAGGAGTGTTGTTGTGAGTCAGAAAATGAGTAAAAATGTGTAAAAATATGGCGAGTGGGGTTCCTGACTAAGCATCAGTTTGTGACGAGTTGGAAGTGATAATGCGTTACTTGAGCAGGGTTGTTTTTTGAGATATCTGTGCCAGTGCTTGACACGTGTGCCTCCAGAGACTCCTTGTGTGCTACTAGAATCATTATGGTGATTGGTTATGGGGCCTTCATGGCCACAGGAAATGTATATCTGCATGCCAGCTGTCTTTGACCGTTGGATCACAGCTGGTATTCAGCAATACAGTAAATCGTCCATGTGCAGCTGTCATTTGAACTCAACTATGGGAAAGCATTTAATAAAGAGGATCGCCAGCCAAGTCTTCTTTGCCAAGTGTGTTTATGCCAGCTATGATGTTGTGGATTAGAAAATCCTACTTAAGGATGTTGCGTCTGTATTAAAATGCAAAAACTTTATATGTGATGTGGATAAAAAAACACTTGTGCTGATAAAACCAGCTTGATGGCTTCATCTCAACTTTAAGCAATGTCCCCCGCAGGGGAGCTTTTCCCAGTGGGTAAAAATATTCAAGTTGATCTGGGTGCTGTTTCCCTGCCGAGACATTAAAGTGTCTGGAAACCTCTCAAGGATCAAACTGCGATTTCACAAATTGACCAGAATTTGTAATCCAGCGAGCTTGAATTGTTCCCTCTATCTGAGAACAGCTGGGACCAAAAAAGCCAGACAGGAAGAGCCTGGAGCATAGACGCACACGGCGACAGAAACACACTCAGGGTGTTCAAACCATGTAAATAATGCACACACACACATACAAACAGTGACAGCTTTTTATTTCACTTCTTTCAGCTGTGTTTTCATCCTTTGAGAAGACAAAGCAAAAACCCTCTTCTAGTTACACATGCACAAGCTAACCCACTTTTGACTATGTTTGAGTTTATGTCTGTAAAACCGCCTGCATGAGGCTGCACAGCTTATACTAGGCTGCACAATGAAGCTAAATCTCTTTTGTTTCACTTAAGCGTGCAGAACATCGGACAAACACATTAGCTTTTTCTCCTGCAGTCTAAACGCATATACCCAATGCACCTGGACACTAAACCCTTTTATTACACATGTATAAAAATATCTCTGATGGTGCAGAAACACACAACAAAATGCTTTGATGATGCTGGAGCATTTGAAGCAGAGAATGAAGGATTTTGTGGTGAATGAAACACAGTACGAGCAGCAGCATCCTATCATGTACGGTTTCACATCCAAGCTGTGCGTGGTGACCTAGAGCTGCAGTAACACACACTGCAGTGGCTCCAGATATTCAGGATTCAGTTTCATCAAATGTCAGTTCACCAGCATTACAAACTGATTAAAAAGGAGCAGTCATAGCAGTTTGTCACACAGGTTTTATTCTATTTTAATGCTTCTTTTCTCCTTCCAAGTCAGCATTACACAGCCAAAAGACTGCTGCTAAATTATCACAGAGCTGTGGAAGACAGTAAAATAACTGGAGCGATTTAATGTGATGTAACCCGGTGAACCAGCATGATATGTAGGTTACTGTTGAATGTTGTTTCTCGTCTCGTCGGCTCATCTAACTGAGGAAGAGTCTGCCTGTGAACCCAGATTAATATTTCACTATTGTTGTACAATGGATTTGTGTGTGTGTGTTTGAGAATGAGTACTCATCTCATGTGTGTATGCGTGCATTTAGATCTGTATGTGCAGGGGCTTAACTCTATGTGCGTGCGTGTATGCTTGCAGTTTCATCAGAGCAAGGTGGCTGCATCTAAAATACTGTGTGCTTCAGTGAATTTCTTCAGTGCACTTGTGTGGGTGTGTGCTCAAGTGTGGATGCAATGTATGTTTGCTATCATCAGTTTCTCAGGCCAAAGGTTATCATTATGTCCTTTCTGGTTAATAACCACTGCAGTACATGTCCCTTCACTAGACCTAGGCACTGCATATTCTACAGGCCACATGAGCCCTGTTTGTTTCCCCTGAGCGACCTGCGTGAGATGTAAATAAATATAAACCTTACAGTTTGCCCCAGTTCAGTGACCAAACAATCTTTGATAAACTGTCCATCAGAGAATGGCTTACTACACAGTACAAGTTTGTTGCTTTGATTTAATACAGCTTCGAATACATCTTCCCCGTAAATGTTGGAACACACGTTTAGGAGAGATGTTTGTTTGCTAGCCACAAACGATTTTTACCTCACATGACAAAAATAAAAACTGATGTAGAATGTAGAGTTTTTAACAAGACATTAACTTCTAAGTATTTATTTACTGAAGTCAGACTTAATGTCATGTGCTTGGTTTTAGAGCAGATTTCTACCTTTAAGGATTAAAACTGGAATTGCTATTACATGTCTAAACATGCAGGAAAAAACACGAACTGGATTGATGCAAAGCTGCAAAAGCAACAAGGACCGAGCTTTACACAACTGGAGGTGTGGGTGTTGGGGGGGTAGTCAAGACCAGCTTTGTGACTTCCCACAACATTGCAAAAAAACCCAAACAGTTCTTTGAAGGGCTGTTTATCTAAGAGTGTTTGGTGGACCCTGTAGCACTAATATGCCCTAAGAAAAACAAGCACTGGAGTATGTGCCCGTCTCTTACTAGTTAAGTTTAGGTACTTTGACCTACTTGGTTTGGTTTAGGAATCCATGCTTTTAGTTAGGATGCACCCGGTTACAACAATAACTGTGCCACAATGAACAATTTGGTTAATTCTCTAAGGTCTAAGTCATTATTGTCTTGACCTATGCTATCAGAATATATAATTTTTGTTTTGTTGTTTTAAAATTGTTCTCCCAAGTGCTGCAATCAGGGGATAAAGAAAGTAATAGAAAACTGACACACATTAAAAAGTATTCATATGTGTCAACAGAGTATTATTTTCTTGTCTCCAAAACAAGCAGGTCTCATGCCCTAATTATACTCTGATTGCAGACACAGACAGGGACAGCTGGAGACCCGACAGCTGAGTAGTCATTCATGTTGTACTTCTTTGAAGTCCACTGGTGCATTGTGATGTAAATTATCTGTGAATAAATCCTCATGGTCACAAACAAAAGGCAGGCATGCGGACATCCACACAGACCTCTGCACACTCTCTGATGATGAAATTTACATCAGTCAGACCAACCAATGAGAGCCTCTGTGTAAAAATCTGGCATAATCACACATAACCCTTACTTTTACATCACTGAGGATAGAAACCGACAGTCAAACACAATCAGGCTAGCAAACGTTGACTTTAACTGTGAGTGTTTAATACTTGCAGGATCATCTAGTAAAATAATTCATGATAATAAAATTTGCAGCTCCCAAGTCTGTTAATATTTAGCTAACACACTTAAAGAATGGTCACTAGTTTGGCCACTAGCAGCCATCTAGAACCAACTGTCTGTCAGGGTCCCTGTCACAATGGCCTCAGGCTGATAGCTAAACTGGACTCAAACGCAGATAAACACAACAGAGACGGCTCGTATATTTACATTTATTAGGTCAGCAGGTGAATTTGTGGCAAAGTGTTGCTAATGGTGTGGCCATGGGTCAGTGGGGTGAACGGGGAATTGGCAGGTAGCGACGGGGATGGAGCGGGTGCGTGGGTAGTCGGGGTGAACTTGGCTTTGAGGGAGAGGCGGTGAGGATCCAGGTGAGTAGTGGCAAAGGCTGGCTGACCTGAGTTCCGCTGTGTCCGAGGTGGTGAGTGGTGGCTGGAGGGCAGGCAGGTGAGGTCCTTTGTATTGTTCTGGAATGCGAGGATAATCCAAGGAGAGTAAATTACAAACCAAGTAGCAAGAGCATGAAAAAACCTTAGAGCCGATACCAACGTGAGGTCGTTGACGAACTGGTGGTGAAGGAGAGTCTCAGTGGAGCTTAAATCTTCAACGTGATTACCCAGAATCAGCCTCAAGTGTGCAGGACTGTAGAAGAGGTGATGGCTCCGCCCAGGGGTGAAGACCGAGGAACTCAGGTGCCTGATGGAACTTTCCAGTCAAACCTCCAGATCCTGACAGTACCCCTCCCTCAACGGATGCCTCCAGGCGACCGACCAGGCTGTAGACTCCGTTGCGACCTGTAGAAATCAGAAATCAGAGCGGGATCAAGAATAAAAGAGCGAGGAACCCATGAGCGCTCCTTGGGACCGTAGCCCTCCCAGTCGACCAGGCACTGGCGACCTCTACCACACTGGCACACATTAATGATCCTCCCGACAGTGTGAGCTGGGTGACCATCGATGAGCCGGGCAGCTGGAGGAGGGTCAGAAGGTGGGCACAAAGGACTAGAGTGGACTGCTCGAATCTGGGAAACATGAAAAACTGGATGTATCCGTAGAGATGCCGGGAGAGTGAGTTTGACAGCGCTGGGAGAGATAATGGAGTAAATGGTGTACGGTCCTATGAACCATGGTGCCAGTTTGCAAGACGACACCTTGAGAGCAATGTCCTTACCTGCCAACCATACCTTCTGCCCCGGGGTGTATCTGGGTGCTGGAGTTCAAAGGCGGTCCTCGTATTGGCAGTGGCAGGCGGATGCCTTTTTCAGGGCTTCACGTGTTCGGGTCCACACATTCCGGCAGTGCTGGTGTTGGACCGAGGGCACAGCCAATTCGGCTTCCTCAGTAGGAAACAGTGGAGATTGGTAACCTAGGGAAGCCTCAAATGGGGACAGAGCAGTTGAAGCTGAGACATGAGAATTGTGTGCATACTCCACCCATGATAGGTGTGCAGACCAGGTGGCTGGGTGACACAATGGAGAGTGGATTCCAATTCCTGGTTGAGTCTCTCTGTTCGACCATTGGTTTGTGGGTGGTAACCGGAACTGAGATTGACTTGAGCACCTATGGCAGAGCAAAACAATCTCCAGACCTGAGAAGTGAACTGAGGTCCCCTGTCTGATGTGATTTCTACAGGGATTCCATGAAGCCGGAAAACATGATCAACCATTAGCTTAGCAGTTTCTGTGGCGGTGGGAAGTTTGTTTAGAGCAATGAAGTGTGCGGCCTTGGAAAATCTGTCTATTACAGAAAGCACAACAGTTTTACCTGCGGATGGGGGCAACCCAGTCACGAAGTCCAAAGAGATGTGTGACCAGGAGCGAGAAGGTATGGCAAGAGGTTGTAGGAGTCCAGAGGGTCGCTGAGTCCGGGTCTTGCTTCGGGCACAGATTTCACATGCGGCAACATACTCCCTCACATCCCGTTCCAAGGTCTTCCACTAAAAATGGAGCTTAAGGAGAGCAATGCTGCGACCTGTTCCAGGGTGACAAGAGAAACGAGAAGCATGGGCCCACCTGATCACTGCTGAGCGAGCAGCTGCAGGGATGAAACGACGATCCGGGGGTCCCGTTCCTGGGTCGGGCTCTGTCTCCAGGGCCTGCTGAATGGTCTCTTCCACACTCCAAGACAGGAAGCCCACCTGGCAGGAAGCAGGCAGCACCAGAGCCGGTTCATGATGTTCCTCATCTGGACTGTATTGCTGGGAGAGGGCGTCGGTCTTTGTGTTCTTGGAGCCTGGACGGAAAGAGATTGAGAATCTGAATCAAAAAACAAGGACCACCTGGGGGGCGTTCAGTTGTTTTGCTGTCTTAAGGTAGGTAATGTTCTTGTAGTCGGTGAAGATAGTGAATGGGTACTCCACTCCCTCTAATAGGTGACGCCATTCTTCCAGAGCAAGTTTGGTGGGCTGGAGACCAAGGAACTCAGGTGCCTGATGGAACTTTCCAGTCAAACCTCCAGATCCTGACAAGTCCCTGTGTCTACCCGGTCGGCTCAGTGTGGCTACATGTATTTTTGTTTTGATTTTTGTGACAATCACTGTGATGTGCATGTAATTTTACTGTGTCATGTTTTGGTGTGGCCAAGCGATAACCCGACGAGACTTGAAGCTCGTTTTTACTTTCAAAAGTAATTTTCCAAAGGAGTAATGACTGTTAGATTGTGGTTGTTTCCGTAAGGTTATAAAGAAAAATGGTTTTTGAATGCTTATTGTCTAATATGTGCTGAATAAAGTCAGAGCAGTTCTACTATGCAAAGAAGTTACTCCTAACGCCTCTTTATCTATGGTAGCATTGATTGCATATTTGTGGGTATAAAATTAGACACAATAGTGTGCGGCTAACCACTCTGGCACTCATCATATCATATTTGTTACTCTCAAATGCTGACTTTTGCAACATATCAGGCGCTGGGGAAATTGCAGCGTATGAGTGTTGATAGTGAGAGTTAAAATGCAATAACACAATGACATAAGTGCATTTATCTGATACAGAAGCAGATAAATCAGCTAGTGTTTCCACACTGGATGATATGTCCAAATGTCCAAACCAGTGAGATTGGTGAATATTGTGTGAGTTTGTCGTTCGCTGAGAGAAAATACTGTACTCATTGTGTGTAACCTAGCACTTGAGAATATTTATTATTAAGTCATAAAAACTGATATGGCTAAGTGAATAGCGCACATTGCTTTTCCCTTCTGATTTGCCAGTTGGTAATTGAGCGGTTTCTCCTCCTCCGGCTCTATAATGGGCTTGTCATGCTGTGCTGCTCAATGCATCTTCAAAAGGAACCAAGTCTCTGTGGCTCAGAGGCGAGGGCTGTAAACTAGGTCGCCAGAATGAGCCAAGGAATTTTTGCAAGACAGAAAAGAAAGTTTGTGTGTATTGTATGTGCATGGATATGTGGAAGGGGGCTAAAACAGTGCATTATTAAGGTGTTTTGGCTGTGGCCTGACTGCATGATTCTGGTTTATTCGGGAAACACCATCAAAATGTGGCTGCTGGAAAAATGCTGTAATGGGATTCTTTTTTCCCTTGCCACTTTTTTGGGAATTTTTTGTGCAGATTTGAGGGTAAATGGGGATTAAAACATGGCAAGAAAAGAGGATGGACAGATTATGGGTATGCCTTTAACCTAAGTGGTCTTGTGCCATAGCATTCGATCGCACAGCTGCCTCCTGTGAAGACGAGGTGGAATGACTGAATGTTACCTTGCCCCCCACTATATCTCTTTTTGTCTGATCGATGTGTCCTGTTGGCAAAAGGTGTCAAAATTTTGAGGCTCTTTCCTTTTTTCCCTTAACTGTGGCTTTTAAGGGGGCTAAAAGTATGCATGTGTGTCTAATGCTAATACTATGAAACAGCAGGGGTTCTTGCATGTGAAGATAACAGTCTTGTTAAGTGCCAGACCTGAGAAGCTTTTACATCTGACGAGGTAAGGTCCCATGAGCCTTTCAGTATCTTACTATCAATCAGACAACATAATATATGCATGGCTTTTTGGCTGTTTTTTTTTCTCAGCATGTGATCTCTGAAACATGCCACCTTTGGGCTCATAATTTAGCAGCATTTCTCTTTAAGACACACTCTTGCACAGCAAACTCATGAAATATGTAAACAGAGATGCCGTAAGCAGTTTGGTTGTAACCCTGGCCCTCGGTGTGAGTCTGTGCGTCTGGATAGGTGTGGAAGTGTTTCTTCAGACATGCATGGGTGTGTTTGGATGCATGTGTGGATGAATTATGGATGCACCAGCTTTTAGAAGAGTAGCAACTGTAGCAGCAGCTGATGAACATTGTTTACATTCTTTGACCTGACTGTGCATGCATGCTGAGGGACTGTGACACACTAATATAGTTGTTAATACACAGTGCATTCCCTTAGCAAGATCGAGCTCTCCCATGACTTTAGAACAGAAACTGGTTGTTCAGATTTGGCATATTAACTGAGTAAATGCATGTAGGTTTTCTGCAGAATTCACTAGTAGAGGGACAAGTATGTACCCCATTAGTATGATTTTCCCACATGGCCTTACATGTGGCTGAGGGGATCAAAAAAGCAGAAAATGGCAAATTTGGTTGCTCATAAAAAAGATTCTCATGTGAAAAGTATACGCCTCAAATAGTACTGGTTAATAAAAAATCTTGGATGTCAGCTCACATTTCAGCTGTTTAGCTGATGCATGAAAGTGGTGGAAAATGAAAGCATTAAAGGCACTTGGAAGAGATAGTGGGGTGGGAATATGCTTCTATGAAACTCAGTATATTATTTCTTTGTATTTTTTAGTATTTTCTTCATTCACTGGGGTGACCTGCCTGTCTGAAAAATGGTAGGTGTAGCAGTAGAATAACCACATCTCAGTGAATTCTCATAAGTAAACATCTCCAAGGTCTCAAGTAATGAGGTCAGTGCCCCCGTGAACCAAAACTCAAGCTTCAGATTAAATATCTAGTTTCAGACAGTTTTTGTCTACTTTTAGATTTCAAACCTTCTGTTTCTAAGGAATTAGGCGCTGAAACAGCTTATTTCAGACTCAAGAATCAAAATATAGAGCTGAAAGTGAGTGATGGATCCTCTAAAAAATATGTTGAAAATATTTATTAGTTGACTACTTATTCTCTCCCACAAGGGAAGGAGAATGTAATCAGTTCTGTTTGTCTGTCTGTAAATACCAATAACAACTCGAGCTGATTTAACTTAGTGAAACTCAATTAGTCCTTGGGGACATTAGTACCTAGGTACCTTGTTTGGCTAAGAAACTGACCTTGACCTTTAAGCTGATGTCATTATATTGTAATAAAAACAGGCTGATGTCAGCATGTTGTAATAAAAATGTTATAAACCATCAAATATTTAGTATAGCCCTTGCTATGTACAGTGCTATCCAGTATCAAAGTTTGCTATGTGCCTCAGTTTTGGACACACAGTTTAGCATCTCTTCCATCCAACACTGTTGTGATTGTCAGGGGGCTTGATCACAACAGTAAGCAAAGAACTGGTGCAGCAACTAATACACAAAGAATTATTAGGGGTGGCATTCTGTCAGGAAGGGCAAGCAAGAGAAGCACTGCTTACCCAGTGTGCTATGTTGTCATAAACAGAAATTTATCGAGAACTGGCTAACAGGACTTGTTGAACCAAGACAAAAACATAAAAAATCACATCCTAAACTACACCTCATGTACTGGATTGTTATGAATTCACATACCAGTACACCTGTAGCTGGGATGTTTTGCCATATGTTCACTGTGCTGTCTGCAACTACATACATTTACTGTAATGATGCTTTTTCTCCATTTTATTATGATTTCTTTGTGTGGTAAGCAAGCTCTGTGTTTCTACTTTCAAAATATCTGACAGCCTTCCTACATAGTATAATGGAGCAATATTTTAAGATGCTCGGTGGGTGGTGAAGAATGTAAATATAACTCTCAATAACCATGGGAAATATCCACTGCTGTGACTGAAATGCAATGAACTGGCATTTAGATCCACTGTTTAAATATTTAAACTTTACAACTTTACAACACAAATCACTTTCTGTGTGTGAGGGATTTATCTCACATCATCACTGATTTTCTCAATGTGCATGTATTTGGACAGTGGGAGGCAAAAAAAGCACCCATAAGGAGCCAGGTAAAATGGTTTTTCCATCCTTCTAGGTGACCTCTGGTATCCCTCTAAATAAAGTGAAGGAGATGGCTGGGAAGAGGACATCTTTGCTTAGACTATTTCCCCTCTAACACAATAGAAAATCAATAGATTAACAAATGAGTAACACAAAATAAAACAACACTTTTCTAATGTAAAGGATAAACTGAGCAACAGACAAGGCAAAGGAAAGAGCAAAAAAACCAAGCATGCACTGCTCAGGTAAAAAAAAGATTCTTGAATATTACCACTATCAGCTTCAGAAGTGGCAAAAAAAGATAGAGAGATAAAACTGTGGGTGTGAAAGGCAAAGAGGGTCAAACAAGAGGGGATCACAGAGAAAAAGAAAAGGACACGTGTCCCATGTGGAAGGATTTTATGAGAATGTGAATTTCTTTGCGCTACATGAAAATAGAAAGTCAAGCCTTTGGAGGACTGCGATTTTATCAGTCAAAGGGTTTAGCCCAAACATTTTTCCAGAAATTGAAGGTTGTGAAAATGAAAAGAAGTTTGAACAATATCAGAGAATAAGCATAAAAGAAATATATCTGCTAATGCATAACATGTCAGATGGGGGAAGGCTTTAATGTACTGTATATGCCTGTGTGAGGGTGTAGCAGTTTTGAGGAGTGAAAGAAAGACGCTACAAGATGAAATTCCAAGTCCAGACAGAAGCTCTGCAGCTTTCAACATCAACACGGAGCTTCAGTCTGTGGGGACAGCAGCAAAACACACACTCATCTACATCTCCTTTGAATTACAGAAAAGCTTGATTTGTTGACAAGATGAGACCCACTTTCATTTACTAGCTGTCACTTCAAATGCTTACAAGTATGTGGAATTGGAATAGAAATTTGAATCATTTTTACTCGTTATTACATTTTTTTTTTGTCTGCAAAGCAGTTCTTTGATATTAAAAATGGAAATCCATATTTTTACTGGCAAAAATGACATCAAAACACTGAACCCATTTGCATGTGCGTTTGTTAAACATGGCACTACAGGCAGGAGCTGATCAGCTTAGCATAGCATAAGGACTCTGCAGGACCTGTACACCTCCAGGACTCTGGGGCGTGCAGCTCGGTTCACAGCTGACCCTTCTCACCCTGGACACAGTCTGTTTGACCTGCTCCCCTCAGGCAGGAGGCTCCGGTCCATTCGCACCAGAACCTCTCGCCATAAGAACAGTTTCTTCCCCTCTGCTGTTGGACTCATGAACAATAACCATGTGACTGTTCGCATCACAAACACATGACCCTACACTGTGTTCACTGCATCATTCCATTTTTGCACTGATCACCACCTGCACTCATGTATATATCTATCTACTTAGCACTTTTAATTTTAATTTTTATGTTTATTTAAGTGTTGTCTGACAGTATGTTTTGCACTAAGTACCGCAGCAATTTCCTGATATTGTAAACCTGCTCAACATTTGGCAATAAAACCCTTTCTGATTCTGATTCTGATAAAGCTTCAAAGCAGGTGTAATACTAAAGAAATGTAGTAGGTGGATTGTTGAAGTCTGGACCGAGTCGGCTAGTTGACTCTTAACTCTAGCAACTTTATTAGCCTATGCAGCTAAGGCAGGCTATTAGCATAGACAAGTGAAAAAAAGCAACTGGTGGACTTGAAAATGTTGTGAGTTGCCACTGAGGTATGTCTTCTTATTTATTTGTTTTAGTGAGAAATTCTTAAACACAAGCATTCTCCTAGTAGGAAGGCTAACAACGAGGTGACATTTAATACAGTTAGATCCATAAATATTTGGACAGAGACAGTGTTTTTCTCATTTTGTTTCTGTACCAATGAATTTTAAACGAAACATCTCAGATGCAGTGGAGGTGCCGGTTTTCAGCTTTAATTCAGAGTGTTGAACAAATTGATTGGATATAAACATGAGGAACTAAAGCATTTTTAACACATTCCTTTCATTTCAGGGGCCCAAAAGTAATTGGCCAAGTAAAAAAAATAATAAACTAAAATGTTCATTTCAAGCACTTCGTTAAAAACCCTTTGCTGGCAATGAAAGCCTGAAGTTAGCTGCTTAATTGATAATGACACAACGAAGGAATTGCCCACACTTGCCCATGAAATAGCCTTTGAGTCAATTGCCCAATTACCTTTGATCCCTTTAAAAAGAGGGTGGCACATGCTAAGGAGCTGAAACTCCTAAACCCTTCATCCAATTTAAATGTGGATACCTGCAAATGAAAGTGTACACATTATGTCCATGTCCAGTACACAACTATAACTGCAATACGTTTCAGTAAACAGGTAAAAAAGACAAAACGTGTCAGTATCTAAATATATATGGACCTAACTGTAAGTAACTCGAACTGAAGTCACAACACTGAAGCTATTTTTCAACCATGACTAGACTTTGAGAAAAGACTGCCAGCCAAAAGTTATCCATTGTTCAAATGCTTGCTGGAGTCTATGGGCAAACAGCCCCTGGCCCTGACCTCAGTAAACAATTTCTTGATATCTGTACAGGCTCAGTCACTCATTTCGGGTTGTACTAAATAAAACACAAGGTTAATTTTATACATTTTGGAGCCAGAAAGGAGGATTATCCATATTATGTTCACTGGCTAATGACTTGTGATGGACGAGCCATTAACCAATGAGTGCGGAGTTGCACTGTAAGAACCACCCCTCTCTCATCACATTCAGTTTTAAAACAACAAAGATAAGGGACAGGACATCTCGAGGTTTTCAGACCAGAGTTCACAAACAAGTGAAATCTTTATGCTGTGTGATTATGTCTCTGTGACTGTTTTGTGTCTCTTTTTGGTCATTTTGAATCCCTGTTCAGCTGTTTTGTGTTTCTTTAAGTTAGCTTTCAGTCACACTATGAACAATGATGCCGTTTGGTGTTATTTTGATCATCTGAACTTGTTTTGTTTGGGGGGGGGGGGGGGGGGGGGTGTTGTGTCTTAGTGGTCATTTTGCACCTGTTTATTTTTGATCAAACCTCTTTATCTAATCAAACCCATCTCAGCCCTGTGTGTTTTTCTAGTTGTCCACGGTTTCTTTCATAAGTCTTTTGCTTTTTCCTTTTTCTTCCTTCTTGTTCTTTGTGTCCATGAAGGTGTTTCCACCCCATCATCTGTCTTTGCCTTGGTGTTTTTGTTTTTGGCAGCTTATATTTGGTCTCCCATTCAGTTTACTTCCTGCTTTATGTTGAAAGTTAGTTTCTCCAGTGGCTTTCTAGTTTTACTTGCCTCCTTTGTACTTCCCCCACCTTTTATAGTATCTAATTTAGTTCAGCTGTACCCTATTACATGTCTCTGTCTGGTGTGCATTTTGTCTGTTTTTATTCCCTCAGTCTTTGGTATTTTTATTTTATTTTTGAGACATAGTTTAATACAATGAAGAAAGCACTGTTTTATTTCTTTCTTTCTCTCTGTTTTTTTATTTTTGCATTATAATGAGAATATGAAAAGCAGAACAAATAATTCTACCCTTCAAGATGTTGTCATGTTATTATTACACTCTGCAAACACTGCCATTTCTCTAGTTTAAAACCTCGATAGTGGTGCTTTTTATGTTATGGATTAAACTCCAGGGATTCTATTTGTCAATGCCTATCTTGAACAGTTCAGCTTACAAAGGCTTCTGCCTGATGACCTACAATTTTCCTCATTATACTGAAGAGAAATGGGGGTACTCAGAGGGGAAAGGGTGATTAGAGTAATGATTATAGTAAACCTCTTTCATATTGTCTGCTGGGCACACCAGAGAACTGTGGGGGTTGGGGGGTGCAGGGGTTAAACGGAGTATTGGATAGGAGAAAGAAGGAGATTTAGGAGACAGGAGATGAAGACCACGGAGGTTACAGAGAACGAAGAGCGATAGAACATATGTTATGATAAACCAACGATTATATTCTTTGCAAAACTCTTTTAGTGTAATGTGAGGGCAAGAAGACGAATTTGTTGGTCGAGGAAGAGATGAAGGCAGATTATGATAAACTGTTGTTGACTCCTGGCTTACAGCTGGTTTATTGTTCATCTGTTTGTTTCCCCCACAGACTAAAGGACACATGACCAATCCTCTTACAAGTACTCAACCTGCAGTCGTCTAATCCCTGTCCTCTTATTCAGTAGCACAAAGTCATGGAACGCTGCAGCAGTTCTCCACCCTGCACTGGCTGTCACCGACTGATGCTCCACTGTAATCCTTTACACTACCTGTCACAGGGGAAAGTAATGATACAAATTATTCACTTGATGTGAGTGCAGCATGTGCTGTCCTTTTTGCTGTGTTTTGGTTATTCGTCTAATCAGAAAGTAAAAAATTATATTTCTCATAGTTGGACCGTCTTCTAGTGCTGTAGTCGACTAAAAGAGATGGAGGGGTGATTAAATTAAATAAACTGGTCACAGCACACTGAGTGATCTTTGCATACCAGCCTTATTACCTGAAAATATTTTCAGCACATTAAAACATCTTAACTTCCTGTTTTATATTGAAAAAAAAGTATGTGCACATCATTTCCATCCTTTTCTCAAAGTCCGCTGCTAATGGTCCTTCTGCATTTCTCCCCTTAAAATCCTACCTACCCAACACCTGCTCATCACCTTTGTTCCCTTCATCTTCTGCACATGTCTGTTAAAGTCTGCTTCAATCACCGTCTCTCACCCCTGTGGACATACTCTACCGGTTCATCCATCTTACTTCAGAATTCCTCTTTCTCTTCCAACTGACATCCAACCTACGGGGCATGCACTGACAGCATTCAGCATCATCTCTTTGATTTCAAGCTTCACACTCATGATCCTGTTTCATACTCTCTTCACCTTCACACTATTCACATGCTCTTCCTTAAAGATTACCCCAACTCCATTTTTCTTCCTTATCTCCACCATGGTAGAACAACTTCAGTCCACTGACCTGCTGCTGACCTTGCTTCCCTTCCTTCTGGTGTCCTGCACAAACAAAATATCTACCTTCCTTCTCTCCATCATATCAGCCAGCTTTCTTCCTCTACCAGTCAAAGTCCCTACATTTAAAGTTTCTACTCTCACCTCCACCCTCTTCCCGTTCCTTCTCTCTCACTGCCTCCTAACATACCTTCCCCCTCTCCTCTTCCTTAATCTTTGGGAACAGTAGCTGTCTGATCTGATAAGTAAATCTCTTTCATGATTATCTGCTTGTCTGATTTGGCAGAAATGTTACACTAGATGCCCTTTCTGACACAACCCTTCCCATTTATCTGGATTTGGGGCTGGTTTTAGGAGTACACTGGGATACCTGCTATTATAAAAAGCGATGTAGAAATGCCAGTTTATAAATTTTAAACATTGAATATTTAGTATTTACTGCTGTTTACACTTAGCTAGATTAATGCGATGGTGTTGTGTTTAGTATGTTGCTTTGTTTTTTTTTTCTGCTTGTTTTCTATTCTTCTCTCAACAGGTGATCCAGGAGATTTTTATTTTTTTTCTCCCCCCCTTTCTCACTGTCCCTCTCCCCTTCTGTTTTTCCTTTCCTTCCTCTTTCTTTCTCCCTTTCCTATCCCTCACTCATGTCTGTCCCGTCTGTAACATCTGAAAATAAAATATAATAAATAATAAAAACAAAGATCGACCAAATGGACCAATACGGCAATGCCACGATGATCCATTTGGCAAAGTAAATCCATTGGGTATCCTTGTTGGTCTTCAGACAACAATTCTAATGGCTAAAGAACCAAATGGGACAGGCAAAAAAAAAAAAAAAAAAAAAAAAAAAAATATATATATATATATATTTAAACTTCAAAATGCAGTCACTATAACAACTTCCTGGACTTGGTGTGCCTTTTCTAAGCCAGTTCTCAGAAAATGGTCTGGTTTATAAGTAGCTCGTTTCTACTCAAGTTGAGCACTGGACTCGCCTCATTCACCCAAGCACTTACTAACATTCTCACACCGATGAATGCGTCAGATAGAAACTTGGCATTAGAATTTTGTCTGAGAATACTTTGGCATGCAGACCAACCTTCTGATTAGTAAATGACCTGCTCTACCTCATGAGCTACGCAAACATGTTCCATAAATCTGCTCTTGAATACTAGACCAAGCAGCTGGCACTACATTGGGTGAGTTCAAAATTGGGTGGAAAAAGGCAGAGAAAAACACACATTATATGTAGGACTTATATGTTAGGCTACTCATGTAGCACATTTTATCCTCATTACAGGGACACCAGCAACTGGAGAATAAAAATAGGGTCATAGAAGACATCCACCAGCTGTCAGCCAGTCGACAAGTGAACCAGTGGCACTGTGCACACTGGTCTTTAAGTTTGTCTAAATCTGAGTAAAACGTTTTCTGTAATATTATACATAATAGCTTCCTGCTGCAGCAAAACCAAAGCCACTTAGAGCTCAGAGATTGAACCAAGACTGCTGGCAGGCACAAGCTCAGCTCAGAAACTTCTCAGTTTGATGTCCACATAAAAACATTGATAAATGTATATAATATTCCACCACTGGACTGCTTTGACTCAAATGACTTGAGCTGCACTGATTTAAATTACACCTTGTGAACATCTGCGATTCAGGAACCGATTTACAAAAATATAATTTAAAGTTGAAATATATCAAGCAGCAGTCTCCGCAGAAGGTCTGCTCTTTAGCACGTCTGCTTTCAACTGTTAACTCCTTCACCACATGGTACACATGGCTTAATGTAAACCCCAAACACTGTCCATTGATTCATAGCAGCATTTCCACACAGGTATATTGTGGAATGTCCTGTGAGTCATCAGTGGTACCTTTCCCACATTCCCACTTCTCTGTGAGCGAGCATGAGACGTATGACGTCTCAGTTTCTGTAAATACTATTTTACATCACTGCTTCTTCACATACTCTGTTTCCTGACTGAACTGGTAAAAACTCACCTAAAAATATGACACATGCCAACGTACTAAGCATGTAAAGGCCCGATTGATTTTAGAGATAAGCCCTGGCACTCTTTATGAGCATACATTCAAGTCTCTGCTAAAGAAATGAGAGTGTGTTCTTGTGAAGAATTTAGTAATACTCAGATTGGAATGAACGAAATGTAACCATTCTCTATAGTTACACCATGTCATTGTCTGCTTTGCTACTTTGTCAAGTAAGAAAGCAGGAAGCAGGAAGCAAGGGGCTGAGAGACAGTCTCTGTGAGACAGACAGAGTGGGACTCTTGTGCTGTGTTCACACCGCCAGTGTCAAAGTTACAAATCAGCCTGTCATGACGCATTACATTGTTGCTGAGTCACTGTTGCAGTGTTCCTTAATGGGTTTGGTCGTGTTTGAAAACATGGAAGCATATGATGACTTTACACTTCACTGTTTAGGCCAGCTCAGCTATAATACTTAGCGTGTGACATAGCATATGATGTCTGTCCAGCAGCCAAAGATAGTGCGTTTGAGTTTGTTTGGTTGTTGTTTTCCATTTAAAAATTACTCGTAGCCATTTCCTTTTTCACTGGTATTGTAAACACAGCCTAACATCCAGCAGGCTGCTAGTGAAGAGTTTATGGTAAACAGAGGGATTAGGTTAACATCTCACTGTGTGTAACATTTTTTGACTATTTGAAACAATGAAATAAGTAAAGCTCATGAGAGAAGAACTATAAGCCCAAAACAACTGTTAGTTTTTAAAAATGTTCTCTTAGTCAAAACACAACCAAACACTACTAAATCAGATATTGTATCTGTATATTTCATATTCTGAAATTATTTTAAAAACCAAAGATGATAATACCATGTTGTTCAAGGTTTTTATTGGACAGTGAGTGCAGGATAAACTGGGCAGTTTGCAGTATTGTGGTAGTCAAAGGAGCTTGGAAAGAAAACCATCTGGACTTCTTTGAGTTACTTGAAGACGTTTCACCTCTCATCCGAGAAGCTTCTTCAGTTCTAAGGTCAAATGGTGGAGAGTCCCAGATTTAAACCCAGGGGGAGTAACCCCCCAAAGAGGGACAAAGGACCCCCTGATGATCCTCTACCTAATCACATGACTGAGAACCTTCACAGACAGTTTTGTGGTAGGATTTACTGTGGTAATCTATTAACTATTAATTTTAGATCTGTGATTTGTCAATTAGAATTTCAGCTAATGATTTTCTTTGGTAATGTAAAATTCCACCTTTATACAGACTGTGGGTTGGCAAGCAGCCCTAATGGATCATGTAACATGGGCCTACACAGTGCTTTCAAAAAAAGGTATATGCAATGTTCCTGCTTTCTTTCTTTCTTTCTTTCTTTCTTTCTTTCTTTCTTTCTTTCTTTCTTTCTTTCTTTCTTTCTTTTTGCTCTTTTTTCTTTTTTTGCATATTCTTTCCCACTTAAATGTTTCAGATCATCAGATCATGTTTGTCTAATTTTAATATTAGACAAACATAGATCGAGTAAATACAAAAGGTAGTTTTTAAATTATGATTTCATTTATTAGGGAAAAAGGCGATCCAAACGTACCTGGGCTGGTGTGAAAAAGGAATTATCTCCTAAACCTAATAACTGGTTGCACCACGCTTGGCAGCCAGAACTGCAATCAAGTGTCTGCATAACTGACAATAAGTCTCTGACATCGCTGTGGAGGAATTTTGGCCCACTTGTCTTTGCAGAATTGATTCTACTATAGACTTTCGTAAGATGCAGGGATAAACTTCATAGTGGGAAATAATTTAGCAGAGGTAGGAAAATGCATACAAGGATCAGGTAGCAATATTACCTAAGTAAGCTGAAACCCAAGTTTCAACTGACACAGAATGGCTAAAAGAGGTTAGATTGTGAGAATAAAGCAATACAGGCAACTGTCAGTTAAAGATTAAGATGAATGTGGCTGAAACACTGGCTGACATGTAACCACTGAAAGCTGATTACTGGAAATGTTAAAAAGCAGTGGTAAAAATATAAACAGTTGAAATGGCACTTAAAAAAAAAAAAAATTGACATCTCAGTTAGAAGGAGATGACATTTTGTTTAAGATGCAACAGCCTCAGAGATGGCTAATATTCACTTGGTCCCTATATGCTCACTCACACAAGTGTAACTCCGTGTGAATGCTGAAGGGTAGCTACTCTATGCGTACCTCGATCTTTCACCACACGGCCAGGTATTACGAACAGTAAGAGATGAAAATGCCTGAAATGTCGTTGGAAGACTGAAGCATTGATTGCACTCGTGGACAGCTACCAATTTGCATAGAGATGACAAGCAGGGACAAGCGGGCGTATTCCACACGAGCAGGAACCTCCAGGTCCGGAGAACGAAGCTATAGAAAGTGTCAAAAACTGCTTTTCTTTTAATGTTCTTTAGAGGCAGCCTCCAAAAGTAGACTCCCTTGTTAAAGTACCCAACTTTACTGCATTCAAAAGCAAGTTGACACCAACTGTATGAAGACTGAACCTGTTTGGATTTTGTTCAATTTGACGTGACACTACAGTAGTGTTGACAGTCTGCTAGCTGGAGTCACTGACCTGGACGTCTCGACTGTGTTTGTGCTGTTGGTGCCCTCTGAAGCACATGACTTGCTGTGTGATGCAGCCCATCTAAGAAGTCTGTCCTTCAGTTTTGTTTAGTGAAGTTCCAGTGTACCATCAGTCTGTTGCCTATCACTAAATGATACGTATATTTGTGTGTGCATTGCACCTATACAGATTATGGATGCAGCCTGCTAGTGTTCGCTGATTACTAAGTAACCTCTTTTCCAAATATCATTATTTCTATCACCAAAAAAACAAGATGGCAGTAGCAAAAATGTTAACATTAAGTTTTGACATGAGTTCATGACCTCACAGTGTCTCCATGTTTGCAAAATCCTCAACAGAAGGAGCCCTTTTTTGCTTTTTTGTTCCATTCAAAAAATACACAAAAATCTGAAGCAAACCAAGGAAGGGGACTAAAGTGAAAGCAGCTGACAGGAGCCGGTGTGCCAATGATGAATACAAGGTTTGGCCTGAATCTCCACACGTGTAGTCGTGGAAATTTTTTCACCCCTGAAGCATTAGTGTATTACAAACAAAACATTTCTTCTCTCTGCTTGTTAAAACACTCCAGCAGGAACATTTCTATCGCTGACTTGTTTTTCTAAGGCACCTTATCAGTTGAATGGCTGCTGTTCATACACCACAGTGTAACCTGAGGCAGCACACAGGCCTAGTGTGGAATTTCACTGGAGACGGTGTGCATGTCTGTATGTGTGGGTGTGGGTGTGTGTGGCTGACTGCTTTCTGTGTATATATGTGTGTGTCTGGGTTTGAGACAGGGTTCTCTCATGGTCACCTCCAGGCCAAAAGGAGCTAAAGACTTAATGGATGTTATGACGGCCATGTTGTCATCTTCTCCACACTGCAAGGCCTTGTTCCTTCTGCTGCCTCCACGTCAATAAAGCCTTGAAGGACAAGTAGCCGTTTGTTTTGGAGCCAAACATCTGCTTTCTGCCTTGTCTTTTTACCTCGATGTTGTCTCTGAAGCTGGTCTTGTCTCTGGTTTTTCATAGGAAAACTGACTTCAGTATTGAGGTCAGAGGTCTGGTTCAGCCTCAGCATCCCTTGCAAAATGTTTTCCCCACTGTGCACAAAGTGGTGTTTGGTGTCAATCCTCTAACACACCAGCTTCAGTAATATCAGCCGCTGAGAGATAACGGTCTCATTTCTGAGGTTTATGTAATCTATATAAGGTAGATGGAGGGGTGAGGGTGGTATAAGTTGCAGCTTTATGATCCAGGAGACTTTTTTGTTTGGCAAAGTGATGATTTCCTGTGCAGATTTGTTTCATGTTTGCCTTAGTCTTTCACTTATACTGCTACGTTTAGTCACTGAAAACTCCTTGGTTTAGTTGAGACACTAAAAAAGTACAATACCGTGCAAAAGTCTTGAGCTTTGACTCATTTCTTAGGAGTGTGTGATATAGGTTTATTGAAACATGGAAACATGGAAATAGTATCAGTACACTTCTAACAAGCTTGATAGTCCATATTTGGTATGACGACCTTTACTTTTCAACACAGCCTGAGCTCTCTTGGGCAAGCGTGCTTGTAATTTATTCAAGTAGTGTTCAGGAATTGTTCTTTGGGTTTCATAAAGGACATTCAAAAGCTCTACTTTGGATATTGGCTGCATTTGTTCCAGTCCCACACTACTTTCAAAATGTTGAGGTCTCAGGTCTGGGAAGGTCAACCCATGACTGATAATCCTCCAGTGTATGTTTTTTCTACCCAGATATACTTTACTGCATCAGTGGTGTGTTTGTCTTTGCTGGATTTTTTCCCTATTTCTTAAGAACTTGTTCATCTGCTATAAACCTTTTTAATGCTTGACACTTATTTTGTCCTCTACCTGTGCAGTTCCTCAATTTTGTTAAGGATGCAATGCACACGGGGTTGAAATGGGCCAAAAAAAGTGAAATTGGTTCTTTGCTAAGTTGTCTGTTATATGTAGACACAACACTGGTTCATCCTTTGAGTTGGGTCCCTTTTTGTGCTTGAATGATTCATAGGTCAGTGGTAAGTGTCTTAATAAAAAAGAAGAAGAAAATATTTCTTTGAAAATGGTCAGGGGCAATGACTGTACTGAATGTTTAAAATATTGTCTGTCAAAAAAGGCTCAGGACGGCTGGGTTAGATCATTGAGGTTCAGGGGTTGCAGCAGTAACATTAACCTTGTTTAAAGAAGACGAGTTGGGAGTGACAACCTTGTCTCACTGATAATGTAACCCAGTGCATCAAGGCCACACCAGCAGTTAACATTAATTAACATGCTCGGGATAAGAATGGGCAAGTCACTTTTAATCAGAGAACTGGAATGATAGAGACGTCAGATGTCCTGTCTTCAAGGTGGTGTTGTGGTCTGCGAGTCTACATTGTGACCTATAAAAATAGGCCAAAGTGGCTCCAGAAAAGCTCAAAGTGTAATACAGATGATGAATTGCTTTTGTTATAGATGTTACTCTAAGCTTTCGCTTTTCATCTTTTCATCCTAACTGTGCTGTCAACTACTTTAAATCCTCTCCAGTTCCACCCTCCTCCCACCCCCCACCCTCTCAAAAAACACTTTACGCTTCAACACACACACACACACACACACACACACACACACACACTTTCTCACAAATGACTCCGAGGCTGAGTCACCTGTTGCAATCGCT
The DNA here is from genome assembly GCF_057382275.1 of Copadichromis virginalis. NCBI lineage: Eukaryota > Metazoa > Chordata > Actinopteri > Cichliformes > Cichlidae > Copadichromis > Copadichromis virginalis. The sequence goes on along the minus strand of NC_140639.1, from coordinate 33,479,891 downwards.
TAGACGTCAGCTGAAGGGTGCGAGAACTGAGCGCACGCAGAACAAGAGCGTGCGAGCTCTCTGCACACTCACACATGCACCTATACAGAAAAACAACCCCTCCAGCTAACAGGGAGTGTGCCTCAGGTTGTCGGACCTAAATCACTCAGCATCTCTGATGCCAGACAGCAAACACACAACAGATGTAACGTTTGTGCAACTTCTGAAAACCCTAAAAGCTTCCTGTTTTTGTACACAGATGTTCCTCCCTGTTTTTCTCCCTGTGTTTGCTCTTTTACTTCCCATTTTTAACTGTCATTCACTATGATTAACACACAGATATGTCATTCTGTCTTGGTATCAGTGCACTGTGTTTTTCTGTCTGCCCAAATAGGCTTGTTCATGTTTTTGTTGTATTGAGCTGCTTGCCAGTGGGGCAGGTGTAAATCTGCTTTTGCAAGAACTGAATGATGGAGGTTATCCAAATGATCAAATACCAAGAATCAACAGTATACTGTGGCATCAGTCCTCCATATGTGTCAGCAATGAGCTGTATGTGATCAGCATTGTGGTAGCACTCAGATCTCAACGCAAAACTCACTGAACCAAGGCATATGAAATGCAGAGAGATGGACTTAAAGGATAAACATATACAATGTATACATTTATGGGCATAGAGCACATATATAATGTAAGCATGTGTAGACAGCTGAAAAATGCAGTTCCTCTTAACCTTTTCGTAACAACAAGCGTAACAACTACACAAAAATACAACTATTACAGTATGAAGAAGAGGAAATGCAGACGAGAGCATATTTCTCCCATATTAGTTTCATTTCATTGGGAGAAATGAGTCTTCAGCTTTCAGCCCCCCCTCTTCTAAACCAGCTTTCAGTTTGGGTTCAGGAGACAGAAACACTACTTTTTGGATAAAGTTTATAGTTAGTGCTGGATCAGGTGATCTTGAATCCTCCCTTAGTTGTGCTGTAATAGGTCTAGGCTGCTGGGGGATTCCCATGATGCACTGAGTGTTTTTGCTTTACTCACCTCTTCTCACTCTCTGTGTATACACACCTCTCAGCATTTAATCATTAGTTATTATTGACTTCTGGCTCTCTTCCACAGTGTACCTTTTGTCCTGTCTCCCTGTCCCAACCCCCACCAGTCATGAGTAATGACTGTCCTTCCCTGCGCCTGGTTCTTCCAGTGGTTCATCCTGAGTAAAACCAAGGTGTTGCCAGCCCAGCCCAGAGATATAAGAGATATAGATCCAGTGAGAGCTGGAGGCCACCACCTGATGAAGCCAAACAGCCAGACCGAATGGTTCATAGCAACAGACCAGAAACCTCATACTGATCTTGTCCAAGTCCACAAAACATGTGTAAGTTGGTTGGGCAAACTCCAACACACCTTCAAATATCCTCAAGGCGTCCAAAGCTGCTCCAATTTTCTGTGACCAGGATGAAAAATGTATTGTTCCTCCTGGATCTGAGGTTCGACTCACAGATGGTGAGATTGTTATTTTGCTTGTAGCCTAATTATGTCATCTGCCTTGTTTTAGTTCTTTTTCTTGTTTAGTGAGAGAAATCCAGCCTGTTTTTTTTATTCTTCAACAAATGAAATGAAAATTAAAACAAGATGCAGTGTCTGAGGTGGAAATGTGAAGGAGGTCACGGAGAGGATTTACATCTGGAGATTATTTGTTCACATATGAAGGTAGAGACAAAGACATCTTCTGAGCATGTCTATGGAGGGGTTTTCTCTTGAGAGAAAAATAAAATTCCAGCAGTGACACAACTGGAACTGCTCTGTCAGGAATGAATCAGAAGTGCAACAAACTGTCTGTGACTCAGTGCTCTTAACTATTTCAGTTAGAACATCAATCACATGGTTAATGTTTAGCACTGACTTACACAACACATTCTGGTGAATAATACAATACAAAAATACCAGCTTCTGTTTAGTTCTTTTTAGTCTGATATTTTCCATGTCAGACCAATTTTTCATGTCAGGTTTGTGACTGAAAGTTGGGTATTTTGTGGCTGACGTTATGGGATACGTATTTGTAGGAGTTTCCCTTTCAGGAGGGGAACATTAAAATGAATCACTCAAATGTGATTTACTAAGATTTGCTGCTTGCAGTCAGCTGCAAGTTGTGCTCAATCTAATGCAATGTTTTTTGCCTGCTGTGATAGTTGCTTCTAACAATGTTTGTTTATTTGGCATAATAGGGAGAGATGTTATCAGAATGAGTGCTTAAGTGGTCCTTTGGTTGGATGGCTTTGGTTGCAATTTTCTGGCAAAAGAATGTGCACATTTATCCACATGACACAGTAAGAGTATTTTAATTAGCATAGAGATAAGAGTGGAAGATACATTTCATTACAGTAGATGTTTTTTTCTGAAAATGCTGCAAACAAGTTTAAGAATATAATTCCTCCAGAGTTCTCTTCTTCAATTCCTTGTGCCAACACAACACAGAGCAGCGATCTGAACTCTACTCTATTATCTTGTTTATAGTATTACATCCTCGTCCCATTTGACACGAGATATAGTGGCTCTACTGAAAAAGAAAGTCAAATCAGAAATTAGAAGATCTTCATTCAGCCTAGAAAGCAAGTTTGTTGCACTTTTTTAAGCCCTTTGTAAAGCTGTCATCTTACCATTTATGGATTCTGTGGTTCTCTTTAGCACCAGTGTAACTCATGTATAAATGGTAAATGGCCTGTATTTGTATAGTGCTTTACACAACCAGTCATCCACCCATTCACCCACACATTCACACACTGGTGATGGCAAGCTACGTTGTAGCCACCGCCACCCTGCACTGAAAAAACGGGAATTGGCAGGCTTTTGAATTTGCACAAATGAATTTAGTTAATGCTACACAAGCTTTTCATGTTTCTCTTATTTACATGATTAAATAAAGTACCATTTACTTGATTATAAACAATACTGAGACTACTCATTTTTCTTGCATTGATTTAAAGTGACTAAATTAGAATACTAAAACCATTGTAATCATGTTTGACCACAACCGGAAATGATGCAATATATTCAAAGACAACAACTAAATATGATTGGATAATACGACCTAGAGTCTTATCCAATAAGACAACAACATAATTTAAGGAGAGCGCAATTGACCGCCAGATTCTGGAAGACTGTTCAGCCACATGCGACCTTTGGCACCGAGTCAGGCATACTGAGAAGGTAAGTAATTTAAATACATTTGTTTTAGTTGGGTACGTTTTCACAGAATTGTTGTAGTGCATGCTATATGAAACGTAATCTGTAATGCATCTACATGTTGTTTTTACAGTGCTAGCTAAAGTTGGTATTAGCTTTGTGGCTAAAGCTGAAAAATATTAACAAATTGCACATAGTCGGGAGAAAGCAGCTGTTGTCGGTCAGATATGGAATTTATGCATGTGACAGAGAGCACTGACGTTTTTGATGGCTTAGCAAGTTAAAACGTCACTGAGAGAGCACAATAGTGTTTGTGTTACTGGTGCTAGTTATTATGGCTACATTGGCTAATTAGTCTGGCTGTAACCGTCAGAGTTTCAGAAGCTGGGAGGGCCACAGTGCCATACCTTAATTATTGCTGATGACATGCACTCAAGTTATAATAAGTATCCTGCCACCTTAGACGTGGGTTTAAGAACCTGTGCCCATAAATGCCAAATCATTTTTCCATTTAGTCATTGTTTTAGGTGAAGTGTCACTTACTTGACTATTCTATTGGTCACGGCCAAATAATACAGCAGATATCTACAAGGAGATAAGTTTGTTCAACAGACTATGTCTTATTAAGTGATGTATTGTGAATTTTCCAACATCGTCCTAACAAAAATTAGGATCCCCCCCCCCCCTTTTTTTTCTACTTTGTGTAGAACATATGTGAGCTCATTTATACATTATGTATAAATGAGGGAAAGATTGGTACTTTAAAGAAACCATTGATGCTCTTCTGGACTGGAATACCTTTTTTCAATTAAAATTAATGTTTTTTGTGATGGTGGAATTTTTACCTTTATGATTACAGAAGTCAAAACATCAGATGATGATAGCTTACCATCTAAACTCCCCATCTCTTGGCAAGTCTGAATTAGAGAGCTCAGCTGTATCGGCCTTTCTAGTGGATTTGCTTAAAGAGGAGATAGCTTAAGTCATTAGGTACATATTCCCTGACATTCTAGAGGTCAACCTTGCACAGTGTGTGACATTAAAGGGCATAACTTATAGAAATGGAATGGTACTGGCCCAAAGGGCAGCAGGTGGATTGCCAGAATACTGAAAAACCATATCTGCATTGTATCACAGCATATTCTACATTGTCAGAGAGCTTGGTGGCTGGTACAGAGAGCACGACAGAGCTTTTGAGCTCCGCCCAGTATCCACAAGAATATTCACTCTCATTTCACTCTGTAAATTCCTTGATACTTATCCATTGGTTGACTATGAGATTGGATCAGTCCACATTGTGACTTTAAAAAGGCATATAGAAATAAAAGGTGTTCATATAAGTGTAATAGGTTCAGTCGCATGTATTTCATTAGATAAATTCTTCTTTTTTATGTCTGATCTTTATAACTTTGAGTATTGGGTATGGATAGCTTTATGAAAACTAAACTGAAATGATTCTTTCTGAATGTCTGATATGTAATTCTTTGTTGCCTACAGAGTCCTATGGTCCTAAAGACTGTTTTGGCTGACGGAACCTGTCGAAGGCTCACTCTCTAATGGAGCGCCTGAATCAACTGAGGATCTCATCGTTGAAGTCAAGAGACAGTGTTGTCTTCAGGGCAGTTTCAGACTTCAGTTTATGGATTCCTTGTTTGGGAATGAGTTTCTTAACCTTACCTCAGTTTCAGAAGTAGCAGACAAAGGGACTCTTAAAGCTATTGACATGTCAAAGCCCACAACATGGACATAAAAAAGAGTAACAGAGTTGGTGAAACTCAAGATGGAAAAGACTTTTTCATACAGAAGACATGAAGGTGTTCGTGATGCACCAATGGTGGAGGCTTTCATGGCAAGATGGCCTGCTCTATTTGATTTCCATGAGGTAAGGTTTGCCTCATACACGGTGTTCTTGTGGTATTAGCCTAAAATGGTTAAGGCACAGCCCATTGACAGCCCATTTCTTCAGCATGAGTGATTGCAGCCTTCTTCCAGGTATTAAACCTTTGAAGCTCATTCCTTTTTTTTTTTCTTTTTTTTCGGACTTTCCACAGTGTGTCATATTACTTACTTGGCATGAAATGACTAACATGGCTTCTTTTTTACAGGGCATGGAAGAACGTGCCATCAGTGAGACTGTTGAAGACACCACTGTTTGAATTTATCTTCTTAAAGAGCAAGCTTCAGCAGATGAACAAGAGTTGTCCTTGCAGGCATCAGGGTGGCAAAGACTTTGGATAATGTAGCATTTGCTGTGATAATGCTATTTGGACTCATGTATGCATTAAACCTTGCCTACCCTGCGGACCTTCGCTACAACTTTGACGTTTTCCAGAAGGTTTTCATGGAACTGGATGGAGCTAAACTCTCTAAAGTTCTTGCTTTCAAAAACCATCTGTTTCATTGAGAAGTCAAAGACTGCACTTCTGCAATTCTTTGCAGTTTTTCATTTTGTGTTCAGTAACGTTATACTGCTTATGTTTTTATTGCTTTCCCCTCATGTGACTGCAATGCAGGATGATTTTTCCTTTTGGTATCATGTTGTAAGAAATTTTTACTGACGATTTTTAGCAATATGTTCTAAGTCAACCTTAATGTCCTGCTTACATGTTTAAAATGAAGATTAAAATTCATGTAGGTGTTTGGTATTAGTTATGTAACAATGTCATTTAAGGCTCAACTTAGTTGAAATCTTGTACAGGTAAATACATGTACAGAAGCTGAAACTGTTGTCAAATAACACACAAGTTATATTTGTGTAAATCTGTTTATTCATAAAAGCGTGTTGCTTTTTTTCAGGTAGTCTTAATTTAGTTTACATTTTCAATTGTGTAATTAATACAAATGTTATATGTAAGAGATGACAGGATCATCTATAAGCACTTTCTTTTATTTGCTGCTAAGGTCAGTTTTTTGTGAAATATTTGCAAATATATTCTCAAACTAACTTTTTCTTTTAGTTATTTCTGCAGGCTATCTTTAAAAATGTGTTAACAAGTTTATATGGATGTGATTTTGGACTTGTTCATGGCAGAATTGCTGCTTTCACTGCTGTTACAGTTTAATAAAGGTGAACTGTTCAGTAGCACTCACAGTCTTTGCCTTTTTTGTCAATAATGATCAGTTAATATTTCAATTGAAAAAATTAAGTAGGATTTAAAGCCATAATTTGTGTTGCAGGAACATAATTGCAATGTGTTTACATTACATAATATCATTGCATACCACTGGCAAATAAAAATAAGTTGGTGTTAAACATTAAAATATATTGACATTATGCAATACATTGATATTATGATAATAGATTAATATTAGTACAACAAACATGATTTTTTAAAGTAATCTGATGTAAATAAAATACTTTGATTTGGCAAGCTTTAATTACTTGAGGGAAAGTGGAAAATTAAGTCAGTCATACTTATTCATATTATGTGGGACCGATGTACACAATAAAATCAAGTAAATTGAAAGAACTTTTTTTTTCAGTGTGGGGCGCACTGACAGAGGCGAGGCTGCCGGACACTGGCGCCACCGGGCCCTCTGACCACCACCAGAAGCGGGTGAAGTGTCTTGCCCAAGGACACAACGACCGAAACTGTCCAAGCCGGGGCTCGAACCGGCAACCTTCCGATTACAAGGTGAACTCCCAACTCTTGAGCCACGATCGCCCCAATAAAAATTTAAAAAGAAATTAATAAAATTAAATTAATCCTAAAGACTGCAATAAAACAGCATTCATTACTAATGCAAAACAAATTACTAATATAACTCATAATCTAGATTTAGGAAGCTTGTATAAATCTATGTTCTTTTGCAAGAAGTCATGTTCAGTTTAACAGCCTGCTGTTGAAAATTCAAAATATTTTAGCAGGTTATGACATAAAATGGAAAATGCCTTAATCAACATGATCAATACATAATCAACATTTACATTAAATGTGGCACTTTGTCAGTTCTGTTTATCATTGTAATGAATTATAGTACGCATTTTCTCTTCTCGTTTTACAAAGTATGGTCTGGTAAAGAAGGTAATAAAAGAAGGATTGAAGCTCCTTTCCTTACCATGTGGAGAGTTCAAACAGCTCCTATTATAACTATCACACAGAAACATATGGATCACTTTGGTCAGTTACAAACATTCTTTATAAAAAACAAAACAAAAAACTGAACTTATCAAAAAAGGACTGTTGGAAAATATCCAAAATCTTGGATGTGAGTGTTCTTGGTTCCCCTTACAAGACCTCTGTAGAGGCTCTTTGAGCCTAAACAGGTCAACGCCTGCAAAAGCCCACAGCTGTAGGAATGAATGGACCACTGTTTTATCTGCATGTTTTACACAATACTGTTACCCACCTTCATTAAAATGACACTAACTCTCAGTAAATTTGGAGGTGAATGCAGAAATATTTAATTTAGTATCCCTCAAACCATGTTCTGTGCAGTTAAGAAAACACGGGGTAATTATACTAGTATAAATACACACATAAAACCATTAAGACCCAAATAAGGCACAGCAAAATATAGTAAAGAATGCCTCTTGAGGCCCTCAATTAAAAATTGATGTTATGCTCAAACAAGCTCTTGGCTGTATCCACTGCATATTTCATAAACAGTCTGACTTTTCCTTTTTGCTTTGGCACCATTATGCTGGCTTGGGTATGTAGGACAGGAAGCCACTCACAACTACTTCCTGTCTGATAATGCAGATCTCTGGAAGACCTGGAGGAAACCCCACCAGGAGAAACAGGGGCGAGGGAAAAGAGGAAGTGGGGATCAAACTCGGTAGAAGAAGTTGTCACATAGAAAAGACTATATTTATCTCGATTCTTAACTTATTGAGAATGACACTGAAACAAGATGGGAACTGTCATGCACTTGTTTAATGAAATCGAAAAAGATAAAAAGCTGAGAAAGAGCATATAAATGGGAGGGGAGAACGGGAGAGGGATGATAGGCAGCTTGGGAGAAAAAGAAAAAAGTAGGAGACAGCAGGGAAATGTACAAAGATAGCACGGCAGCAATTGTGTCGCAGGATCCAAGGACTTGTTTTGTCTTCATGAGAATCAGAGAGGAGGAGGAGGAGGCAGCCAGGAGCTACATGTGTATGTATGAAAGAGAGTGAAAGACAGGGAAGAAGTGTGTGATGCCTGGTGTGTGTATACATGTGTGCGTGGCAGAGGGTGGAGGGGACTCCGGGGAGAAAGAACCTCGACTCAACCTCCAAAATCCTTTTCATGTGCGATTGGTGCCGTGCCTCTGTCTCCTTGTTATCTTCACACACAGGCCGGGTATCGCTTTCTCTGTGCTGGCCGACTCTGTAACTGACACCAAGTGTCTGCAGCACAACTTTGGCCGGCTTTTCTCAGCCTGCTTCTCCCTGCTTAAAACTGATTTGAATGAGGGTGAGAAGTGAATAGCTCAAATAATGCGGTGTCTCACTGCTATTTTTGACCTGGCATACATGTAAGCATTTGAATAACACTGCCATGTACAAAGCCCTTAATTTGAATGAGAATAGAACAAAAGGCTCAGCTGAGACTTTTTAGAAGGCTGAACCACCAGTTTTGACACACAGTGAAAATATACAAAATTCAAAGCACAACTTTATTGGAACAACGAAATGCACTATAAACTACACGGCAGATGATTCTACAGCAAAGCACCTAAGGTAATGAAGACTGGAAGATAAATTTAAATTGCACTTATTAGTATAAGTGAAAGGACAATTTTTTTCTTTTTCCTCTATGTTTGTATGTAGACACATTTTTCTTATATTCTTACACATATATATTTGATATTGGAGATTTATTTATGTTGTATTAATCCAATGGCAAGTAAATGCAAAAATTCATTGTAATGTGCACCAGCTGGTGTATGTTCTGAATGACAATAAAATAGCTATCCTCTTCCATTCTACAAAACCTTCAACAACTCAGAGCCTTCTTGCTATGAGATGGTAGTATTCAACTGAATTAAACTCAGTTTTATACTTCCAAATCACAACAGTCGCTCTATGGTGCTAAATGAATAGGGAATAAACCAAGGCAATTAGATGCCCCCCTGTGAGCAAGCACTTGGTGACAGTAGGAAGGAAAACATCCTTCCTACCTCCAGCAGAGCCAGGCTCAGGTAGGAGCAGTCATCTGCTATGACCGGTTAGGAATGGGAGCAGGGAGGCAGGACAAAGCTACATTGTGGGAGAGAGCCAGAGATTAATAATAACTAATGATGAAATCCGGGGTGGTGTACAAAGATATACTGAGTGAAAAGAACTTAGTGAAGAGAAACACTGAGTGCATCATTGTAAGCACCCAACAGCCTTGGTCTATTCCACCATAACTAAAGGAGGGTTCGAGGTCACCTAATCCAGCCCTAACTATGTGCTTTATCAAAAAGGAAAGTTTTACATCTAATCTTAAAAGTAGAAAAAGTGTCTGTCTCCTGAATCCAAACTCAGAGCTCTTTGCACAGAACAGTGGTCTGCAAACTGAAGCCTCTGCCTCCCATTCTACTTTTAGTGTCATGAAGTGGGGTGTGTGGCAGCAACAGGTGGACCTAGAATGCAGGACTCATGACAGACAGAAATAAATATTAAATCACAGTGTTTATTTGTGCTGGCAAAACAGCAAAGACAAGAACACACCCAGGCTGGAACAAACCAGAGGCAAAAAAGACTGACACAAATTACATACACCATGACAATATATACACAGGAGGAGATTATGGTAGAGTGAACACACCTGGGAACACAGCTGAACAGAATCTGACGAGACAGGGAAACAAAAACTGAAGGTTATGCACACAGGATGAGGGACTGTCAGAATAAAACAGGAAGTCAGTAGGACTGAGACCCAGACTAAGACATATGAACCTGAAACAGTCACTGGAGATAAATAGACAAGGAGACATGACTGACAGGGGGGACCAAAGGATCAAACACTGAGAGATAATAAAAGGAACAGGAAGTGAAAAACACAGGGAAAAGGTCTTAAGACATATTAACTAGACAAGACAGGGAAACCAGACAACCACAGAGACAGGACACAGAGAGACAAAACAAACACAGAGACAAGACTGATTACCACAGGAGACGCTGGAGACAGGTCAGAGAGACGAGACTGGGACTGACTGTACATAAAAAGGTAACTAATGCAATAAACCAAAAACTAGAAATATAAATAACAAAACTATGAAGCTCTAGGAACTAATAAACTCAAGGCAAATACAGAGCTAAAAGATAAATATGTCTTAAATCTAAAAGAATAATAATAATAATAATGAATTGGATTTATATAGCGCTTTTCAAGGCACCCAAAGCGCTTTACAATACCACTATTCATTCACTCTCACATTCATACACTGGTGGAGGCAGCTACGGTTGTAGCCACAGCTGCCCTGGGGCAGACTGACAGAAGCAAGGCTGCCATATCGTGCCATCGGCCCCTCTGGCCAACACCATGTAGGCGGTAGGGTAAAGTGTCTTGCCCAAGGACACAACGACCAGGACAGAGAGGCCGGGAATCGAACCGGCAACCTTCCGGTTACAGATATGCTTCCTCAGAAGTCCAAAAGTCAGAAGTCCAAAAACAAAACTCAGAATAAAAGCTCAGAGACCTAGGACTACGACTTTTAGAAACTCTAGGAACCACAAGTAATCCAGCAATCTGAGAGTAAAGTGCTCTTTTTGGGTGATATGATACTGTGAAGACTTTAAGATAAGAAGCTGATTCACAACTATCTAAAATGTCAATCAAATGTTTATCATTAATTGGTCCAAAATCATCTTTATTTTTCTTACACTGGGTCTTGGTGCAGGCCCTTGATTCATGTCTGTCTGAAACTAGCCACTCGCCCTTTAACTCAGCCTTTTCTGACTGGTTTGCGCCTCACACACAAAACATTTCTTTACGAGGGGCTGTTTAAAGTGAAGCTCTGCCCTGAAGCTGATTTTCCTGAAAGGGCACACCTGTGTGTGCCTGAAATCAAAGCGTGATGACATGTGACCAGTAATGGGAGGTCAACCCTCTAACTAATGTCTAATTCACATCTGTGACATAACACACCTTTATTCAGGGTCCTTTGGCAACCTGATGAAGGTCCTGTAATGCTGTGTTCTAATATATTGAATGCTGTGTTTGCTTTGCTCCTTAGATATTACCATGAAATAGTTTTTACTTTACAGGTTTGCAAGTGTGAGCCAAAATAAAATATTGCTTAAAGCTCACCGTTTGTAATTTGAGCTGTTTGAAAGAGCTCAAGGCTTTGTTTACAGAACATGTGCTCACCAAGATAACGACTGGAGGTTTTTATTACTGCCACCACTCTTCATTTTTTTTATCCTTATTTCAGAGAGACGATGTTTTGTCCTTCGCTGAGCTCTAGACACCACATAAAAGTCAGTAAGAGGTGCAAATTCACACTCTGTGTATTCAAAGACTGTCTCTCCATCCACCCCCACCTCTACACTTGGGAAAAAAAGATGATTCTGTGGAATCATCTGATTTACCTTATTTTAAGACCTTCTAAGGTTTTATGTCCTGATATGCAAAACATATCATATTCAAATTCAACTAGAACACAGTTGGACGCAAAAATTCCAAATGAAAAAGGGATTTTCTTTTTTTGGTGCAGCAAAAGCAACAGGGACATGGTGTAACATGTAACAGTGTGCTCATTTACTCCCAGCGCTGATTATCACAGACTTTACAGAGCTACTGCAGGAGCATCAGAGAGGACTCTCCTTTGTATTCACATGATACTTAAATGATATGTAAACTGACCTTTATGTGTAAATGAAGTCACAGAGAGTTACTACATTTCTGTTTGGGTTTGTTTTTTTTATATAAACTTGAAAGCATAGCTGCTAAGGTGTTAATTGATTTCATCATTTGGCTCACCAAATATTCATCAAGGACAATCATTTGTAACTAACCATGCATCTGTATAATCCTGTTCATCATTCTATCTCTTTCCAACTCTGTGCTTTGTTTTTTGCCATTTTTTCTCTCGCTGTGTAACAATGCAGTGTCGGTGGCTTGCATAAGCACATGCGTAGACTGAGAGGAACTAGGTCTGTTCAAAGCATGATGACTGAAACAGAAATCCACCCCCCCATCCCCCTCCAAAAAATCTGAGAAGATGAAACGACACAAGAAAAAAAAGAGAGAATCTTTAATTCTGATGAAAAAGAGGACACTTCATAGCATCTGTGTTGCATGCTAGAAAACCTCATTTGGGCAGAAAATGAGTAAGTTATCCTTCATCATCATTCCACGTGTAATTTAGTATATAGAGCTTTAGATAAAACTGACAAAGAAACTGTCAGAACATGAACGTGTTCACACAGAAGCAAACTATGATGTATCATAAAAAATGATAAAAGCCCAAATCTTAATGCGTTCTATCATTTTATTCATGTCATGAATGAACATGAATAAACTAGACCATAGTCACCTGCCCCTCCCCCTACCACAAACACATCCACTGTACACTAACTTAGACGTGCAGACACTGAAGGCTGACAAATGTCGACTGAGATCTGGGGCAGTTTCCTCCTGGGCACGACATTGCTGTCCGTATGCAGCCAGATGAGCTCCTGCATCCAGCTGAGTGTGTGGTTACCACGGTGACCCCGATGTCTCGTCTCGTTCACGACCAATAAAAATGCCGAAAAGCTGCAGAAAGGAGGATTGTCTGGGGGGCATTTAGTGGAATGTCATGTAGTATTACCCCAAACAGAGTGTGTACTAGTGCACACAGTGTTAGTGTTGGACATTTAAAGGGTCTGGTGTGGTAATAAAACACACGCAAAGAGTCTGACGGTTTAAGGTTCATTTCAAGGCTCTTTTCTTTTCTTTTTCAAACCTCATTTGATTTAGGTTCAGCCTTTAACAGCAACACGCAGCTCCTGGGGCTTTATTGCACCAATGATTACACCGGCTCATTGACTTCCTTTTAAATTCAACTGTGGATGCACACATTAGGGTCTGTTTATATGGGCACATGCAGCCTTCCATACATTTACCACTACTAAGTGCCTGCATCCAAAATGCACAGATAAACATTAAAATATTGTTTATTTCAAGTTTCCTTTTAAAGCAACTAAAACCACATGATGCCTTCATGTTTGGTTAAAAAAAACAAAAACAAAACACTAAAACAAGCAAATTTGAATGAAAAAAGGATGCTTGTGCCAAGATCCTTTCTTTTTTTTAATTTTGAAATTTACTTACTTATTCCTTTTTTGTTCTTGGCATTAAAGGAACAATACACCTATATCTCAGGTATGGCGCAGACACTGTTGGAGTGTGGTAAAAAAAAAAAAAAAACCCCCAAAAAACTGAGTATCGTGCATGACAGTTGAATGTTTTCCCAGTGGGTCATAATACTGTAGACCCACTTGGGTTCTATTATGTTTTGCTAAGTCTTTCTTAATGGTTAAGCAAAAGTAGAATTGTCATTTTTCCGAGCTGTCAAACGACGTGCAGGTACAGGTGTCATTTTCAAAAATGTGGTCTTTTTTCTACTTCAAGAAAGAAAAATTGCAGTAAATGCAATGCTGACAAAAAGCTTCTACAAGAGTTTGTTTATTTGGAATGACAGAGGGAGATGTTATCAGAACGAGTGCATAATTAGCACTTTGGGTGGATAGCTCAGAGCTGTGAGAGCAGTGCCTAAACTTTGGCTCCGTCCTAAACTCTTCATTCCATCCTCACACTGAGTGTGTAGAACTCACTCTCACTTGTTTCTCCTTCTGTGGGGAGGACATAGCAGTAAAGCAAGGGTGCCCTGCACGTTTTAAATGTGTCCTTGATCCAACACAGCTGATTTCAATAGCTAAATTACCTCCTCAACATATCTTGAAGTTCTCCAGAGCCTTGGTAATGAACTCATCATTTGATTCAGGTGTGTTGACCCATATTTAAAACCTGCAGGACGCCGGTACACCGGCACATGTACTACTACTACTAATAATAAATTGCATATACCGTAAATATAAATAACAATCCTATACACCAATGGACATTAGAATGCAAATTGAATAATACAGAACCTTGAACACACTTTTAGCAATATATATAGATGATGATGTTGACTTATAGAGAGCACTTATAAATGTATGTTTATGCAAGTGAACACCTGAAAAAGAGGCATTGTGACATAGTAACACAATGAAGTGCTGAATGACTTACTCTGAGACCAACTTGGAGACTGGCGTCAAGCTCCAAAGGCGATGGATCAGGTGGTTCAGCTGACTGAGCTTTATGAACTGATGATGTGTGGGTCTGCACTCAGCATGCAGCTGAAACACTCAAACGTTGTTTGTGACTCACATTGTCCTCCTCACGTTTCATATGTGAGTGGGAAAAAAAAGTCTATTGTTGTTGGCTCTTTACTTTGGCCCTCAGTGCTAACTACTCCTCCAGATAGTCTGTTTTCTCCTGTTCACCATTAACTTGTCCCTGCTGGTTTTGTACATCTCTTGACTCCTTACACCCCGTTTTCCTCTCTGCATGAATACCAGAACCTAACATTAGTTGGCATAATGTTAGCTTATAAACAGCTGTTGCTGTTGTTGTTTAGCCAGCTTGTTGTCAGCAGTCCGGAGATGGGAGGGTCTAATCTACTGACAAGAAGCAATTGCGACAAAATTGGGAATAAGTAAGCGTGTTTATGAATGTTTCTGTGTACTAGAGCCCTGATTTCAGTACAGGAGATGAAATTTGAGGTGAGGAAGAGGATGAGGAGGGAATGAGGGAGGAGAGAGATGAAGAAGCAGAGTAGATAGACATAGTGAGAAAGAGATGATGAAAATATCTACGTCCAAATCCTAATTGGTCATATGCAATTTGAAATAGCTGTTTGTAAACAAGTAATTTAAAGACATACTTTGTATGTGGCCAGCCTCTAGCAAGATACATGAAACATGATTAGGCAGAACAGGGATACCCATTCAAGATAGACATCAGGGTGGCTTCCACAAAACAGTGCCTCTTCTTGTGTATATTTAATAGTTTAATTCTATGTTCATTAATCCATTAATTTGTTGGAAGATGTAATTACACAGTAATCAATATATATTTATGAGTACAACATTTTTACCCCCCCCAAAAAAAAAAAATTACTTGCTGTACCTTTAAACCAGGTCCACCCCCAGCAACTTACATAAATTATTGATAAAACAATGTAAACTAAATGTGCATGCCACCAGAATACTGTGCACTACACAGAATACTGCTTCTTGTCAGTTTCTGCAGTCCCAGAACTTGGGAACACAGACCAATTTATCATGGTTGCTGCTAACACGTGCAAAACGGAAAGCTATCCACATCCTCAAAAATGTAAACACACTGTTGTCTCCACATGAACAGATAGTGTAATTAGGTCAGCCAGCAATGTGCCCCAGAGTTTGTATCCTCCTAAGATGTCCTTTAGACATTCACATCCTAGACGCCAAACATCTATAACGGATTTGGAGATTGGAGAAAATAAGTGAAACATAACACACAAATAAATATCCAAATATGTTGCTTTTCAGCAGGCATGCGTATATAAGCAGTGTCCCTTGGTATGTTCAACATTTTTGTCATCGAAGGGAAGCTTAATTTTACTATGGATGCACAACATGCACCATAAAACATTTAGCAGACAGAACAACAAAATGTTGGCTGAACCATTTTCCATTCATCTACCGTATAAATAATCACAACTGAATAACTACTTTGTAATACTAAATAATCTCAACCGTAAATCAAGAAATCAATGTAGTCACTGTGGCATATCCTATTGCTTAGTGTAGCATCTTAGTGAACTCAAAAGCTGCAGACACCATTGTGATCATTTGAAAGTGGACCTGACAGGAGAGTGTGGGGTCTGACTGAGAAACCACAAGAAATCACAGGGCCAGCCTTAACCTTCTCTGTTTAGGACTATTAATTGAAAAATGAAAATTGTGTTTTATTTAATAATAAGGCACTTATGGCTCCACCTTTCAGACATGGAAGCTGTGTCACTCTTATGCAAAGTCTCATATATAATCCACGACAGAGTAGCATTAAAAAGCAGTTACGTGATCATTTTTAGAGAAGGATCTTATCTCTACAACAAGTGTTTACATTTCAAGGTGGTTGCATGAACGCAGGTATTGAATGTGAGCTATAATACATTGTTTAGAATCTGACCTGAGAATGCACCAGAAACAACATTAAATAAATCTATTTAATAAACAACATATATATTCTTTTGAACTCTGCATCAGTTGCAGCCTTCAGCTTTACAGCTGTTGTGTGAACTGTAAATCACTGTGGGGTTTAATTAAAACGTGTTCACTGCTGTGTCAGTGTGTGTCCCCAAGTTACAATGTGATGCAGCGGGTGTTTGACCCTTGGTGACACTGGGCTGTGTGTGTGTGTGTGTGTGTGTGGGGGGGGGGGGGGGGGGGGGGGGGGGGGGGTGAAAGAGAGGAAATTGAGGGAGGAAAAAGGTGTCAGGGAAGGGAAGAGGGGAAAAGGAAGAGACAGAGGTTTGAAAATAAAGGAAGAATAGAGAAAACAGAGGAGGAGGAGGCAGAGGAAAGCATCCTGGCTGTAGTAAATCTCTCTCTGGCAGTCGAGAGAGCGGCAGCCAGATTCATGACTGCATGCTGGGGTAATAAGAGAATGGACTGTATCCCTTTTAGTGGCCCTCTTCACAGCATTGCAGTGCCTACAGCCAGAGTGACCTCCCTGCTGCTGTACACTGATTTATGTACTCTATGATCTGCTACAATATGCACACCCTTTAACCTAATGCAATTTACACTTCTTGTCATATGTAGGTCAGAAGCTTCTGTCTCGTCCCTGCAGACCCGGTTCTGCCAACTTTATCAGGTGATTGTCTGCTGCCACGGAGATAAAAATGGAGCTGGCTCTGGTTTTGGTCTTTTGGACGCACAGACAGGCAGTTTTCAAGTATCTGCACATGCAGAGATGCACCCGTGGAGAAAGAGGAAAAAGTAACAATATAATGGCTACGAAGATAATAAGGCCCTTCCTCTTTCCTTCTTCCTGCTGATACCAAACTGTTTATCTTGTGCAGGCTACACAGCCTCATGGGCAGAAGCAAAAGACAGAAAAAAGACAACAAAAAAAACGGAGATAATAATGTGTGGATATCCGCCCTGCCCACGAAACTCAAGGGAAAACTCAGTGGTGGAGAGTGAAAATCTTGTTCACATTGGCAACTTCTCTTTAAAAAAGTAGTGGAAATCCACAAATCCTTTAACGCAAACACTTGGATAATACTTAGCACCTTGTAAGTGGATGTGGAAAAAATGTTATCAATCATCTAACACATACTGAGCAAGTCTAGTCTCCTGTGCATGTCTGTCCACCAGAAATCCAAAGAAGGCCCCGAGAGCTCGGTGCAACGACAAAACACACACAAATAGACAAAACTTAAACAAATTAAGGACACATCTTTTGAGCATACCAGACTTTTTTCTAGGGAGACTTAAAAAAAAGTTGTAAGCACTGCTGGAACACAATTATTGTTGCAATAATTTACAGCTAAAATCAAATGTCTGTTGGTGACGTTGAAAAATGAGCCTATAAAGGCTTTTGGTTAGTTTTTAGCATGAAGTATTGTAGCAAAAAGTATGTCCGCTGTTTTATTTCCTTTTCGTTTGCACTCTCACATAATGACTCTGGAAACCACGCACCTCTATGTGCTAACAAAGTCGTAGAAGAAGGGAACCAAAACATAGCAAATATGTATGTAAATGGTGCAAGACATCAAATATTCGGAAATTGTCGTTCCATTTTTGAATGCAGGAGTTGGAATGCTTTGCTTTAAAGTGACACACGTAGTTCAGTCTGTGTGGCAGCACTACTTTTGTTCATGTAACAACCACAAGTGCTACTTCTATGGTTCCTGAGTCACCAGCACTCAGTGACTTTAGCGCATGATGTCAGTGACATCCCAGTAATGTATTAGCCAGATTCTTAGAAATAGCTCTGTCAGTTTGTAATTATGGTTAGACTCATGATAGGTGAGAAGAAAAGCTCGTGCTGACAGAGACCCTCAGGGCAGCCATTGTTAGGTCTGACTTCACCTGGACTTCTATGACGTCTGTCTGCTGGGATTAAAAATTCTCCCAAAGGGAAATACCAGTGTGGCACTGTGAATGCACTGGTGCTTACAACAGATGAAAAACCACCGCTGGGGATGACATCGATATAAGTGTACTAACTTTTAGAGGGGTACAAGAATCCTCTGCTTTGTTATTACAGAATATAACATGGATACGCCTTCAATTCCAAAAGGGTTGGCATGCTGTGGAAACAGAATACAATGATCTGTAAATGTGCAAATATTTTATTCACCATAGAACATAGAAAACAGTGACATGTTTTCCCTGCTTTATTATGAATAAAATGTGGATTTTAACCCTTAAATTTTGTTTTATTGACATTTTATACAGAATCCCAGTGTTTTTAGAACATTTTTTAAAATAAACTTTAAATTAAACTTTTTAATTTTTTTAAAGTAAACTTTAAATAATGTGTTACACATAATATCAGATTACAATAAAAGCTTATGACACATGGTGTGTGTCTATCGAAGCAGAAATTACCAGTTTGATTGGAAATTATAGTGATATTTATTTATTTTATGACATATCCCCAGCATCACCTTGTTGCACATATATGCTTCCTTTGTTGCAGGATTCCTCTCTGCAGAATGAATTGTTTGTGACTCTGCTGACCTTTAACAGGGCAGTTAACACAAGGCCTTGACCTTTTAGCCTGCAATTGTTACTATTAGCTACTCCCTGCCTAAAGACAAATGAGCATATTGCTATGCTTGACAATACTAAAGCAGGTGGAGGATGAATAAAGAGCAGGAACACAACGAATTATTGAAATATGTACTGATACAAGTTGGTACCAGTCAAGAGTTAAGTGGTAAGTATAATAAATCCTTGAATTTCTATGGCATAGTCTTCAAAAGTAGCCATCACTTATTTGGTGCTCTCCTGAAGATTGTAGACCTTCACTAAGTCTTGAGTTGTTCTATGCTGTGGTTCTTTTATGACATGACACCACTGGTAATTGCGATTGTGCAACTTGTACATGATTTAGAAGAGTGAGTGGCAGGGAGGTGGAGGGAAGTTCAGGGGCCTCTAGGTTTATGTACGCTTGGACTAACAAACCTCAAACAGCAGCTTTCTTTTACGCTCTGCTGGATACTGACCTCCTGAAGGCAGTTCAAAATTAAATTACTGTGTCCTATAATAGGAAGGTGTTTTTACCTCTAATAAGAAAAACTGAAAGATACAATATTAAGATTATCATGCTATTGCACATATATGAACAGAAACTATAATCCTATGGTAACTTTATCACAATAGAACCTGAAATCATATCTAATTTATCTACTCTCTAATCATATCTACTAATGTTAAATACATCATAAAACAA
Source organism: Copadichromis virginalis (assembly GCF_057382275.1). NCBI lineage: Eukaryota > Metazoa > Chordata > Actinopteri > Cichliformes > Cichlidae > Copadichromis > Copadichromis virginalis. The sequence continues at coordinate 33,460,266 of NC_140639.1, read as the reverse complement.
ACTACAATTTACATACTTTTAAATTCAGAGAAATACTATATTTAGCATTCTTGTACAAAATATGAAAAAACGGATACCACTTTTATAACTATGCATTGTATGCCGAGGGGGAGCCAGGAGAGAGTAGCATCAGTTAGCATAAAGAGTGGGAGCAAGAGAAACAGCCAACATATATGATATATGTTAGATTAGAACTGGAATATTGTTGGATAATAATAATAATAATAATAATAATAATAATAATAATAATAATAATAATAATAATGAAACTACAACCAAAAATCAGCTCAAGGGATCACTTCTGTGGTGTCCCTGGTTGCAACAGTTTTGTGTTTGAGTTTTATGCTAAGAAGCCGAGGATATACTGCATCACAAATAGCTGGATTTTCTTGTTTGAGTGCAACTAGCCAAACAGCGAACAGCCACTGAGACAGAGAGTTACAGAGACAGGCAGTGAAAGTGGACAGTGTGTCCTCTGTTTCTTAACATAAAACTCATTGCTGCAGCACAAATGTGATCTCCTTAAACAGATTTTCAGTTGTAGTGTCCTTATTTTCCCCTGAGTTACCGATTCTGTCACTAGTTAGCTAACATAAACTAGTGTCTATTAACTGCAACCAACCACATTTCTTACTGACAGAAGATGGTGCTGAACATGTTCTTAAAACTTTACAGAGCTACATCGATTTCAGTTTTTGAGAGTAGGGCTCAATGGTGTAAATTAGCCTTTATATGCGTAGCGTTTCATGTCCCCTTTAAGGCAAGGTCATGAATTTACCATTCCACAATTAAGTAGAGAGTAGGCTACTGAATTGTAGTCGTTATAAAAAATTACACATGCATTTCAGGTAGCAAATCTCTAAATCTTTTATTTTCTCCAGAAGGTCCTCCAGCTAAACAATTATATAGTCATGGTCCTGCACTGGTCCCATTGCTGTTTTGGTATTCCACTTTCAACAAGTAGGTTGGAAGTTGGGTTAAGCAGGTGATGATGTGCCTGAGGCTCAACACCAACAAGACCGAATACTTAGAGGCTGGCCCCCAGACCGACGGCACGATCAGCGTCGATGGAGAAGATCTGGCGAAAGTACCTCATTTCAAATACCTCGGATCGATGATCAGCAATGACGGCGATATCCTACTAGATGTACGAGCCAGGATCAACGCAGCGTGGATGAAATGGCGCCAAGTCACCGGCGTCCTGTGTGACCGAAGAATGCCCAATCGCCTCAAGTCAAAGATCTACAAGAGTGTAGTGCGCCCCGTCGCCCTCTATGGATCCGAGTGCTGGCCAGCCACCGGAAAGCACGAACAAGCCCTTCACACGATGGAAATGCGGATGCTGCGATGGTGCCTAGGCCTAACACGATGGGACCACATCATGAACACCGACGTTAGAAAGAGGATGGGAATCGCGCCAATCACAGATAAGATGCAAGAAGCGAGGCTGCGGTGGTACGGACATGTGGTACGGAGCGATGAGAACTCAGTGGTGAGAACAGCACTACGGCTCAGCCCCCAAGGACGTCGACCTAGAGGCAGACCAAAGCGGAGATGGATGGACCGAATCAAGGACGACGTGAAGAAGATCGAAGCCGATCTGAGCGACGCCCTTGACCGACCCAAGTGGAGACGACTTTGCAGAAAAGCGGACCCTGCAACCGAGCGGGAAAAACGCTAGGAGGAAGAAGAAGATGTGCCTGAGGATGGAGTCCCGTTTTTCAGCCGCCACACTGTTGTTTGTCAGTCTTATTTTCAGCACTTAAGGTCCAGCTCCAGCATCCAGTATCTGATTGTCTGCCTCCTTAGAGTGGTCATCAGGCTCCTCTGTGACTTTCTTGTTTTTTCACAAACCTTCAAACTAAAGTCTCAATTTCCTTGTCTCCCAGTGTTCCTTGTGTGGCCCAACTTACCTGTTCTCATCTAGCTGGTCCATTCTCTTTGGAATCCGTCAGAGAATTACCGCATCTACTCACCTGTCTGCCCTGGCACAAAACAGATCAGTGCTTCCCTTCCAAGTATCCTCCCCAGATCAGCCATACTTGTTATTAATCTCTGTCTCTCTTCCACAGCATGTCTTTTATCCTGTCTTCCTTCTCTCTCCCCAACCGGTCGCGGCAGATGGCCCCGCCCCTCCCTGAGCCTGGTTCTGCGGAGGTTTCTTGCTGTTAAAAGGGAGTTTTTCCTTCCCACTGTCGCCAAAGTGCTTGCTCATAGGGCGTCATATGATTGTTGAGTTTTTCTCTGTATGTATTATTGTAGGGTCTACCTTACAATATAAAGTGCCTTGAGGCGACTGTTGTTGTGATTTGGCGCTGTACAAATAAAATAGAATTGAATTAAGTAAAACCCTCTGGGACAATGCTGTGGAAGTCTTGTCTGTAGGTTAACCTGAGCCAACCTGCCTCTTCCTCTCTCTCAGTGGTTCCAGTCCTCATAAGCCAAACGGTCCCCAGGAAGTCTCGTAGCTGACATCTCCTCCAGTATTTCTTTGTCATTATTTAATAAATCTCTCAAACTTTTAATTTGTCTGCACTGCTCTAGAGTCCACTACTATTTTGGTGTATGACACATATTTGTAATATTTGTTGTGTGTTCTTATTATCTATCTTAAATATCTTAACAATCTCAAGTGTTGCTAAAATAATCTTTCCACTATAAAAGCCTAAAACCATCTGCACTAACGGGGAATGACACACACAAACACATTGAAATCTTGTCCAGGAGATTTTAGTTCTGTCTGTTTAACCACCAAAACTACTTGGTTAGGCAAATACCATGTCTTAAAAGTAATCTCTTACAACATTAGAAACACGTTAAAACCCTTAATTTTCTTGTATATCAGTGTGGTGCCAGTCCCACTGAACCTTAAAGGTGAAAACACTATTTACATTTCACTATGTATTTACTATTCACAGGAGGGGAGGAGGTCACGTTTTCTGTCCGTCAGTTCATCAGATGCTTCCAGTGACATTCCAGTTAACTTCAGCTGACATCTAAAGTCTGCCGTCTACTTCTAACATTTTGCAACTGTAGGCTCACTGTAACATTACACTTCGACAACATCAGCCTCCAATCTCATGGGACCATAAACACACACATAAATCAACACTCACGCCTTCAGGATTTCCTGAGGCAAGATTCACTGATGTCAAGCCGTGACATGGGTTGAAGCTGACTCTAGTGTGTGTTGGTGTGTGACAGGCTTTAGGACATGATAACAACTACTTCTAGTTTTGTTCCTTTTTCACTTTATACATCATGTGCATGTGATTTTTCTTGTTTTTCTTCCATTGGTCTGCAGGTTTACACTTCACTCTCTTCCTGATATCATTCCCTCTCTTGCTTTGAATCTGGGTGCTGTTGCCTCATTACGCAGAGCCTGAAGCTAAAAACATCCAAAGGGGGAACTATATGATCACAGCCTCTTAAACTTCCTCACTGTATTTTTCCTTTATTTATCTCCATCTTTTGTCTGCGTCTGTTGGGGGATGGTGGGTGTTGTGCTTCACCAATGTGACAGCAGGGTTTTCTCACTTCACTACAGATTAATTAGCCTTGAAGATCAAACAACGAAGAGCACATGGCACAAATAACCCCACCAACCCATGTCCCCCCCCCACCCCACCCCCCCACCCCAGAAAAAAATTAAGACGGTCCAAATCTGTCTGAATGTGGATTGCTTTGTGCCATCTGACCAGCCTGCGATCAGACACTTTATTGGAATACAAAGGTAGCCTATCACCCATGGGAATATTCTCACCATCTGCTTATCATACTGGAATCAGAGGAACATGTTTCCTGGAGCAGTTCTGCCAGAGGTGAGGGTGTTTGACATTTCAGTCAGCATTTGTTTCACGGAGCACTTGCATAAAAATATAAACTAGAGATAGGGGCTTAGAAGTTCCCACATTGATGTGTCAGAGTTTGTTGGAATGGAATCAGATTAACGAGACAAAATGAGATGAAAACCCTGACAGGGCCTGAAGAAAAGCTAGAAAGTTGTTATAGTCTGTTTAAAATAAGAGGTGATCTTTTCTCTTTCTCTCTCCCAGCAACTCGCTTGTCACAAGGGGTCAGCCCAGCAGGCAGCCTTTACACCAGATACTCTTTCTGATGTAACTCCAAAAGGGATTTGTGTCCCCAGTTGGAACTGAACCAAATGCAAATGTATAATCCAACACAGTTAAATTTATAGACTTCTTTGTCCTAGTTCAGAAGCAAAGTTTGAATATATATATATATATATATATATATATATATATATATATATATATATATATATATATAGTGTAACGCTAATGAGTTACTGCTCAGTTTAACCTGTGGGTATGTCGCCACCAAGTGGTTAAAATCATGTTAACAACGCAGAAAATTGTAATAAAAAAAATACACTGTGTTCAAAATTATGAGAGCTGTCGATACTCGTTGAAAAAATAATAAAATACAGTTTGAAACCACTTTTTTCTTTTTTGACTGTGATGTGTTTAACAATTGCTTCCTGTCTGGTTTGTAACAGGATAGGAACCATCATCTGTTGCTAGTTTCTTCAGGTGGAGGCGGACGAGTTATTGAAGGAGCGAATCAAAATGGCGAACCAAGAGGAGTCAGTGAGGGAGTTCGTCGCTGTTACTGATGTGGATGAGGAGAGGGCCCGTTTTTTCCTGGAGTCTGCCGGCTGGAATCTGCAGGTACGGCTTTTCTGTGATCTTCCATGGAGCTGCGGTGGACTGTATGAAAGACCCTATGAAGGAAACTCAGGTTACCGGGCAGGTGCCAGACCAGTAGCTCGACGGCTAACGTTAGCCGGGTTTTGCCGGTAATTTGTGCAAGTCACCCTTTGACAATGGCCGGACTGCTTCTTATCATCAGCAACAATTCACGCGTTCAGTTAGTCAGCTGATAGCGTCACGCGTGCAGTAACTACTGCTGTGTTATCATAAAGAAGATTGTCCATTAAGTGTTGTCTAAGCTGGTCTGCCGTAAACCTATTGACTCATGCTAGCTAGCGTTAGCATGCAACGCTAAATAAAATGGTTATTATTAGTAGCCACCTTCCCGGGTCGTATGGGCTGCTCCATGGGAGAATAACACGTGTGTGTGTGTGTGTGTGTGTGGGGGGGGGGTTTAGGGAAATAAACGCATATCCACAGTATTTGCGTGGTCTGATACTGTAAGATAACACAGACATGGGCAGTTTCTTCACTGTACCAGCGTCGTCAGTGTACAAAGACAAAATAAGTCAGTGAAACTGTGGCTAAATCGCTTAATCCTCGAGAATGTTTGACGTGAGCTCTTGACTGACGTGTTACCGGAGCGGTGTACTGTAGCATCTGGAGCTCGTCAGATATTACCTTACTGTCTGCTTCGTGCTGTCACATTTGCATGCTCGTTTTGCATCCTCAGCTTGCACTTGCCAGCTTCTTTGAAGACGGAGCCGATGATGACATAGTGACACTTCCCCAGCCTGAGGGAGGCTCCTCGGTGTCCCGATCCGCAGGCCCCAGGTATAGTCTCCATCCAGCCTGTCAGTGCTTTAATCACAATGTAATGGCACAATTATAAGAGGGACGTTTTTGTTTAAGTACAGGACACTTGTACATGTATTTATACAATTGTATCGTCCAGTAGTCAGCCCAGAGTGACCTCCTTCAGAGATCTAATGCATGAAGCAGAGGATGAGAGTGATGAAGAGGAAGGCCAAAGGTAAGTGTGCTTCCCTCTTGTCTGTTTATCTTCAGTGAGTGTGTGGAAATAAGACCACCGCTCTCTTAGGCTGAGTTACAGAAAAGCTTCAGTGTGTCTCAGTATAATACTCAAATAGATAATTACGAGCAAAGGAGGTGAATACCTTTTTGTGCCGGAGGCCTTTCAGAATGGGTGTGACAGATGTTGCTGTCTGTTTGAGCTGTGGATGGATGGTACAAAGTCACACCTAGCTGGCGTGGTTCCAGAATGCACCAAACTATTTTTGGTAACACCTCATTCTCTGGGAGCTGGTCGCTTTCCTGCTGTGTCAACAGATTCTGCTGCTGGATCAGTGCAGTGGACTAGTTGTTAAGGGGACCGTGTGGGGGGGTACTGATAACCTTCATAGTCATTTTTCATTTCATCCAAGCAAACAGAGCTAAAGAACACAGTATTTTATTCCAGAGTCAGTAATGATGTCATTTATAATTAACATTTCTTCTGGTTCTGTTTCTCAGTGCACAGTGGCTTCTGGGATAGTTTGGAGGAGGGGGGAGTGTCTTTATTTCAATATGTACACAGCTCAAAATGAGTGAAGGGACATTCACACATTGCTGTATTAATCAAAGTCAGTTCAACTTCAGGGATATCAGTTGATCCAGTTAGGAAGTGTAAACCATTGTGAATCCATTTTACTGACTTTGGTGCAAACGACATTCACAACAGGTGCAGTATACAGACAACAACAAGACCAGGGAATGGTTTTACAGCAGCTGCTCTCTCTTTACCTCTGATGTTAATTGTTTTCTGTAGTTTTCCTTTTGTTAGTAGTATTATCTTCTATGGTAGCATGAGACAGTACCTGTTGTAGAAATGGTGCCGTATTTCTTGAGAACTTCTTGACAAGTCAGTCTACAGGACTACCTGTGCAACCTTAAGGAGCTGTCAGTACAGTCACATGCTACTATGACACCAGCTTTAGAAAATAAAAACAGTTAGGAGGGATAAGAAGAGAGCATTGGTCTGCAAAAGCTTTCCCTCTTTGTTGTTGTCTTGTTGTTGCCTCCACAGCACACCTGTTGTCAGTTTCGTTTCATGTCTATCATTTTTAAGTTTGTTTCCATCCAGGCGACACACTTTAACATGCATAAGAATTATATAATGCAGCACTGTAGATTGTGCAGTTTTCAAGTCTGGTTACATTGTTTGTCTTGCTGCCTGACTACTAGAACAATGTGCACATAGTTGGCTACCCAGACACCCGTCTCCAGTGCAACTGTATGCTCATCTTATTTCTTTGTTGTCCAAACAGCTGATACGCTGCAAAGGACTACTCAGTAGAGATGTTCCATTTTCTTTTGCCTATTTTCTTCATTATGTATCAAAACTTTAAAACTATGAAAAGACACATTGAGAAAAGTGCTTTAAATTTGCGATTGTTAAATGTTTGTACCTTTAGCTTTGATTACAACTTTCCACTCTATCAGGTTGTCACATGAAGCCAGTCCAACACCCTTGAATAAGTTCTAACATATGGTTGCTTTTCTCACTCATACAGTTACTGTGCTGAATGGTCTGTAGTCCATTCATTGTTTCTAGATCTAAGCACTTTTCTCCCTTCTTCTCAGTTGGTTTCAGAATTGATTTTTTTCCCCCTGTAGATCCACCATGAAGGCTTTATTCAGTTTTCTACACACAGTTGAGATCTGTCTGAAAGATTCTGAACTTGTCTTTCCTGTGGTGATCCTCCTACAAATTATTAAATAAAACCATGTACACTTTATAGTCCAAGATGTAGGAGTTACCTGACTAGCCTGTTTGTAAGGAAAAGGATAGACAGGAAAGACCAGAGCTAGCTGGTTAGCAGCAAGTTGACTTTCAAAATAAAAGCCAGGAGACTGTTGAATAATCAGTCAGTTGCCTTGTGTTCTCAGGTGGATGAAAAAGTAAAGATAAATCACTAAATGTGTTTTTTAGTCTACCCAAATAAGCTTACTCCTAAAAATCACACGTAAACACACATACTATCCATACACCAATAGACTTAGTTTATTTGTCATACCTCCAAGAGAACAGAACCATCTGCAATTATTTTACTTGTGGTCAGTACCTTTGCTCTAGACACCAACTGTGAGCTGGAGGACCACTCCGACCAGATCCTGTGCTGTGCCAAGCTTATAAAGGTTGCAGCACAGAACAAGGATTACTGCGGCCAGTTGTCCATCAGCAAGACAAGAGACTCACTGTAAACAGTCTTTATTGGGCACAAAGGACAAGGACTTTAGTTTTTGCACAGAAACACTGTTGTTTTTCAACCTTTATTTTGCAATTATGGCTTTATTATCCTCACTCTCACACTGTGACATGCGACCCTGTAGAACACTATTCTCTCTCTTTCCCCAGAGTGGCTGTTGTTCTGTTTATAAAAGACTTCTAACTAGCTCTATTCCCACCCTCTCAGGTTTTTTGCAGGAGGATCAGAGCGCAGTGGGCAACAGATTGTGGGACCTCCTAAGAAAAAGAGCTCCAATGAAGTGGTAGAGGATCTATTCAAGGGGGCGAAGGAACACGGAGCTGTGCCTTTGGACCGCAGCGGGAGAGGACTGGGGGAGCCCAGCAAAGCTAAGGTGAAGTATAGCTACTGTGAACAGCTGTCCATGACAGGCTCCTTCTCTTCTATGTTGCTCCTGTTAGCAGATTTCTTTTGTGTCTGTAAATCAGTTACTCTGTTCTGATTGTACTTTTTGTTCTAGGCGTTTGTTGGCGGAGGTTACAGGCTAGGAGCAGCCCCTGAGGAGGAGTCAACTTATGTGGCTGGTGAGAGGCAAGCTTCCAACAGGCAGCAGGATGTGAGTGTAGATTATTTTCTTTCTTTTTGTGGGTAATTCAGTCCTTGCATTGTTTCCTGTCCTGTGTTTCTGAATCTGCTCCAAGGTAGACTTCAGTCAATCAAAGCCTGGGGCTCTTACGTTTATAGCAATAAAACAAGACAGTAACAGATGAAGGGTGATCAATCCTGTTCCAGGAATCCAACTAATCATTAATCAAATCCTAAAGAGTGTCCTGATGAGTAGAGTCACATAACACCGAGATGTTTGTTTTGTTGCTTTGTTATATAAACTGCACTCACGGCCATCTCACAAAGCATACCAGTGCTGAAAGGCATGATGCACTTAAGTTGTTGTTCTGAGAGTATTTCAAAAAGTATATTGGCTCTAAAAGTAGCCCATAAATCTGAGAGAATATGTAGGCAGAGTAGAGGTCTCTTTAGCCACTAAGACCAGACAAATCCTGCAGGGATGTTGCACTATTACAGGCACTCTGTGGCAAATATGCTGCAATTATGTATCAAGCCTGAATGCACTCTGCAGAGCACAGTTTGCCTGAAAGTATATAACAGAGGTGGGACCAAGTCATTGTTTTGCAAGTCTCAAGTAAGTCTCAAGTCTTTATCCTCAAGTCTCAAGTAATGTCAGGCAAGTCAGAGTCGAGTCTCAAGTCACTGGTGTAAAAGTCCGAGTCAAGTCACAAGTCTGAAACTTTGAATTTCAAGTCCTTTCGAGTCTTTAAAAAAAAAAACAACGAAAAAAAGCATGTTGCAGTTATATGCTAAATGTAAATATTAGACCATGTAATTTTAAAATCTGTGTTTTTCTCAACACATGACAAAATAGTGAACTTAGAAAATATACACAAATTGTGAAATTGCACCTCTTTAAAATGCAGCTCAATTAAACCTAGCTCCAAGAATAATTTTCACCGACAGTTCTGAGATAAGCTGCATGTTATTCTTGGATGCGGTTGTAGGACCGGCTTTAAAATCGCATGACAAAAATATCATACACATTAAAAAAAACTGCATCACCAACGTAGCCTGGACAACATTTGCTAGTTAGATGAAGTCAGCTATCTCATCTTAGCATATTTATATGCATATTTATAATCATACGGTTCTTGGAGTGAGTGCATACACTCATGAAGTTTAGTAACTTCCGGTCACTGCAACAAGCCCAGGTACAGTTTACCGACGGATGGGTGCAGGACCTTGAAATGCACCGTGTAGAACGAAAGACCATCGTACGTATCATAAGTTTACCAGTCTCACAAATCGTCGTCATAAATATACATTCCTTAACCGTTTATTAATAGGACCTTTGAGCTCAACGGTAATTAATTAGTAGTGGAAATAATTTCTGGTAGCATCACAGAAATGTAGCAGTGACAACAATATTGTATGCTGTAATCGTACTGGGCAATTAGTGATACAAAAAACCTGTTTTATCCTGTGAATAAAAGCATATGTTTTTGTCAATGTACCATAATAACAGAAGCGAAACGCAATATTGTGTCAGGACAATTCACTATTTATGCACAATAAACAAAGGAGCATAGCGCGACAATTTCTGTTCAGGGCCAGACTTGCTTGTAACCTATATCACCAATTATGTTATGAAAATGACGTATTAACTACTAAAAAACACTGACCTTCGTGTAAATGCTTGGAGCAGACTAACCTGTGAGCTGGAGTGTTCTGGGACGTTATATTTGATCTTTGAATGGCTGCAATCCAGGCCATCCGTCGCCTCTTTGTTACTTCGGAAACATGGCTTGAACAATTTCTCTTCAACGACGTAATCCGATAACAACTGATCTCTTTACCCGTCGGCTTCCCGTGGCTGTCATGCGACCGGCTATTGCAGTTAATAATACAACGGCTTCTTGACATTTTTGTGTTTCTTTTTATCGCTGTATAACTGATTTTAATTGAAAGCCTGCGTGCGCTAGTACCGCTTGCCACGAGTTCCCAGAATCCTTTGCGGTTCTACCCGTGAATGACGTCACATTTTCAATCTCTATATAATATGCATGTTAAATTTTATATTTGGGGTAAAATATCAAGTCTTTTCAAGTAAACCGGTTCAAGTCCAATTCAAGTCCCAAGTCATTGGTGTAAAAGTCCAAGTCAAGTCACAAGTCTTAGAACATTTTTTCAAGTCAAGTCTAAAGTCATAAAATTAATGACTCGAGTCTGACTCGAGTCCAAGTCATGTGACTCGAGTCCACACCTCTGGTATATAAATGCATGTTTCAGCAGCACCAACAGTACGAAATAAAAGGAGCTGATTTTAGAGCGTTATTCTAAGAAATCATCACTAGATTTGTTAGAATAACTATATTTAACTGCATTAATAATGCAAATCATACACCTAACCTAGGAGGCCTTTAGGAAGCATCCTAGTCAGAGGCCCAAACCATCTCAGCTGGCTCCCTTTTCTTTGTGGAGGAGCTGCGCCTCTGCTCCACCCAACCAGCCTTTAAAGAAAAATAATTTCTGATGCTTGTATCTGTGACTTTGTGACTAGTTAAGGCTAGGAACGTAGGTTGAATTGTGAGTGGACAGCTCGGGTCTCTTCAGAGCAACGGGTGGGTACAGCGTCTCATTCAGTGCCTCACCAATCTGTCTGTCAGTCTCAAACTGTGTGTGTGTGTGTGTGTGTGTGTGTGTGTGTGTGTGTGTGTGTGTGTGTGTGTGTGTGTGTGTGTGTTAGGTACATGTGGTGCTTAAGCTGTGGAAGACCGGTTTCAGTCTGGATAACGGTGAACTCAGAAGCTACGATGATCCTGGAAATGCCAACTTCCTTGAAGCGATCAGAAGAGGGTGAGATTAGCTGAAATCTATTATTTGTTTGCAATTTCAGTAATTTGCTTTTCGGCTCGTCTTATGTCCTGATGAATGTTAGTTCCACACTCACCCGTTCATCCTCATCCCACAGGGAGATTCCTCTTGAGCTGAGACAGCGGTCTCGAGGGGGCCAAGTCAACCTAGACATGGAGGACCACAGAGATGAGGACTTTACCAAGCCCAGGATGGCCTTCAAAGCCTTTGACGGTGAAGGACAGAAGCTGGGGAGGTGAGGATGACGTTTGATTTAACATTGTAGCTGTATTGTGTCTATTGTATGGTTTTTAAAAAAGCACTGACTGAGCTCAGTGCAAGCTTCATTCATATAAAGGCCAGTGAACCAGTCTGCCTCGTTTTTCAAGTTATCATGAATCATCTGGATGAATTACTGGTTTCTATGGGTCATAGAAACTCCAAGGTTACTAATAACCTGCATAAGTCATGCATGTTGACGGTAAGTACAAAGAAGACAATTCCAAAGCAATGGTTCAATCCTGACATTTGTATGGAATCATTCTGGATACGAGGTCTTATCTGTATCATTAATCTTGAACGTACCACAGCAAAATTAAATAACCCACGACTGTCGAAGCTTGGAAAATCTTCTCATCCAAAGTTATTTCCTGGAAGAAGTCTGTAATATATATCGAAATTCTCACTATTTGATTTTCTTTATTTATTTGTGGATGGGGATATTTAATACTTTTATCAGTTTCCAGAACATTGTTGTGGTTTATAGGCCGGTGATTATCTGAAAATAATACAATCTCAAGCTAAAAACCTTTTCCTCAGGCCATGAAATCGTCTGCTGTCCACAGGACTGCAGGAGCATGTAATTTGAATAGTTAAATGTTTGATTGAATACAACCCCAGTAAAATCGATCAGCAAGCAGCAAATGGAAAAGCAAAACCCAAACGAAAGTGTTTCAGACAAATGTTTGGAAAATAACTGCAAACCAAATCAGTAGCTACTTTATTCTTCAGATGTGGACATTCATGTATTTAAAGTATACGTTGTGTATGTTTTGCATTCATAACTTCTGTTCACTTTGGTCATGTTTGGGGTTTTTTTGCCCTTTTCTCTCCAGCGCCACACCAGAGTTGATTTCAGCTCCGCCCACCTCCCAGCAGGACCAAGCTGCCAACGAGGCCCAAGCCAGTGCCTCAGTGACCCTCGACCCCTCCCAGCCCGTCACTAACATTCAGATCAGACTTGCCGATGGTGGCAGGCTGGTCCAAAAGTTCAACCATACCCACAGGTAAAAAAAATTTAAGTTGCATGTGTTTCTGCTGGACGTGGATATGAAGAGGACAAGATCTGTAGATATTTGGTCCCAGTTATGCAACCAGTCCTTGTGATTGTTAAGGCAGAGACATTGTGTTGTTTCAAGTGTCTTATTAGGGACACAAGGTTTGGGGGGTTGTAAATCAGTGACTCCCTGTCTCATAAACCCAACACACTGTGATTTTACACCAATACAAACCATGTTCTTAAAGAAGAGAGAAAGAAACAGATACACAAACTGTGGTACACGAGTCTGTAGACAACATTTAGCTTGGTCAGTGCTACCAGCCTAAATAATCGAAGAAGGTGAAATCAGTCCTGTATCAAAGAGTAGAAGCTAACATTGTCAGATTTCATCCTGTCATATAACCCTTCTTTCCTGTCCTGCCGTGTTCTTGTGTCTCTCAGGGTGTCTGACCTGCGGCACTTTGTGGTGGCGGCCCGGCCCGCCATGGCTGCCAGAGAGTTCGTCCTGATGACCACCTTTCCCAACAAGGAGCTGATGGATGAGAGCCAGACGCTGCAGCAAGCCAACCTCCTCAATGCTGTAATCGTCCAGCGGCTAAAGTGAGGATGAGAGAGGAAGATCAGCCCCATGAACCCTCTCCCTGTCCCCCTCCTCCAGCTGCCCTCCCCCCTCTTCCACTCCTCCCTCTCCCTGTGGTGTGGCTAAGCAGCTCTTTGAAACCTGCTGCCCTATCGAGGGTGGAGAGAAAACAGACTTATGTATGGACTTCTAATTTCTCAGTTTTGTTTTTCTAAAGTGAAACTTAACACTCTGCTTCACAGCCCTGTCCCCCCAAATTCTCCCCCCTCTCCCTGTCTGTGAAAGACGGTAACGGGGACGAAACTAAAAATCTTCCAGACTGGAACAGAGTTCATGTAAGAGCCTGTCGGAGCCTGAAGATGCAGTCTGAACGACAGTTTAGTTATAAAGGTGTTCACTAAAGATTTGTTTGTTTTCCATTAACCCATCTTTTCTTTTTCTATAGACCTTAACTCAGCCCATCAGCTGTCAGTAGCCGGTGCTTTGGCAGATCCACACCGTGACAGATTCTCACTTTGATTCTGTCTCAACAGCACAGACCAGAATCACATAACCAAAGCCAGTTTATTATCGCATGATGACGTGGCTTTGTACAAGTTTCCATTTCTCTCCACACATTCATGTTGGAGAGAAATGGGTGATGATGTAACAAAACATCAAGGATTTTTCTCTCTCCAAACAAACCTGTACCAGTAGCCTTACTCTTCTTTACGCATCTCCACAATCACACCTGTCCATTTGTTTAAATGAAGATGGAATAATTTTTTTTAAATCAACTCCTTTTATCACTTCCTTCTCTTTTTTTTTTTTTTTTTTTTTTTTCACGCCGATTGTAAGATTGTCCCAGTTAGACAGAGGCATTTTGATATATGAACACCAATTACACATGGCTTTATTATTAAACCAATGGTCGAGCAAAAGAACATTTAGATTGTAAACACTGGTTTGTGTTAGCGGAAGTTGAATTCTTAAGATACACTGACATCTTCTATGCATCCTGGGGCAACACAAAAATATGTTTGGACCTCTGGTGAAATAAATCCATTTTATGGTTGATGTATAAAGAAATGATGGTCTTGTGTTTTTGTTATTGTTAGTGGGATATCTGCTGCTTTTATAAAGTGAGAAAACATGAATTATAATATGCTAGATAATGTTAGCATTTCACCTGGGGGACATCAGTGAGTTTATCAGTGACGTAACCACATTTCATGTTGGTTTTCTAATGTGTAAATCCCTCCATTTGTCAGACTTCCCAAAAGAAATTACACATGGACCCAGCAAAGGTGTGTATACACCTTATTGCCAAATACCGCCATTTCCATTGTCAGTCTGGCACACAGACTGTATCTAAAAGAAGGATGTTGTCACAGGTACGTCGCCCTTCTGGATGTTTTGGCTGTCAGAATATTTGGTTTGTTTTCAGGAGTGACCATATTTGGACAAGAGGCTGGAAGCCTAAGTTATTGCATGCTAGCATGTTTGGTTAATAAGGTGCATCAATGAACTGCATGAATGCAACATTAAACACACATCTGCTAGCAACTACTAAGTAGCAGACTTATCAAATACTAAGACTGAACTCACCAAAACTGAAGCAAACAGATTCTCTGCATCTGGCAGCAGGTTTTATTGTTTGTCCAACTGTAATTAGCAGAGGTAAAGCTTGGCACACAGCTGCCGGCTATTCAAAGTGGCTACCTTCCTTAACAAAACAAAGGCATTCTAAAAATATTTACCCACTGTATAGCACTTCTTAAGAAAATATCTGTAGAGTCTTGGTTTCTGATTATTTCTGCTGTGAGGTTGAAAATTTTAAAATGTAAGAATTGAGAGGAAGGCAGATGATGTGGTTTCTAATCTAGGGGTCCTCCTTGGATTTGGGCATGCCAAAAGGGAGGGAGACGATCCCAGCTGGACATGAGATTGTCAGTTGTGTCTCTTGGCTGGCTTCGTTCCTAGCCTCTTAGTGCCCCTTTGGAGAGTGTTGTGTGGGAAGAGGGAGGTCTGAGCAATCTGCAACACATGGTAGATGGATTTATGGAAGTGTCAAGCTTTGTGTAATATCTGACTATTGATCAGATCTGATGGGCCCCCTTTGTTCTAATAGTGTTTTATTGTTTGTCTTACGTGACTCACTGTATAGTGTTTAGATCTAAGAAACCTAAAATCATTCTCATGAATAAAAAAAGCTTCCACTTTAAATATTTCCTTTCCTGTTCTCACATACAGTTTAAGCTTACTGTATTCTGAATTAAGATGAATTAAGATCTCAGAGGCCACACACACACATCCACGTGGACTCGGTTGGCATGCAAATATTTTATAGTGACTTTAGCATAACAGTCTCAACTACTGCGCTACAGTTTAACGATAATAATAATAATAATACATTTTATTTATAGGTGCCTTTAAGACCCTCAAGGTCACCGTAAAATAGTACAAGAACAATAGCAACAATAAAATAATATTTTAATAATAATATAATAAACATGGCAAGATAAAATTTAGACATAAGGTTGAAAAAAATGAACCATGGAGAATGAAAAAACCTAAGAAGCAGGTCAGTTCTGATTCTTCTTTCAGTCAGAAATGAATGGCACGTAACTTTTTTAATTTCTTGCTACGTTGTGCTTTTGCATTTAAGGAGCACTTGCTGGTGCCCAGAGTAAACCCAGTGCGCTGTGATCGGTTTTTCCTTTTTGAAGGCCTGTTTTTCTGTTATTTGCAAACTTTTTTAATCTTGATTTTTTTTAAATCACAAGATAATATCTGAACAATATATTATTCACTTTTAAAACTGCTTTTATTTATTCTAATAACATTCATCTAAATATGAAAACGGGTGGCCTGTGGCCGCCAGGGGTCCGTTCCAGTGATTTAGATTGGGTTTTACTTTGGTGGTCGTGGGCGGAAGTGTTGATGTGAGCCATTGACGCTAGTGTGTGTGTGTGTGTGTGTGTGTGTGAGTGTGAGAGAGAGAGAGAGAGAGAGAGAGAGAGAGAGAGATGTGGAACATCCGCCGGAGGAGCGCGCAGACAGACTGACTGCGGGAGGAGTGTTGCCGTGTTCAGGGACAGCAGCAGCAGCTCCAGGACGCACAGCGCTGAAATGGGAGTCGAAATCGAGACCATCACCCCCGGTGACGGTAAAGCCTGCTGTACATTTTAACGTGCTTGCGTGCAGCCATAGAAACAGCGCCTTAATTGCGTCATGAGCATGTTATGTTGAGCTCCCTTTTGGCTTCTCCACAGGACGGACTTTCCCCAAAAAAGGACAGACGTGTGTGGTGCATTATGTCGGTGAGTTTGACGTGACAAACTTAAACTGTACGTGCACGGACACACTGTACACGTTAGGCACACCGGCGGGTTCACGGGAAGGCCGTCCGAGTGGAGTAACGGCTGTGGGCACTGTGTCCTACACCCGTTCTGAAAAATAGCTCAGCGTGATAATCCTGAAAGTATCGCAGGAGATGATGAGAATCCTCGCAGGGACGCTGTGAGGGTTGGATTAAGAGCAACGTGCAGCCGGACAAAGTGTGCACAGCAGACATATTTTGTGCCTCAGACCTTTCCAGGCAGTGATTTCTCAGTAGGGCAAAGAGGTATTACTGTCAGTCACCGACCGAGCTGCGTGGAAATTTAACCCCTTCGTCGCGTTTCTACTCCCCGCACATTCGGTGTGTTGGGTAGGTGAAAACGTGCAAAGCAGCATCAGCAACAGTAGGTGGAGTTGGTGGTGGAGGTGGTGGTGTGTCCCGGGGACGGTGCTCTAGATTCACCACTGCGTAAAATAATGCGCGCCTCAGTCTGGGGCCGACCGCTCCATTACAGCCTCATGAAGATCACTGGATGAATGTGGTCATTTGTCTTGTCTGGATAATTAACAAATGAGGAGGTGGAGGGGGGACGCAGACTGATTCCGCCGCAGGGTTCACTCAGAGGACCAGACAGACAGACCAGAGGAGCCCAGACAGCACGGTTTTAAATCCCGTCTGATTTCCAGCGCTTTTCTGTCTTTGTTGGAGTTTCTCTGGGGTCGTTGGGGGGTTGGGGGTTGGTGGCGTTTAGCTGAGCCGATTATAACCGTCTGGCTGACTGTAATAATAGCAGGCTCAATCCTCTACTATTTTCTGGAGAATTGCACGTTATGTGAACAACACTGAATGTTGGTCACTTCGTCACTCTGAACAAGAGTTAGCAATATCAGTCACATCTTTTATTTTTAACCCCTCCTTTGTGCCACCAGGATAGAGCTGTAGGACTGATGTACAGCACAGTCTGTGGCTAAGACTTATTTTCTGTGTTAATTAATATCTCAGTTGTCTTTTGGTGGTTTTTTTTGTGTTTTTTTTTAAGAAAAAATGTTTAGAAAGGAAGAAGCTTATTACAGTTCACTGGAGTCAACTTGGATGGCAGCATAAAATGTTTTGTTGTCTAACTAATAATCCAAAGCCACAGGGTGCAGATGAAGACTGAAATGGTTCAATTTATTTAAGTTTTAATTATATAGTGCCAAATCGCAACAGCAGTTGCCCCAAGGTACTTTATATTGAAAGATAATGATCCTTTAATATTAGAGTAAAACCCAACAATAGAACAACCCCTTATGAGCAAGCACTTGGCGACAGTGGGAAGGAAAAACTCCCTTTTAACAGGAAAAAACCTCCGGCAGAACCAGGCTCAGGGAGGAGTTGGGTTGAAATTGAACATCATACTGTGTTAAAAAAAAGTCTAAAGTAGTGACTGGGGCGATCGTGGCTCAAGAGTTGGCAGTTTGTCTTGTAACTGGAAGGTTGCCGGTTCAAGCTCTGGCTTGGACAGTCTCGGTCATTGTGTCCTTGGGCAAGACACTTCACCTCCACCAGTGTGTGAATGAATAGTGGAATTGTAAAGCGCTTTGAGGGCCCGAAAAGCGCTATATAAATGCAATCCATTATTATTATTGATAGCATAACTGATTGGCAAAAACAATAGTGGATAAAGAAGGATTATCCAAAATATGAACACTCGTCCATGACAAATTGTCGACATTAGCAAATTGGTAGCACCGTTTAATTGACTAATGACGTATACTTGACCTATTAATATTAACAAGCCTATGAGTATAGAGTTATTAACTAATAAGCACGGGGTTTCACAGTCAGATCCAGCCCTCACTCGTCACATCTGGTTTCAAAACACTGGTGATAGAGAAAAGTGACTAACTATCCAGTGAGTGACTGTGTCCATCTTTTATACTGGCTCTCATTTAAACAGACTAAGTTTTGGCAACATATACCCCCCAACCCCCATTAATCTCTAGTTGCCGATCAAGTCACACATCACTTACTAGATCCTTCTCACTTACAAATCCCTCCATACGCTGGCCTTCAGTATCTGTCTGACCTCCTTCACCCGTGCACACCGTCTCAGATCCTACGATCTTCAGCCATGGGTCTGTCCCTCGCTCTAACCTCTGTACCGCTGAGCTTTCAATGTGGCAGCCCTACCCTCTGGACTCCTCTCCCATCTGAGCTCCGCAACGCTAGCAATGCAATGCTAAAACCGTATGTTGAGGTTTAGCAGTCGGTTGTGTGCATGCTAGCAGAATTTGTGCAATCAAATTTGTGGCTTTTTCTATTGCCAAAGTTTTGCATAAATTAAAATTCTCCTCAGATAGTGCTATATGAAAAACTAATTTATTACAAGCCACTCATAGTGGAGCATGAAGTTTGTGGATCAGCAAAGTCATTGAGAGTTTTCTTGTGGAAATTGCACACTACTTCATGGAAATCCTTCCTCGTGTTGCTGTTGAGACGTAAAAGCAGTGGACAGACTGACAGATATCATTAGCATGCTTTGCAGTGTATTAAAAGGGAGTAACATGTAGATCATGTCGTGCAGTTCCCAGCATACTAGACTACATATTTGTCTGCACCTGTTTTTAGTTTGGCAAAGCGTGTTGCCTGGTGAGACAGACATAACTCACCCTGTAACACAAGCCTCTTTGCTTCGAGATTATGTAACATGAAGTCAGAGCTCATTTGGGCTTTGCAAGGCAAAGCATATTTTTTAAAACTTGTTTTTAGGCTTGAGACTGCATTCTCTCCTTTTTAATAACCCACAATCTGCAGGATTTCCTCTCTGAGCCGTCTCCCTTCCTGCAAGCCTACAAAGTTATCTTGACATGAAACAGGATATTCCGTTACACAAGCGAGTCTTTTTTTGATGCAGACATCTGTATGAAGATCAAAACTTGGTCTGTCTGGGAGCAGCTCTGCATCCAGGAAATGATCAGCGTGTGAGAAAGTCATTATTGGGTTCTTTGCACTGCAGTGCTCGGATCGAATGGGACCTTTAGCTTGTCCAGATAATCTGATATCTAGATTTCCAGAAGAGGACAGGACACCCCACCGTGCCGCTGGGATTACAGGCTGCATCTTGCCAGCTCGCCTCCTGATCTGCGTATCGATATGTGTTATGTTGCATCAAGCAACCACACACACAGACACACACCCTTCCACGGTGGTGGTAATAACAGTAATAACGATGGCGGAAATGGTATTGGAGGGCTGCTATTCTGTGCACCCATGCCTGCATCTTCCTGACTCACATTCAAACCCACCATGCAGACAGCTGCAGCTTCTATTTCTGAGATGCTGAGAATCCCTTTATTTGTGCGCTCTGTATAAACACAGCAGAGATGATGGATGCCAGAGAAGCTTGGAAGACATCACTGTTTGCAATGGTTTTATGAAACAACTTGTACACGTTAGATATTAGCCGGCCTGAACATTCTGTGAGTGATTAGTCCTGTAATTGTTCATGTTCAGGGGTAATGGCTGGCTTTTTCAACAGCAGGATGAGGGCGTGCACCAGCAGCTGTTTCTGTTTCTCTCACACACTGTACTTCCATCTTACCGTTTCCTTGTTTGCAGGCTCTCTCACAGACGGACGGAAGTTTGACTCTTCTCGTGACAGAGACAAGCCTTTCCGGTTCAAGATTGGCAAGCAGGAAGTGATCCGAGGCTGGGAAGAGGGTGTAGTGCAGGTAGGCTGGAGAACTTTGGGAAAAGGTAAAAAGGTTATTATTAGTAGCGTTACATTTTTCCATCATAGACTTTACATGGTGGGTTAGCACGTTTTAGTTTTATATATTCATCCCTCCAGTGATACCCACCTTCAGTTTACTAGGCCATAATCTTCTCACTTTTATTTGGGAAGTTAATTTGCTGCTAACCATTTTGTATTTTCCCTACTAGCTGAGTCACTGGGTAGGTTACTGTTGTGGCGGTCTTCAATATCCATCTGCTGCTTTGTAGGAAGGATCTAGTCCTGTGGTTGGAAAGATTCCAACTCCACTATCTTGGACTGCTGCTGGTGTTCGTACTCCTTACTGGAGATCTTCTGCAAGCTGGAAGGCCACCAAACTGGCTCATGTGCTGCAGTTCTAAGCTGTACAACAGAAGAAAGCTTACTTCACCAGCTGCAGTCCAAGATGATGGAATTTAACTACAACATTCACTGAAGTTGATGATGATTCAATAAAACATGGATACATCTATGCTCATTCAGCCTATTTTCAGTCAGGTTAACAACCATCGACTCTGCTGAGAAGATGGAAATAACAAAGCTGACGTGTTCCACTGGTTTTGTAGTTCTTTTGGAGCCGGAAATAATAATGGATTGCATTTATATAGCGCTTTTCGGGCCCTCAAAGCGCTTTACAATTCCACTATTCATTCACTCTCACACACTGGTGGAGGCAAGCTACAGTTGTAGCCTGGGGCAGACTGACAGAAGCGAGGCTGCCATATCGCACCATTGGCCATCACCAGTAGGCGGAGTGTCTTGCCCAAGGACACAACAACCGAGACTGTCCAAGCCAGGGCTCGAACCAGCAACCTTCCGATTATAACACGAACTGCCAACTCTTGAGCCACGATCGCCACGAGAAGTGACCATATTTACAGCCGAGGATGGTGTGCTAAGTTATCACCATATGCTAGCTAGTTTGGTTAGCAGACATGCTGTTGCTAATTAGTCTGAACACTAAAAAAAAACCAAAGAATTTCAATCAACAGTTCAGGGACTCTGATTAACTGTCTGCTAAGCGGCGCATGGGCTGGACACAAAAACAAAAGAAAAAAACAGTCTGACCATGAAAGCAGATATATGAAAAGAGGTAGTGCGAAGTAAAATTCTTACCGGGCAAAAAATGAAAACTGAGATTGCATTTTGCAAAATGTCTTTTAACTTCTGCTTAGGCTATTTGCAGACTTGCAGTCCAACAGATTCATTCACGATTAGCCAAAACGACCCAGACTAAAAACAGCCTAAAAAAACTGACTTTAGAAAGGCTCCAGGACCAAAAATCGTGCCCTTTAGAGTTTGCTTGTTCAGACGTGTTCATTGTTTCCTGTTTATAAACAGTATCATTATACCTGGAGCAAATGCCATAAATGCCATAGTTTCTGCTACTTGTCTGGTTCCAGGTCATGTAACTAGTTAGTTGTATTACTGTCAATTATGAAATTCAGCTGGTTAAAATGAGGTGGTGATGTCAGTGATATCAATGTACCCGCTCATGTGCTTTGTAAATAAGTGCTGAGCTTATTGTTCCCACTGGTTTTACATTGGACTGACTTGATTGCAGAAAGGAAATAAACATTTTATTATGTGTCTTAAACAGTCTTAAATTTGTATCTAGTACCCCATACGGAAACCCCAATACAGCACATATAAAATAATGATCAAGCAATGAAGCTAAAGCTGGTCTATAAGCTGTGTGAATTTATTCAGATGTCCTCAGAGGACATTCTGCAGTGTATTGTATGCCACTGGATCAGATTCTGGGGGAAAAGTCATAAAGCTCAGCAGCTTCAGCAGTCATGATTTAGAGGCAAATGTAACTGGGATGGTTTCAAAGAAGATGTATTTTGCTTCTGTAACACATAAAGTTATTGACATGGTTCCATTATCGAGTTTTCACTTACCAAGCTCTCCATTAACTCTGTTCCTCTGTGCACCAACACAGCAAGGACACAGCTCCATATCTCACCCGCTCAGCCGTGCAGCATTTAGATGAGGTGGCTGGTGCTGCCTGTGTGGACATCCT
The DNA here is from genome assembly GCF_057382275.1 of Copadichromis virginalis. Lineage (NCBI taxonomy): Eukaryota > Metazoa > Chordata > Actinopteri > Cichliformes > Cichlidae > Copadichromis > Copadichromis virginalis. The sequence continues at coordinate 33,437,961 of NC_140639.1, read as the reverse complement.
GTATTTTTAATGGTAGCAATTTCAAGTTCTCTGTGTGCTCAGTGTGATCTTTAATATACCCACAGGGCATTTAGATTGATTTGCTATTGTGCAGTAAAGCAGTCAGAGTAGATGCACTGTGGATAAGATTGAGGAAAACTGAAGCATCATTAGTAAACAAGATATTTTTACTGTCCCCTGTGGCTTATTATCTAACTTCCACTGCAGAGACTACATTATGATCCAATTAACTGTATTTTCTAGCAGAACAAGTGCTCAATAACAATCCATTGCCTTTGTCCTGTTTCTGTCTCCTCCTCTTCATCCTCCTGCATCTAGATGAGTGTTGGTCAGAGGGCCAAGCTGACCTGTTCACCTGACTACGCTTACGGAAACAAAGGCCATCCGGGCATCATCCCACCTAATGCCACCCTCATCTTTGATGTAGAGCTGCTGGGTTTGGAGTGAAACAAACCCGCTGGCTTTATTTATTTTTTTTTAATGTTGTGTAAGTAGTCTGTAAAAAGTCACAGTCTGATATACATTTAGCTAGCTTACATATTAAACACAGGGCAGCACAGCAAGTGATGAATGGACTGGTTCTCGTATCATGCATTTCGACTCTACTTGAGCACTTGGAATGCTTTATACCCATTCATGCAAGCACTTTTTTCCTACACTTAATTGCTTTCCATCTAAACACACACATTCATACTCTGACGAACACCCTGGAGAGCAACTTGGCGTTGCCCAAGGATTCAAATAAAAAATCAGCCACCCAAAAGCCCCATAAACTCATAAGGCTAGAATACAAGGGTTGTTGTTATTGAGAAAATAACTGGTAGCACACTCACAAGTTCAGGCTGTCCTAGAGCTTTCCTCTCACCACAGATGAGCTGTTGTTGTTGTACCTTTGTCATTTTAATTTTTTTCTTTTTGTCCTGACAGGACACAACTAGCCTACTTTAACACAGTACCATAGCATAACAGTTGGCTAGCTTCTTCAGTAGCTAGTTTATTATTTCACATTACATGACCTATTGTAGCTGCAGCATGTATTGAATTCACTCACTACCTATTATTATAGCATTTCATTATGTTACAGAACTAACATATTCACACATGAATATGAACTGGCTAAATTTGGGTTAAAAACTGAGCTAATGTAGCTATAGTTATAATGTAGCTAGTTAGCTAGTTATGGCTACATTCTAACTTTCTTTCTGGGCTCTGTTTTTTTAAAGCCTCGGTGTTAGCATTGTTTTCTTCTACTTCAGTGGGTGTTTTTTTTTTTCTAGCTTTAGTTTTTAGCTGACATTCAAAAGCTTGGTTTACAATCTCCTAAAACTCTACAGGTATAACACAAAGACATAGATACCCCATAATTAATGTAATTAATACTAAAAAATAGAATTTAATGACAGTGAATCAGCTTAGTGGATGTGACACCAGACAGCTTTGGGCCACTCCCCTAACTTTAAGTGTTATTAATGTGGAAATTAGCTATAAAGAACAAAACCATTTCTCCAGGTTGTAATGTTACAGCTAAAGCTCTGTTTGTAGCCAGTTTATACTGGCCATTAGAGGAAATGAAGTTTTTGGCTTTTAATTCTGTAACCTAGAAGTTGATACTTGTTTTTAATGTTCATATATATCCTATATTCCAAGTTACCGTCTCAGTTAAATCCAGTTTGGATCCCAGAAGTGCACCTATTCAAATATGTTTCACAGCATCCATTTAGCATTTATGCTTAATTGACTTCCTACACTCCTTGTTTTTACCCTTACCCCTGAATTGGTCGTGGCAGGAAGTTTCATCCTGTTTAAAGGGAGTGTTTCCTTCCCAGTTGCCAAATAGGCGATTGTCTGGTTGATGTGGGGGGTTATCTTATTCCATTAAGTGCCCTGAGTGTATATACTGCTGTTAAACACTTAAGCTTGATAAGATGACTCTTAAATCTCAATCCAAACTAAAGTGTCAGAGGTATCTCCATCTGTACATCCTAAAATGTTTTTAAACAAGATGTTCTCCTTCATGTTGTCATCACAGGGGACTTCCTACACGGGCGACCAGGAGAGAAGCTAGGAGAGTCTGCACTTGAGGCTCAAGTCAATATTCCACTACTTATTTCATCAAACTATGACAGTTTGTGTTATTTTGTCTCTGTGACTGAGTTGATTCTGTTTTTCCATCTTATTCTTCCTCCTAGAAAAACCATGGGTCATAGCCTTAAAAACCTCCACGTTCTTAATCTTAAAATGCTAATTGAATTGCTTTTCTTTGTGTTTTAGAAATGTTGTGCATGGTTACGCTGAAAAGTACATAACCAATGAACCACTAGCCGAAACATTCATCTTTATAAGTCCAACCCATACTGATGTTATATGTTTGACAGCTTGTTGTATTCCAAAAAAAAAATAAAGGTAAAAAAAAAAAAGTACAAAAACATATTAAAAGCACACATTTTTATCCCTGCTCAGCTTCAAATTGGGTTAAATAGGCATAAGGTTAAATTTAATGGCTACTTGTTGTGAAAGTCAGGGAAGGCCTTAATGGTGCGACACAGGAACGTAGTTTCTGTAAAACACCACTGTGTTTACTTTTTCATTGAACTTGCGAATTTAAGCTGGCACAAAAGAGAACAAGTAACAGTTGTAGATAGCTCTCATGTGTGCCTAAATCTTCTCACCAGATACACGGTTACTACTTTACCCTATCTGCATGTTGTAGGCCTGATGGAAACTTAGTGCGTACATGCTGAAAGCTTTGCATCTGATTTTATTATTACTGCCTTCTCATCTTGCCAAGTCTTTAAACCCCATTTAAAGCCATACACAGGTCGAACGGTGCAACAACGGGATTTGTGGGAGCACGTGTCAATTGGAAGTTTGGTTATTTTTGTCTTATAAAAATAGGATGGAAATGTTTGAAATCAAGGGGAGGGTGTCAGTCAAATTGCAACCTCCCTGATTTATTTTGTGGATCAATTACAATTGTGTATTTTTTCAGATGCTCACTTTCTATCTCTAGAATCAACATGGCTGATGTTCAACCTATGACGATAAATTTTCTTCTTTTTTTAGTTATATTTTATTTTTTTGCCACTGTTAAGTACCACACTGCCTAACTGAAGTCTGTGTTGTCATAAAAAAAGTTGCTGACACACAGGCGTCCTTGTGGTTTTTGTATCTAAAAAAAAAGTAGTAGTTTTAAATGGAGTTTAAATGAAGGGATTTGCTGGCCTGGCTGTCTGATATTGACTGTTGATGTTGCACATTGGCCAAGCTGCAACTGGTGTGACAGCAGTCCACCTATGTACTGTGTAGTTCTGTGCTGATGCATTACTGTATGCAGGCTAAACCAATGAAGACATATTTAAAATAAAAGAAGTACTCTCCACATGCCTATGAAGTTTATTTTTGGCTTTTTTTTTCTACTCCACTGTATTTGATTTATTACCATTTGGGGCGTGACAAAGTGCAGACCAATCATCATGCTTCAGAGGCTGCCTCTGTTTATTGACTGCTGCTCACTGACCTGCAAGCCAAGGGTGGGGTAACCTAGACAACTAAACTGATGAGCAGCTTATATAATAAATTGTATTAACATTAGATAAACACTTTAAAAATCAATAACTTGTGAAACTATTTTACCACAAGTGCCTACAAGCTAATCATAAATACCAGCTTAAATAAAAGCTTTTGTGCATATTTTTTATCTCTCCTAGAATTCCACTTGGTGCCATCTGGAACCTTTAAAAGGTGCTCAGGATGCATGAGCTTACTGGGGGGGAAAGTAAAAATGTGCTGCTTCAAGCTGACTGGAACTCTGTATGAGTTACTGCACTGCAAAAAGACCACTTGGATTAATACTGAATGAATACACATACATTGTTGGCTTAACCTTGTTATAACTGCTTTCATCTAGACAGCAAGCAATACCATGTTCTTAAAATCTTTGAAGACAAATAATGAATTAACGCCTGAATTCATGTTAAGTAAACCTTTTGCCTTCTGTGTTTCTGGTTATAGTTATTATTGACAACATATAGGCATATAGGGAATATAGAAGGATTCTAAGTATCACATTACTTCTAAAGGTCAAATAAGTTAAATCTTTAATAAAATGTCTTTTATCTTTAAAACTATGCTTAAAATGCTGCTACCTTTGTATTAGCAACATTCAGGAAATGACACAGGAATATGGGGATTCAAAATATCATGTTCTAGTTTGCGTCTAAGTATCATGTCACCTCTGACCTCAATTTTAAATTTCACATCTGTGTGGAGTTTGCATGGTTTGGGGTTATGTAAATAGGTAATTCTAAATTGCCCATAGGTGCGAATGGTTGTCTGTCTCTATGTGTTAGCCCTGCAACAAACTGGCGACCTGTCAGGATAGGCTTCAGCCCCCTGCAACCCTCACATGGATAAGCAGAAGAGAATGGATGGACAGTTCTGATCTTTACTATGCAAATTACAGATTCTTTACTCTTTTCAGTCTGGTTTTCAAAAGTACTCCAATGAGACTGCTTTCTTGAAGATCTATAATGATCTTTAAATAGCTTCTGATGCAGGGAATTATTCTGTAATAATTTTGCTTGATCTCAGTGCAGCCTTTGATACCATTGACCATAAAATCCTACTTAATACGCTTAAAGTTTTCACTTGTGTATTTTGGTTTTTCCTTAGGCTGGGTTTCTACTTATCTCAGGGCTGCCCAATCCCAGTCCACAAGAGCTACTATCCTGCAGCTTTTAGATGCATCTGTAACCCAGTGTTAAAAACGGGATTAAAAGTATAAATATTCATACTCTCACGATGGGAATAAATATTGATAAAAACAAAATTAATTATAATAAATACTGATAAAAAGCATGTAAACACAAGTTTAATATGTACATATGTATATGTGGTATATAGATGGTGTGGGGGCAGGACTTAGTCCTTTAGAGTGTGTTTGTCAGATCCACTGAGCGACCAATCATTGGCCGGTCTGACCCTCCCCCCAGTCTGTGCGCTGCTGAGACACCTGTGCGTGCCTTCGTGTGCCAGTAAGATACGCCAGAGACACAGACGGTGAAAGATCAGTTTACCCGTGCGGCGAAGAAGCTAGCTGGATAGTGAAAGTCCTTTTTTCGGCGAGAATAATAAGAGTGATACTGTATTCCAGAGGCCGTGAGCCAACGTGAGCACTGTGAAGCCCCGTGTAGCATTTGTTGCTTCGCATGGTCAGGTTTTTTCCTTTGCTTATTTGGATTGGATTGGTTTTGAGGACCTGAGAAGAATCGAGGATCCCTTTTCTAGTACGGGATGGCGAGCCCAGCCCAAAGAGCCGGATGAACTGGTAGATTGTAACCCGACTGGTTACAAACACACTGAGTGACTACTGAACATTGAAAGACTGAAATTGACTTTTTAAAAAAAGACACAAAAGACAATATATCCTTAGGTCGACCATTTGTGGGGTTTATTTTATTTTGTTTTCAAGAAGCGCGCTCTACTTTTGTTAAATGTGCACAACTTTAATAATTGCTAATAAATGCAATTGTGTTTTCTACACCTACTGTGTACAAGTCCTCTGTTGTCATACACCCTTGGCTCCTACGAATCTAGAACCTGTCTGATCTGGTCCATATTTCCCTTCTGTCCGCGTACTGTGGTTAAAGGTAACTATACTGCCCGCACTACATGCAAAGAAGGCAAGAAGTAGCACTAACAGGTCTAGTATTGCACCACCAGTGTTACATAAAAAAAGTGGCGAGCCAGCCAGGAGCCTAGAGTGTTGTGTGACAACATTGGAATCCTCTTTGACCTTTGATCAAATGCTCACATACTGTGAAAATGGATTTTGTCGAGAAGTATGCCGTTAAAGTACCAAATGCCATTATTGTTAGCGGTGTTACAGATAGAGATAAAGACAAAGAGGTATTTGAGTTTCTGGAGCAACATGGTACTATTCGTAGAGTACTCGCTGTCGATGATGACTCTTCTGCATTCCACAAAAGTCAGATTGTAGAGTTCGAGTCCGGTGCAGCCGTGGAAATATTAGCACCTAAGCTGCCTTACCTCTTACAGTCCACTGACAATCCAGATGTCAGTTACCGCATTCGAGCCTTAACTGACGTCTATACTAAGACCGTAGGGGGCAGTGTTACTGAGGCTTACATTAGCAACCTGAAGGGTTTAGCCAAGTTAAGTGGGAAGGATTTCGAAGAAGTGTTGCGGGAGGCCCTATCCACAATAGGGAAGACCATCGAAGCTGCTGAGACAGCTGAGATAAGCCCTGAAAATGATGCTGCTGATCAGACTTGCCCTGTGGTAGGATCCACACAACTTGGAGCCTCACCTTCAGTCTTAACTGAACTGCCTCACCCTCCTGAACCCATTCAGGGCACATTCCAACGCCCCATGAGACCAAACTTGACACCTCAAATGTTGAGTCCAACTGACCTCAACCCACCAGAGGTTCAGAAAGTAGTAGTCGAGCATGTTGTCAAGAGTGTTGAAAAGACATCACATGCTCACTCTACATTAAGACTCAGAGCTTTCTCTGGCAAGATGCCCAGACCTTACAGCGAAGCTGACTATGAAACATGGCGTTCTCATGTTGACTTGTTGATGGAAGATGCTTCTTTGTCCGAGTTGGGAAAAACTCATAAGATTCTTGAAAGTCTCCTTGCTCCCGCTTCTGATGTCATCCGCCCTCTTGGGCCAGAAGCCACTCCTGCAGACTATCTTAAACTTCTGGATTCAGCTTTTGGCACCGTCGAAGATGGTGAGGAACTGTTTGTACGCTTCATGAACACCCTCCAAGATCATGGTGAAAAGCCCTCTGCTTATCTGCTTCGTTTGCAGGTGGCAGTCAATCACACCGTGCGCAGAGGTGGACTTGAACCACATGAAGTAAATAAGCAGCTTCTTAAACAGTTTTACAGAGGCTGCTGGGATGATAACTTGCTAACGGAGTTGCAATTGGAACTAAAGCATAAGGAGCCACCCACTTATGCAGAGCTATTGCTTCTCCTGCGTACTGCAGAAAACCGACAAGAAGTTAAAAACACGCGAATGAAGAAACACTTTAGCGCCACGAAACCAAAAGCAGTGTCTCATGAACAGACGGTCACTGAAACAAATGCAGATGTTCGCCAAGCACAGTCAGATAGTCTAGAAGAGCTGAAAAAACAAGTTGCCGATCTAAAAAGCCAATTAGCTGCCGTTGTGAAGCCAAAGAAACAAGCAACACTGAAGACAGTTCGAACAAGGAAACCTGAAAATAAAAAACCTGACCATGCCAAACCTGAAGACTCACCTCCACCCAGCCGCCGCAGTACTAGGCCCAAGCCCTGGTATTGCTTCCGCTGTGGGGAAGATGGACATATAGTAGCCACTTGTGAGTCAGAGCCCAATCCTGCCCTTGTAGTTGCAAAACGAAAGGAATTAAGAGTGAGAAGGCAGATATGGGACAGGCAGAATGACCAGCTTTCTTTAAACTAAATTCTGCCTCCGTTGCGGGACAAATGGAGGCTGATGCTTTGTTAACCCGTCCCACCCAGGTTAAACAAAAAGCTTCACCTAAAAAGCGTGCCAGCCTAAAGTCACACACAAGATCAGATTCCTTCGACTTTCCTAAAGGTCTAATTGGTACGAAGAGTACTGCACAAGTGAAAGTTAATGGTCACACAGTGAGTTGTTTGCTAGATACTGGTTCCCAGGTGACTACAGTCCCCGAGTCCTACTATCGTCAGCATTTGTCCTCTCATGAGATTAAGCCATTGTTTGAACTTTTAGAAGTTGAGGGTGCCAACGGTCAGTCTGTGCCTTACTTAGGCTACATTGAACTGCATGTCACTTTCCCAAAGGACTTCCTTGGCATTGAAGCTGAAGTGCCGACACTTGCCTTAGTTGTCCCCGATGTGCGCACAGCTTCTCAGTCCTTAGTGCTAATTGGGACAAACACATTAGATGTACTTTATGAGCTGTACTCTAACACATGCCATGAACTGCAGCTGAACCTGCCATATGGCTATAGGGCAGTTCTAAAAGTTCTTGAGTCACGACACAAACAGTCCAAAGACAGTAGTCTTGGTTTAGTGACGATGCACAACAAAGAGCCACAGTTGATTCCAGCAGGCCAAACTGTTGTTCTAGATGGTGCTGTAGCTGTGTCAGCCGGTAACGGTGAAAAGTCTGTCTTGTTAGAGTATCCACGAATGTCAGCCTTACCTGGTGACATCCTTGTGAAACCTTGTCTCATAGACCTACCTGAACGAGCACCTTACCTTGTACCAGTTATACTCACCAATGAATCCGAACATGATGTGACAATCCCTCTAAATTGTGTCATCGGAGAAGTCAGTGCATATCAAAGAGTTCTATCTCACGAACACTCAGTGAGAACTCCAAGATCCCGAACTGAGCAGAAGTCAAATGTAACATATAACTTTGACTCTTCCCCTATTAGCGCTGAATGGAAGGAGCGCATAACCGAAAAACTAAGCCAAATGCCCGAAGTGTTTGCACAGAATGATCTTGACTTTGGAAAGACGGATCAAGTGAAACACACAATCAGATTGTCAGATGAAACACCGTTCAAGCATAGAGCGCGTCCCATACATCCGAACGACCTGGAGGCAGTCCGTAAGCACCTCAAAGAACTGCAAGAAGCTGGCGTGATCAGGGAATCTACCTCCCCTTTCTCTTCACCCATTGTAGTCGTGCGGAAGAAAAATGGTGAAGTCCGCCTCTGTATCGACTACAGAAAGCTTAACGCGCAGACTATAAAAGATGCTTACGCTCTCCCCAATTTGGAGGAAACGTTTTCCACCTTGATCGGGTCGCAATGGTTCTCTGTCCTGGATTTAAAATCTGGGTACTACCAAATTGAGATGGAGGAGCTGGACAAACCAAAGACGGCGTTCGTATGTCCCATCGGCTTTTGGGAATTTAATAGAATGCCCCAAGGCATTACAAACGCCCCCAGCACATTCCAGCGGCTCATGGAGAAATGTATGGGCGACATGAACCTGCGCGAAGTGATCGTGTTTCTCGATGACATCATTGTATTCTCCAAGACACTTGAAGAACATGAGGCTCGCTTAATGAAAGTTCTTGATCGCCTGAAAGAATATGGGCTCAAACTCTCACCCGAAAAATGCAAATTTTTCCAAACTTCTGTCAGATATCTTGGGCATATTGTGTCCAGCAAGGGAGTGGAGACTGACCCTGAAAAGGTGGAAGCCTTAAGTACCTGGCCTGTGCCCCGTGATCTTAAACAGCTCCGCTCATTCTTAGGCTTTTCAGGGTACTACAGGCGGTTCATTAAGAACTATTCGAGTATCGTTAAGCCCCTCACTGACTTAACATCAGGCTACCCTCCTTTGCGCAAAAGCACAAAGCCTAAAGCTAAGTCTGACCAGTACCATGACCCCAAGACACCTTTCGGCGAGCGATGGACTCCCTCTTGTGATCTTGCTTTCAAAACCATCATTGAAAAGCTCAGTACTGCGCCTGTATTGGGTTTTGCTGACCCTAAACTGCCATATACGCTCCATACGGACGCCAGCACTACAGGGCTTGGCGCCGCGCTCTATCAAGAGCAGAATGGCCAGACTAGGGTGATAGCTTATGCAAGCCGTGGGTTGTCTAGGAGTGAATCTCGTTATCCCGCCCATAAGTTAGAGTTCTTAGCTTTGAAGTGGGCAGTAACGGAAAAGTTTGCAGATTACTTATATGGAAATCAGTTTACTGTCGTAACAGACAATAATCCTCTGACGTACATATTAACTACTGCTAAGATGGATGCCATGAGTTACAGATGGCTAGCTGCCCTGTCAACGTTTAGCTTTAAGCTCCAGTACAGAGCAGGCAAGCTTAACTCAGATGCAGATGGCCTTTCTGGACGGCCACATGGCGAGTTGCTTAACGACGCAGTGTCCCAAAAAGAGCTCGACCGCATACAGCAGTTCACACAGACTCACCTGTCCCTACCTGACAGCAGTTTAAGTCCTGAAGTAGTGTCTGCTATTTGTGAGAAACACCTTGTATGCAGCTCTCAAAATGACACCATCCCTTTGGTTCACTCGCTAGCCATTTCTGCAGCTGCCATTCCAGGTGACTTTGTCAATGAAAATGACTGTGGTGGTCTTCCTGTTATACCCCATATGTCCCTTGAACAGATCACAAACGAACAAAGAACAGACCCTTGTCTGAGGGAAGTTATTGCACAAATTGAAACTGGAGAAAAGGTCCCACCAACTGTGCGAGCTGACCTTCCTGACATCAACCTTCTACTCCGAGAGCTCAATCGATTGGAGATGCACAATAACATCCTGTATCGAACTCGCCAAGATGGAGGAGATGTTACCTACCAGCTTGTCTTACCTGAACAGCTCCGTGACTCAGTCTTCCAAAGCCTCCACTGTGACATGGGCCACTTAGGCACTGAACGTACCTTAGATCTTGCCCGAACAAGGTTCTATTGGCCTCGCATGGCAGCATATATAGAACATAAGATCAAAACATGCAACCGCTGTGTAAGACGTAAAACTCCTCCAGAAAAAGCAGCTCCACTTGTGAATATCAAATCCACCAGACCCCTCGAATTAGTCTGCATGGACTTCCTGTCCATTGAGCCTGATCGAAGTAATGTAAAGGATGTGCTTGTATTAACCGATCATTTCACGAAATATTCATTAGCCATCCCTACCAGCAATCAGAAAGCTCAGACCGTTGCAAAAGCCCTTTGGGACAACTTCATAGTCCACTACGGGATACCCGAACGATTGCATAGCGATCAAGGTCCCGACTTTGAGTCCCACATTATCCAAGAGCTTTGCAAGATCATGGGCATTCGCAAAATCCGGACAACACCCTATCACCCCAGAGGAAACCCGGTAGAACGTTTCAATAGAACGTTACTAAGTATGCTAGGTACTCTTGAGGAAAAGGACAAAACTCAGTGGCACAACTATGTCAAACCACTCGTTCATGCGTACAATTGTACGAAAAATTATACAACCGGTTTTGCCCCATATGAGTTAATGTTTGGCCGTCAGCCAAGATTGCCAGTCGATCTAGCATTTGGGCTGCCCTTTAACAACAAAAGTTTCAAGTCGCATTCTCAGTACATAACAAAACTAAAGGCAACTCTACAAGAGACCTACAAACTAGCAACAGACCATGCTAACAAAATGGCAGAAAGAAACAAAACAAGATTTGATATGCGAGTGAAACCCTCAAAACTAGAGCCAGGTGACAGAGTTTTGGTGCGTGCAGTCAGTCTCAGAGGCAAGCACAAGCTAGCCGACAAGTGGGAGACTGATATTCACGTTGTGGTGAACCAAGCAGGTGACTTGCCCGTCTACAGTATAAAACCCCTAACAAAAGAGGGCCCAGTCCGCACAGTCCACCGCGATCTCTTGCTCCCTTGTGGTTTTCTTGCCCCTGTTGAAGAGAAACCTGTCCAACTAACTCATGTACGCAAACCAAAAACAAGGCAATCACCTAAACAACATGAGGAATGTGATCATTCAGAACTGGAAGATGAGGATATCTGTTGGTTCAGAGAGGAACCTCTTCAAGAGCCCATAAAGGTCACTCGAGTCTATGAGATTCCCCAGCCAAAGACACACCCTAATGATCACGATCATACTGAAACTCATTTGCCTGGAGGAGACAACTTACATGAACATGACAACCTGCCTGGAGGAGACAACTTACATGAACATGACAACTTGATTGGAGCTGACAATTTAACCGGATGTGACAACTTACCTGAATGTGGAAATCCACTTGGATATGGAAGCCTAGAGGAGAGTGAAACCATGGTGGAACACTCAACCACTGACAATGAAAGCGAGAGTGATGCCAACTTACCCGATGGATCTACCTGTGATGGGCCAGTGGAAGAAGACAACTCAAATGATAATCAAGCAAACTCAAGTCAGTCAAATACTGAGAGTGAAGCCACAGCGACTGTAAGGCGCTCAGAGAGAACAAGAACCCAACCAGAACGACTGCAATATAGTCGGTTGGGAAATCCTCTCGTTTCCATTGCCCAGTCCCTGTTTCAAGGTCTAAGCCTGGCTTTTACCAGTGCCTTGACAGAACAAGATTCTGTGGTCATCCCCATGAAGGCTGGTTCCCCTGTCATTACCGTTTAGCTATCCCATGCAAAGGGACTTGCATGATTCTAAGAGGGGATAGTGTAACCCAGTGTTAAAAACGGGATTAAAAGTATAAATATTCATACTCTCACAATGGGAATAAATATTGATAAAAACAAAATTAATTATAATAAATACTGATAAAAAGCATGTAAACATAAGTTTAATATGTACATATGTATATGTGGTATATAGATGGTGTGGGGGCAGGACTTAGTCCTTTAGAGTGTGTTTGTCAGATCCACTGAGCGACCAATCATTGGCCGGTCTGACCCTCCCCCCAGTCTGTGCGCTGCTGAGACACCTGTGCGTGCCTTCGTGTGCCAGTAAGATACGCCAGAGACACAGACGGTGAAAGATCAGTAAAATTGACTTTTAAAAAAAAGACACAAAAGACAATATATCCTTAGGTCGACCATTTGTGGGGTTTATTTTATTTTGTTTTCAAGAAGCGCGCTCTACTTTTGTTAAATGTGCACAACTTTAATAATTGCTAATAAATGCAATTGTGTTTTCTACACCTACTGTGTACAAGTCCTCTGTTGTCATACACCCTTGGCTCCTACGAATCTAGAACCTGTCTGATCTGGTCCATATTTCCCTTCTGTCCGCGTACTGTGGTTAAAGGTAACTATACTGCCCGCACTACATGCAAAGAAGGCAAGAGGTAGCACTAACAGGTCTAGTATTGCACCACCAGTGTTACACATCCCTACTCTAACACAGCTGAATCAAATGGTTTGATTACCTCTTCAGCATGCCATCATGTTTGGCAAAGGCCTGATAACAAGCCATTCATTTGATTCAGGTGTGTGGGAACAAGGATGCAAAGCTGCAGGACGGTAGCTCTCGAGGACCGGGATTGGGCACCCCTGACTTATCTGATAGGACCTTCACTGTTAGAGCAAACAAGTTCACCTCCCTGACCTGCAGGTTAGAGTTCAGTTTTGGATCCATTATTATTTTCTTTCTACATGCATTCTCTAGTTGGCATTATTCAATCTTTTAATAACATTTCTTATCATTTCTATGCCGATGACAATCAGCAGTATATGTCTTTTAAGCTTCATCACCTAAACATCACCGAATTTAGGATCTTCTTGCTGTGAGGCAACAGTGCTAATCACCGAGCCATGGTGCTGCCCAAGAACTAATTTTCTACAATTGCTTTGTAATAATTTATAATAATTTGCTTCTACATGGCAATTTTGAAATAGGCAAATAATTACCAGTAGAACTTGCATCAAGATTCTGTTTCTTCAGAATCTGTTACTTCACAGTTACCTTGCCTCAGTATTAATGAGTCACTGTTAATGACAGACAGCAATGTGGGACCATTGCTGGTGAGTCCCAGAAAGGACAGAAGGAGGTAATATATCTAAGGATATTATGACAAGGATTTCATTTGACCTGTTACTGAAGTTAAACCATTCATTGTAATTGGAGAAAAAGAAGTAGATGATCCAGGGCACCAAGGACCATTTTCATGAGGGGAGCCATTTGAGGAGATTTTTGATCTCAAGTCCATCAACTTATTTACAAAGTGATTGAGAAATGTATTGCAATCATCATCAGACAGCTGAGTTGGAGAACAAACAATACTGTTGATAATCTCAAATAATACCCTTGGATTATTCTTATGACAATTTACGAGATTATTGAAATAAGAGTATTTAGCCTCTTTCACTGACTTATTACACTCAACAAAAATATAAACGCAACACTTTTGTTTTTGCTCCCATTCCCCATGGGATGGACGTAGAGACCTAAAATTCATTCCAGATACACAATATAACCATCCCTCCCAAACAGTGGTCACAAATCAGTCCAAATGTGTGGTAGTGGGCACATCTGCTATATTGAGATAATCCATCCCACCTCACAGGTGTGCCACATCAGGATGCTGATCTGACATCATGAGTAGTGCACAGGTGTACCTCAGACTGCCCACAACAAAAGGCCACCCTGGAATGTGCAGTTTTTTGCGCTATTGGGGGTCTGGGGACCCAGAACCGGTCAGTATCTGGTGTGACCACCATTTGCCTCATGCAGTGCAACACATCGTCGCATGGAGTCTATCAGATTGTCAATTGTGGCCTGTGGAATGTTGGTCCACTCCACTTCAATGGCTGTGCGAGGTTGTTGGATATTCGTGGGAACTGGTACACGCTGTCGTATACGCCGGTCAAGCACATCCCGAACATGCTCAATGGATGACATGTCCGGTGAGTATGCTGGCCATGCAAGAACTGGGACATTCTCAGCTGCCATCTGCTCTGAACAATGTGAACCATGATTCATCCGTGAAGCGCACACCTCTCCAACGTGCCAGATGCCATCAAATGTGAGCATTTGCCCACACAAGTCTGTTACGGCGACGAGCTGGAGTCAGGTCAAGACCCCGATGAGGACGACGGGCATGCAGTTGAGCGTCCCTGAGATGGTTTCTGACAGTTTGTGCAGAAATTGTTTGGTTGTGCAAACCAATTGTTCCAGCAGCTGTCTGGGTGGCTGGTCTCAGACGATCTTGGAGGTGAACCTGCTGGATGTGGAGGTCCTGGGCTGGTGTGGTTACACAAGGTCTGCGGTTGTGAGGCCGGTTGGATGTGCTGCCATATTCTCTGAAACGCCTGTGGAGACGGCTTATGGTTGAGAAATGAACATTCAATGCACGGGCGACAGATCTGGTTGACATTCCTGCTGTCAGCATGCCAATTGCACGCTCCCTCATTGCTTGTGGCATCTGTGGCATTTTGCTGTGAGACAAAACTGCACATTCCAGGGTGGCCTTTTGTTGTGGGCAGTCTGAGGTACACCTGTGCACTACTCATGTCAGATCAGCATCCTGATGTGGCACACCAGTGAGGTGGGATGGATTATCTCAATATAACAGATGTGCCCACTACCACACATTTGGACTGATTTGTGACCACTGTTTGGGAGGGATGGTTATATTGTGTATCTGGAATGAATTTTAGGTCTCTACATCCATCCCATGGGGAATGGGAGCAGTAACAAAGGTGTTGCGTTTATATTTTTGTTGAGTGTATATAAGCCAAGAATCTCTGAATTATTGCAAGATGAATATGAGTAGGCCCTGATACATGTTGAACAAAGTTAAAAGAGTCTGTAATGCTCAGGAATTCCTTAGTGATACCATTTGATGGATCTTCTGCATGAATATAAGTCCCTAACAGTGATGACCATGCCAAACCTAATAGTGGGAGTTAAAAAGACTTGAAATACTGACAGAAAAGATTAAGCAGACCCAGGAGGTGGAAGATAAATTAAAATATCATACATGAGCTGATCTCTTCCAATTTTGATCATAATCATCTCGAAAGAGCTGTAAAAGCTCGAAGAGATCACCTGGTATAAAAATGTATTGCGGGGCATAGCTATAAAAGATAAAGATGAAGCTGACGAAGTAGTACAAGGAAACCGTCTCTCTTCCCCCGCTGCCTCCGATGAGTCCTCCAAAGCAAAGGTGGAATGACCGGCAAGAGTGGAGATATGCTGGGTGCTGCGACGCACTCAAGCATTCTGTGCTGGCACGCGATGGCGCTAAACATGTTTAAGACATTTATAGCACTTATTTAATTCAGCTTCACAGACAGAGTTACATCTATGTCAGTTTTTGAGAGTAGGATTTTGTAGTGTAAATTAGCCCTTATACTAATAGTATAATGCAAATAAATAAATCAGCGATCTTTTACAATATACATATAAAAAGAATCATGTTTTATACTGATCCAGAGTCAGGGTCAGCAGCAGACATGTACTAGCAACCTACTTTTTCAAGGGGCATTTAAGTCACCTTGCTTTTCAATATTTACAACCATATAGGCACACTACATCACAGAGAAATGTAGTCACAGTAGTCAAAAAATGGTCTTAAATTGCAGAACGAAGGCAGGAGCCAAACAGGAGACATTTTATAAGTAGAGAATGAACTTATTATACACTAGAACAGTTGACTGTGAGCACACAATATCACCAACACATTTCCAATTTCTTTGCAATTTTCATGCTTTGGGGGGGGGGGGGGGGGTCATGCTTAAAAACTACATGCAAACGCAGAAGAATGTCCTCTTTTTAGTTTCAAAGATTCATGAGGGGTACTCCCCAAAGTCTGACCTGAATATGATATATATATAGTTGTTTAACTAACTAGTGATAGTATGTCAAGAGTGAGCGAGACGTCGATTCACTGATCCACACTACTAGAATTTACAGCAATGACCTCTGAATGTTCATGTCACGAGATGGTAAATAAGAGAGGGAAAGTAGTCAGAACTGAGGGAATGCACTCCCAGGAGGCAACATTGCAGACATCGAGGACAGCTACAAATATCTGGGAACCCAGGGACTAGGACCTGGAGTTTTAAACTAAGCATTTAGTATTGCTCCACTCTTTCCCTGACTCACAAAGCATCACATGATGTCACAAAATGTTATTGATCAGTTGCAATGATGGTCTTAGAACAGTATTAATCAAGATATTGTTAGAATAACACCAACACGGGGATAGCTGACTGTTAGCGGGACATCCATTCGGTAATTCCTCTGGCACGTTTGTCCTTCTTATTAAAGTCAGCTGCTGAGAGCTCACACTGTTCTCTGTGTACAAATCAGCCTGACTCGCCAGATGTTTGGATCCATATTTGACTATTAAGCACATTTTGGCTATAATGTTTGGTCTTCTGTGAAGTGTCAGCTACCTTTGTAGCTTATCTATGACATGTTGTCATTTATTTGACACAATGTAGCTCCATGGTTGACCAGCACTTTAAGAAGTTGTGCAACTTGTTACTAAAATGTTCTCTTTTTATGTTGGGGCCCCTTATTATTTATCTTAATTTTTTTTACAGTGCACAGCGATCCAGCCAGATAAAAAGACAGCCTCATGGCACTGTGACGTTAAGCTCCACTGATCTCCCCTACACCCCTTTGATGCATATTTGCTTTGTGCTTAAAATATGGCACTCATTAAATTATAAATTCTACCCTTCCTGTGCATCACTTTAGGTATAAATTCAAATGGTTATTATCTCTTGGCATAAGCACATTTGCAATACTAATCTATCATCGAATTCCCAGGGCCTCCATCTGTACCAGCTGAGAGGCTGCCAACAAGGACAAACCAGTCAATAAAAACAAAAAAAACAAAAAAAACCCAATAAACATTTTAGTGCATTCTTTTATCTTTACAGTGTCCCCCCCCCCCCCCAAAAAAAAAATAAAGCCCACAAAATGCGCAGGGTACCAGGAAAACACTCCCAAAACAGTTCAGGGGGCCGGCCTTGAGGTCGACGGCCCAAGAGTCCAGAAAACAGCTCAGGGGGTTGACCATGAAGCCAGCGGCGGCGGCGGAGCAGGTCTTAACAGTCTTTGATTTAACAGTTTTCACAGTCTCAGACTTTACGTGGCCAGGTTTAGAAAAAACAGACTTGGCAAAAGTGGGTTTTAGCTTATTTCCACCACGATGAACAGTCTTAGGACTAAAAATCTCAGAGGAATGTATATTGTCATTAACTAGCTCGTGAGGAGCTAAACCAAAACTGGCCTCCCAATCCAAATCATCATCGAGAAAAGAGATCCCGAAGGTGTCTGAGGTGAGATTATAGTCATTTCTGTTTATTGGCTCAGGAGTGTGGGAAATGTAGTCATTTCGACTCACCACCACAAGTTGCTCAGAATTGTCCATATGACGGCAGCGTGGGCGCCGCTTTCCTCGGGAGGAGCAACGCTGTGGCTCCAGCAAGGAATGTGTGTCCGAAGTTAAACGAAGACCTCCCACTTGTAGTGTAGGTAGCACAAGTGCAGGCGAAGCAGCAGGTGAAGCAGCATGGCAACTCCGGGCACCCCCCAGAGCTTAATGAGTCCCATGAAAAATGTGCCCATAGTGGGGGTGAGCCATGGCCTCCACCGGAGCTCCTCCTCTAGCTGGGAGAGAGCTACCTGTCGGCGCTCGTGCAGTTCAACGTCTGCTGGGTCCATGTTCTGGTCGCGATCTTCTGTTATGAAACGGCTGTGTGCAGGCAGGAGTGGTGATATGAAAGACCCAAAATGCAGACTCACGGAAATCAAAGGTGAAGTTAAATACAGCTTTAATGCTGAACTCCACAAAAAAGTAACAAAACTGAGACTCCAAGGTAAACTTTACACAGACAGAACACACAGCAAAACAAGGGTAGATCACAACACGGACACAGAGAAACACAGGGCTTAAATACACAAATGGAGCAATCAGGGAATAGGTAACAGGAGGGAAACAGCTGGGGCAAATCAGGCCTAACGAGACAAAGGAAGCAAAACCAGACACATTTACATGAGACACGGACTTTCAAAGTAAAACAGAAAACATAACACAGACTGAACTTACAGACTCACAGGCAGGCACTACAACAGAGGGAACAGAGACGTGGGACCAGGGCAGACAGACACTGACTGGACACGGGGATATAGCAGACAGGGGAGACTGCAACTAAAGATTACACAGAGACATAAACCATAAGACAGAGCTCTAACAAAGAAACCAAAGACTAGAAATGATAAATAATATAATAAACTCAAAAACCCTGGGTCAATGACCCAGGCATCCTAACAAATATACATTATGCACACCGTAGATTTATTCATGTCATAAGTGTAGACACTTCTGAGACCCTGTGTTTTAACCTATGGCATAACCTGATCTGTACCTCCAGTGCAGAAAGCCAGTAAAAATAAAAACAAACTGTGTATTCATTACAGACTGTTGAGGACATTGTACTGTGATGTTTGATGTGTGTTGGCTCTCCTGCACGCAGTAATAAATAGCTTGACCACAGCTCTTTCTGTGTTGCAGACTTTTTTTTTTTTTTTTTTTTACAAAATTCCACGACAGTAGACACACATTTTTCCCATACCTAAGGACTCTCCAGCTAACACTTCAGTGAAAAAATTTGGGTAAGACACTGAAACTAGACTAGACTAGCAGATTAGCCAAAGATTGAACCACCAACCTTCCAATTAGAAGAAGCCCTGCGCTACCTCCTAAGCCACAGGTTCCACCAGTCACAGGGTGCTCCGGTTAGCATTTAATTGGAAAGTTGAATTAAAGAAGAAAATGTGGTACAGTAGGAACATTATTGACAGGGCCCACCAGTAAAGTCCCTGTGCTCCCTCAGCTGAATTCTACTGATACACTAATTCATGCAGTATGGTAATGAAAAATTTAAATACCCATATCACTGTTAATGTATTGAAATGCAAGCTCAATTTAATTATTTAGTTCACAGTAGTTTAGTGCTTCTGCAGCATAAATGGGAACCAGCATGAATGAGGGGGACACTGAATGGATGGGCCTGTGCAGGTCAGTCTTTGAAAAGTACTCACCATGAGTCTTTCAAACTAAAAAGAGGTCATCTACACATCACTTTGTGCATTTAGTTTTAAAGCATGGCCCTATTGGAAAACTGCAAAATAAATGGAAACGTGTTGATGATATTGTCTGCTTACAGTCAAATGTTCAAGATTGTGATGAGTTCATTGAGCCAGAGAAAATGTCTCCCCATTTGTCAGTTGGTTTGCTTCTAGAATCTAAGACATATACTTTTGCACATTTATAACTATGGTTACATTCCTCTGAGTGTACAGTCTATGCCTTTGTAAATATGCATAGCATTTGCTAATTATTTATTTCATCATCATCATCATCATCATCATCATCATCATCATCGTTTATTTATATAGCACTTTAAAAACGCACCAGGCAGACCAAAGTGCTGAACAACACAAAAACAAAGAAAAGCAAAACATAGTATAAAATAATAGGAGGGATGTCAGTTTCCCGCAGAGTTAAAAGCCAGGGAATAAAAATAGGTTTTCAATCTGGACTTAAAGAGCTGCACTGAAGACGCTTGTCTAATATGAAGGGGAAGGCTGTTCCAAAGCTTCGGAGCCGCAATTGAGAAAGCTCAATCTCCTCTGAGTTTCAGCTGCGACTTAGGGACTGGCAACAGCAATTGATCAGCTGAACGGAGCAAGCGAGTAGGAACATGAGGCTTCACCAAATCGGATAAATAAACAGGGGCCAGACTGTTTAAAGATTTAAAAACCAATAAAAGGACTTTAAAACGGATCCTAAAAACAATAGGAAGCCAATGTAGTGAAGCCAGAACCAGAGTGATGCGGTCAAATTTCCTTCTACCAGTTAAAAAACGTGCCGCCGCATTTTGCACTAATTGCAAGCGTGACAGGGTGCCTAACCCAACCCCAATTAAAAGGGAATTGCAATAGTCCAAACGTGAGGTAATAAAGGCATCAATAAGAGTTTCCAAACTGTGTTTGGAAAGGAAAGGCTGGACCTTCGCTAGGTGTCTGAGGTGATAAAAAGCCGATTTTACCACCCCATTTACATGACCATCAAAGGTAATAATAATGGATTGGATTGATATAGCGCTTTTCTAGGCACCCAAAGCACTTTACAATACCACTATTCATTCACTCTCACATTCATACACTGGTGGAGGCAAGCTACAGTTGTAGCCACAGCTGCCCTGGGGCAGACTGACAGAAGCGAAGCTGCCATCGGCCCCTCTGGCCAACACCAGTAGGCAAGTAGGGTAAAGTGTCTTGCCCAACGACACAATGACCAGGACAGAGAGCCCAGGGATCGAACCGGCGACCTTCCGGTTACAGATGCGATTCCCAACCCCCTGAGCCACGGTCGCCACGGTAAGTGCGGAATCAAAATTCACACCAAGATTTACGATTGAACTTTTCAGATAGGAGGTCAAAACACCAAAATGAGCATCTGGAGAAACAATAGAGCAATGCGGGCCAAATAAAATTGCTCCCGTTTTATGATCATTAAAATTTAAAAAGTTATTTGCCATCCACACTTTAACTTCACTGAGACAGTCAAGTAAAGATTGACAGGGAGAAGTAACCAGGTGGCTAAAAGGTAAATAAAGAGTAGTTGTCAAACAGCTAACAGATCATCTGCAGAGGAATGGTTTATTTGAAGAGTTTCAGTCAGGTTTCAGAGCTCAGCACAGCACAGAAACAGCTTTAGTGAAGGTTACAAATGATCTTCTTATGGCCTCTGACAGTGGACTCATCTCTGTGCTTGTCCTGCTAGACCTCAGTGCAGCGTTCGATACTGTTGATCATAATATCCTATTAGAGCGATTAGAACATGCTGTAGGTATTACAAGTACTGCACTGCAGTGGTTTGTATCATATCTATCTAATAGACTCCAATTCGTGCATGTAAATGGAGAGTCCTCTTCACACACTGAGGTTAATTATGGAGTTCCACAGGGTTCAGTGCTAGGACCAATTCTGTTTACATTATACATGCTTCCCTTAGGCAGTATCATTAGAAGACATAGCATACATTTTCACTGCTATGCAGATGACACCCAGCTCTATCTGTCCATGAAGCCAGATAACACACACCAATTAGTTAAACTGCAGGAATGTCTTAAAGACATAAAGACCTGGATGGCCGCTAACTTTCTGCTTCTTAATTCAGATAAAACTGAGGTTATTGTACTCGGCCCTGAAAATCTTAGAAATATGGTATCTAATCAGATTCTTACTCTGGATGGCATTACCTTGGCCTCCAGTAACGCGGTGAGGAACCTTGGAGTCATTTTTGACCAGGACATGTCCTTCAATGCACATATTAAACAAATATGTAAGACTGCTTTCTTCCATTTGCGCAACATCTCTAAAATTAGAAATATCCTGTCTCAGAGTGACGCTGAAAAACTAGTTCATGCATTTATTACTTCCAGGCTGGACTACTGTAATTCATTATTATCAGGATGTCCAAAAAACTCACTGAAAAGCCTTCAGCTAATCCAAAATGCTGCAGCAAGAGTCCTGACAGGGACTAGAAAGAGAGAGCATATTTCTCCTGTTTTGGCTTCCCTTCATTGGCTTCCTGTTAAATCCAGAATTGAATTCAAAATCCTGCTCCTCACATACAAGGTCTTAAATAATCAGGCCCCATCTTATCTTAATGACCTTGTAGTACCATATCACCCTATTAGAGCGCTCCGCTCTCGCTCTGCAGGCCTACTTGTTGTTCCTAGAGTATTTAAAAGTAGAATGGGAGGGAGAGCCTTCAGTTTTCAGGCCCCTCTTCTGTGGAACCAGCTTCCAGTTTGGATTCGGGAGACAGACACTATCTCTACTTTTAAGATTAGGCTTAAAACTTTCCTTTTTTCTAAAGCATATAGTTAGGGCTGGACCAGGTGACCCTGAATCCTCCCTTTGTTATGCTGCAATAGATGTAGGCTGCCGGGGGATTCCCATGATGCATTGAGTTTTTCCTTTCCAGTCACCTTTCTCACTCACTATGTATTAATAGACCTCTCTGCATTGAATCATATCTGTTATTAACCTCTGTCTCTCTTCCACAGCATGTCTTTATCCTGTCTTCCTTCTCTCACCCCAACCGGTCGCAGCAGATGGCCGCCCCTCCCTGAGCCTGGTTCTGCCGGAGGTTTCTTCCTGTTAAAAGGGAGTTTTTCCTTCCCACTGTCGCCAAAGTGCTTGCTCATAGGGGGTCATATGATTGTTGGGTTTTTCTCTGTATCTATGAAGCGCCTTGAGGCGACTTTTGTTGTGATTTGGCGCTATATAAATAAAATTGAATTGAATTGAATTGAATCATCAGCATACAAGTGAAAAGATACTTTATGTTTTCGAAATATCGCACCAAGAGGGAGTAAATACAGCGAAAAGAGTAATGGCCCAAGGATAGATCCCTGGGGCACACCCCAATGCAGAGGAGCCACAGAAGATGCAGCTAACCCCAGCTTAACACAGAAACCTCTGTCAGAAAGGTATGACTTTATCCATATCCAGTTAAATATATCTTATAGGAGACACACACAGTGATATTTGAGAAGTGAAATGAAGTTTATTGGATTTACAGAAAGTGTGCAATAATTGTTTAAACAAAATCAGGCAGGTGCATAAATATGGGCACTGTTGTCATTTTATTGATTCCAAAACCTTTAGAACTAATTATTGGAACTCAAATTGGCTTGGTGACCCCTGACCTACATACACAGGTGAATCCAATAATGAGATAATTTAAGGGGGTCAATTGTAAGTTTCCCTCCTCTTTTAATTTTCTCTGAAGAGTAGCAACATGGGGGTCTCAAAACAACTCTCAAATGACCTGAAGACAAAGATTGTTCACCATCATGGTTTAGGGGAAGGATACAGAAAGCTGTCTCAGAGATTTAAGCTGTCTGTTTCCACAGTTAGGAACATATTGAGAAAATGGAAGACCACAGGCTCAGTTCAAGTTATGGCTTGAAGTGGCAGACCAAGAAAAATCTCGGATAAGCAGAAGCAACGAATGGTGAGAAGAGTCAGAGTCAACCCACAGACCAGCAAAGACCTACAACATCATCTTGCAGCAGATGGAGTCACTGTGCATCCTTCAACCATTCGGCGCACTTTACACAAGGAGATGCTGTATGCGAGAGTGATACAGAGGAAGCCTTTTCTCCGCCCACAGCACAAATAGAGCTGCTTGAGGTATGCTAAAGTACATTTGGACAAGCCAGCTTCATTCTGGAATAAGGTGCTGTGGACTGATGAAACTAAAATTGAGTTATTTGGGCATAACAAGGGGCGTTATGCATGGAGGGAAAAGAACACAGCATTCCAAGAAAAACACCTGCTACCTACAGTAAAATATGGTGGTGGTTCCACCATGCTGTGGGGCTGTGTGGCCAGTGCAGGGACTGGGAATCTTGTCAAAGTTGAGGGACACATGGATTCCACTCGGTATCAGCAGATTCTGGAGACCAAATGTCCAGGAATCAGTGACAAAGCTGAAGCTGCGCCGGGGCTGGATATTTCAACAAGACAATGACCCGAAACACTGCTTAAAATCCACTAAGGCATTCATGGAGAGGAACAAGTACAACGTTCTGGAACGGCCATCTCAGTCCCCAGACCTGAATATTATTGAAAATCTGTGGTGTGAGTTAAAGAGAGCTGTCCATGCTCAGAAGCCATCAAACCTGAATGAACTAGATGTTTTATAAAGAGGAATGGTCCAAAATACCTTCAACCACAATCCAGACTCTCATTGGAACCTACAGGAAGCGTTTAGAGGCTGTAATTTCTGTAAAAGGCGGATCTACTAAATATGGATTTCATTTCTTTTTTTGTGGTGCCCAAATTTATGCACCTGCCTGATTTTGTTTAAACAATTATTGCACACTTTCTATGAATCCAATAAATTTCATTTCACTTTTCAAATATCACTGTGTGTGTCTGCTATATGATATATTTAACTGACATTTTTTTTATTGTAACAACCAATGATTTATATAGGAAAATGATAACTATTAATAAGGTTGCCCAAACCTTTGCATCCCACTGTACATCCATTTCTGCAGCATGGTCAGGCCTATATGGTAACCCAACCACAATCATAAGAAAGGCTGCTGATTTGACAGTTGTTGATCATGAACAACCTCCACAAATTGGGTAGGCCATTGAAGGACCTTCAGGACTGGCTCTTACATAGTGCTTTTCTACTCTGCGTGAGCCATCAAAGCACTTCATAATACAAACATTAATCACACACATTTTTCCTATACCTAAGTGCTCTCCATCTAACACGTCAATGGAACAACTTGGGTAAGATACTGAAACTGCAACTCCTTGGAGACTAGAGCAGCCAGAGATTGAACCACCAACCTTCCAATTAGAGGATGACCAAAAGAGAGTGTGATCCACCAGTCTATATCTGCTGTGATTACAGCCCGGTACAGGTATAAATCCACAAAAGCACCACGAGGTTCCCGCACAAACTAATGAATCAGATCTAGCTGCTAATCGTTAGCGTCACGGCTAATTCACATCGCTACCAATAACTTATATACTAATGACACATAGTGGGGATCAACGGCCAACTTTCCCACATTCTCTGCAACCCCGTGGACTCATCTGTAGATACATTTTAAGTTATTTACCATCTTGTATCTGCTTACCTGCAAATATATATATAGTGACATAGCACAACGTTACACACTTATCAAGTCTCACACAACTCTCACACAACACACAACTCAAGGCGCACATTATATAACATTATATATATACATTATATATATATATATATATATATATATATATATATATATATATACACATATACATATATATATAATGTTTTTCCTCTACACCCCCCCCCCCCCAATTTTTTTGCACATGTCGAGGAGCGTGTCAGGCTACATTTCACTGTGTGTTATACTTGTATAACTATGCATGTGACAAATAAAGAACCTTGACCTTGGGGGGTGCCCTGTTTTGTCCACAATGTCTTTCTTGTCCTTACACCTGTATTACCTCCTAAGGCACAGGTCCCAGCTTTGAATTTTGTTCCAAACAAAAATAAAACAAAATGATGAAAAGAAGATTGGACTCTTTGCCCTTAATACCAAGAGTCATGTCTGGAGGAAACAGGCACTGCTCATCACCTGACCAATACCATCCCTAAAATAAAGCATGGTGGTAGCAGCACCAAGCGCCAAGCAATTTTTCTTCAGCAGGAATTAGAAGACTAGTTGGGTTTGATTCAGGAATTTATAGAGACATGCTTGATGATAATCTGCTCCAGAGTGCTCTGGATGTCAGACTTGGTCAAAGGACAAAAACCCAAAGCACACAGCCAAGATAACAAAGCAGTGGCTTCAGCACTCTGTGAATATCCCTGAGTGTTCCAGGCAGAGCCCAGACTTAAAACCTCTGCAGAGATCTTAAAATGGCTGTGCACTGACACTCCCCATCCAACCGAGGTCTTCAAAGTCAGCTTAATAATAACTAGTTCAAAATTCAACAAAAGTGCCTTATAACTTAGAAACTATGATTCTTACAGCATATGATTCTTAAAGCATGTTGTGTATTGTCAATATGTAGAACATACTGTATAGAAGTTTAAAACATCATTGTCACATTTGACCTCTGACCTCTCCTTAACATGGATGTATTGACAGCAAGAATGACAGACAGAATTTTAAATTCTACAAACGATATTTTAAGTGTCCAAAAAGGACTGGATTGATTATGATGTAGAACACAGAGTATGTTTAAAACTGCTAAGTCATAAAGCCTCTTGCAAACCAGGTGATTTCTTTATTTGATATATTCTGCTGACTACAGGCTATTTACGGACATAAGGAAAGATATCAGACATAAAAAACACATAGAAACATTGTAAAATCACTTTTTTTGGCTGATGATTACTGTTTGGCCCTCCCTCACTTTGTACTCTGGTAGCAATAAGTCTGAGTCTGACTCCTCTTCTACAACTATGAGTAAAGTCCTTCCTTCCTCACTCTGCCCTCAGCTTACTTAAATATTGACATGGGTGGAGGTATTAGTAAGACTTGTTGTCCACTACAAAGGACACTGAGTGAACGTTTAGTTTTGAAAGAAATGCCTGTAACCTGAAGTTAAGAGTGTCATACTGAAGAAGAAGTTTGCAACATAATCACTTAACCTCCTTTTTTTTCCTATGAGCTACAATGACGTCGCTCTGAAAACAAAGTCCATGTTGTCTTTTAGCTTAACCCAGCATGGCCTCTTCACAGTACAGTAGGATTCATTTATACTGAATTGCGCTTGAGTTAAAAGTCTTAGACTCATGTTCCCCAAAGAGAACAAAAATGAACAGTTGTCTTATCATTAATTACCGATGATCACAATGTTTTCGTATAATTATGGTCCTGGTGAGTTAATATTCATGTGACCGGTACTGGGCGTGGCTTACAACGTCAATACTGATTGACGTGGTTGGCACGACCAGGAAGCCAGGAGTGACATCACTTTCCAGAAGTCCCCTTCAGGTTTGATCGGCGGAGAGCCACAGCGAAGCAGAGACAAGAAAAAAAAAAGGCGTTTGCTGCTATCTGAAATTCAGGAGCGTTTAAGCTGACTTTTCAACCAAAAATTTAAAAGGTAAGACGGCATTTACCAAATTGTTGTAGCAAAGCCTTCCTAGTATTAACTGTTACATCCTGACTTCGTGTACCTTACAAGCTAACGTCGTTACGGCTAGCTCTCTGCGTTCCTGCTGTTTATGTCGGAACAAAGGGGGTCTGCTTCTCGGCTCCTCCGCTGCTTTTCTCTTGATATGCACACCTCCCAGTGTGTTCTCATTTCAGCTATTTTTTTTTAGCAGCGTTATGACTGCCCAAAATGTACCCGTCGTCTTAAAGCACCTCATTAATATTTAATGGCTGTGCGGTAAGGTTAGCTAACGGTTATTCGCAACACTTTAGTGTCGTAAAACTTAATGATTGTCATATGATTTAGACGCAACTGAACGACCTCATTAAAGTCATAAAGACGCTTAGCCATTATTAGAGTATTATGGCAATGGCGAACCTGATATTACTGACCAGTCGTCTGAAAAATGCAGTTCCTGTGTTGTTATAGCGTTAAAACAACAGCCTAAAGCATAACGGTATGCTAGCTATCTTAAGTCCTGTAATGTAACGTGGTACAGATAAATAGGGCACATTAGCAAGGGTGTGGGCTTTTTTTTTTTTACCTTTTCAGTCCTTCTCCCTCCCTCTTTCGTTTTCCCAGCCATGTCAGTAGACCGGAATAAGCTGCCAGGAAGACCACATTCTTAGATCGAACCAATTCGTTCAGGCTTACTGAAGTTGGCCTTCTCTTTTCTTTCCACTATCCATCCAAGCTTTTTGCTTCGCTGGCTCCATATTATCAGGCTGAATAGAAGTGATGAAAAGTGCTTTAATTCAGTATTTTAGTTTTTGGGGAACTTGGACTTTGCTTGCACTCTTCTATTCGATCCTGCTTCACACTCCCAGGACAGAGTTATTGTTGTTTTGTCTATTTTGTCTGTTTTCGTTTTAATTTCTTTTCTTTTTAAATATTTTTCTTAGTTTCCACAGTGGGTCTGCTCTTTAGTTTTGTGCTTTTTTAAAAAAAAATATACTTTTACTAGTATTGTATTAGTTTAGTTTTTATTCATAATAAGTGAAGGGTTGAGGGAGCATATTTATCAAGTGCAAGTCATAACAAATATATAAGGTATAACAATAATATAAATGTAAAATAATGTAAAAGATGGCTGCTGCTGCTACTGTAAAGCCACCTACTGTCATGCTTAGTCATTCTGTAAAGAATACGCTGCTTTATCCAACTTCTTGATTCATTTGGGGACCATAATTTCCAAAATAAACATTGTATTTTATTCAAAACTAGTAATATAGAACATGGATTCAGGAAATAGGAAAGTGTTTATTGAGGTCATGGATTAGGTCAGCAGTACGGTTATTTTCCATGGACTAGATCGACCATCGACTAGATGTTTGTTTTTATTGTGAGGAATCTCCCCCTGCAGACGATTAGAGACATTTCAGGTCTCAGGCACTCCTGATTTGGCTTCACTTTTCAGACTTCAAAGGTACAGCTGTTTTTTATATGCAGTCTGTGTACAATACATGCCACCTTTGACTTTCAGTTATGACCAGTTTCAAAAAACATAGTTAGTTTTACATGCCCACAAGTTAATAATAAAAGACAAATTACTTAAAATTAAACTTTTTTTTATTACCTGCTTGTAGTTGTGTTTTTTGTGAACTATAATAAGCTTTGTTCCTGGCCATGTCTTATTCTAGTGTATGCAGATGAAGATTTGCTTTAAAGCCATGTGATATGGACTTTTTGTGTTGTGTAAGTTTTCTTTGAAATGGTTGCCTAGTCACAGCCCTGTAGGTTTCAGATGAATGTCTGAGCTATTTCCCCTTTGGCTTTTTTTCCCACAGGGTTTCTTTATTTCGAAATTATCTTAAGATCCCCAAAAAGCAGAGTAAAAAAAAGAAAGAAGTTTTGTGAATTGTGAAACTTTCACAATACAGGCTGGGGAAATGCTCCTCACAAGGGTTATAATCTAACAATCTTAGATTATAACCAGCCACAGACAACCTGCAGTATAAATGCTTTTACTTTAGCGCATTTAGCTGATGGAAATATCAGCTGCCCACTTCTTTTAAGCTGCAGATGCAGAAGTGAGTCAATGATGGGATTGTGTCATGGCAAAAGTTGGTCAGACTCTCCTTTTTTTCCACCACGGTTACTCCCTTATACCTAAAACCTGCAGATATGAAGGAGGGATATAAGGAGAGCAAACAAACAGAGCTGAAAAGTAAACAGTAGAAGGTACAAGAATGTGCCTCTGTATCCACTGGCACAATGATGCACTTGTATGTGAGGACTGGGAGGAAGAGAATAGAGTATTGGCTGGAGTAGCTGAGAGAGTGAGATGTTATTGTGGTCAAGTGATTTGCTTACTTTACGGGCTGAGTTCAAGTTTTATTCACTGGTGTTAAGCTCGGTGTCTGACTGCATGTCTTGCCACAGGATTGTGATATATCGCACATATTAGTACAATAATTTGGTAATGCATCATACAGCGAGTTACAAAGCATTTACCATGTAATGTTTGGTATTTAAAAATACTCACAATACATTTTACATTTACAAGTATTTTAGGTACTGCAAAGTAGTTTCAGGTACTGAAAATATAACCCTTATTTCAGAAGAATCATATGACATATGGACATTACACCACAAGTCATGTGCTGTATTACGAGTTGCTAACAACAGGGTTTTTTTTGATTGGCTATATTTGCCTCAGTATGTGGATAAGCTTTCTTTGGGAAGTTGTTTGTGATGGGTGCATTAGCAGGATGGAGAGCAAGTCATTATTTTTTAACTTGACTCCATTTAGTTTTTCCATTTTGTTGTCTTTCTTGCTGAACTCTGTCATTCAGCTTCAGTTTTGGTCCTAGTTTGGTCCTAGTTGTCCTTTATCCTCCTCACCAATTTCCTGTTTTGTTTTGATAAATATGTGTCCAGATGTCTTGTGATCATGACACGCAGTTAGCTGTCACGATGTGACAACTGAGCTTGTAGAGAAGTAGAAAGTCCAGAGTTTGTTTAACATTAGCACTGCTAGCACCAATAGCCTTGGGTTTTTCCATGTTAACGTCTACATCCTGGTGCAGAATATGGTTACACGTCTCTTCAAATGCTTCGTTATTTTCCAGTTTATTCTGACAAAGCCTACATAGAGTCGCTCTTTTTTATTTATTTTTTTATTAATTCATTTTCATTTAACGTCAAAGGTTTGCAGAACAGCACTGCTTAGCACAGCTGTCATATATTTACTTTCCTCTTTGCTCATTTACAGCTCACATTCATAAAGAGCAAGAGAGAGAGATAAGGGTGCCTCGATCTGCAGCCCCAGGTAGTGAATGTTGGCCTTTTAATATCAATGAACCATTAACTGCCATTGCACATTCATAAAATAAAAATAATTTATAGAGCCAGATAGAGCATGGCGATATGGCCAAAAATATTTATCACGATATATATTTGAAAATTTGCGATAACGATATAACCGACGATATAATTGATGCGAGACAAAATACAACTCCACAACATTACTAGCGCAAAAAGACAACCTTCCATTTATTTTCACTTAAACAAGAAGCTGGTTTTTATGTACATTAAAGCTTTATAAAAATGTAACAGTGCAAATGCAAATTCCTTGCTGAAAGTTTAACCAAAAGGCATTTCCAGTAGAAATGGGCTGACATATCCTGAGCATAACCATGTATAATATCCACTGAAGTTAAAAAGAGGTGCTGCATCAGTCCATCCCGGACTCTGCTATTGAGCTAGCAGGCTACACCGCACAGCGCCAGGATAGAACAAACAATTCCGGTAAGAGAAAAGGAGGGGGAATCTGCATATACGTGAATAACAGCTGGTGTACAAACACAGTGATCATAGACCGTCACTGTTCTCCGGACATAGAATATCTGACTGTCAAATGCAGGCCCATCTATCTTCCACGGGAGTTCACTGTTGTGGTAATAACAACTGTTTACATACCGCCAGATGCAAATACTAACGTGGCACTAGCGCTTTTGCACACGAACATCAACAATAAACTCAATAAATATCCTGACGCAGTGCACATTATAGCGGGTGATTTTAATCAGGTGGATTTAAAAACAGCTATCCCTAATTTCCACCAGCATGTGAAGTGTGCCACGAGAGGGGCTAACACCTTAGATAAAGTCTATTCCAACATCAAGAAGGGCTACAGGGCAAGACCCTTACCACATCTGGGCCAATCTGACCATTTATCCCTGCTCCTAATTCCTGCATATGCCCCAATCAGGAAAACTGCGTCGACCATCACTAAAACTATAACAACATGGCCAGAGGGCGCTTCTCAACAGCTACAGGACTGCTTTGACAGAACCAACTGGAATATCTTCCAACATCAAGACCTGGAAATGTTCACAAACAGTGTCCTCTGTTACATCAAACACTGTATAGACACTGTCACAGTAGACAAGCAGATCCGGGTTTACACCAACCAAAAGCCATGGATGACCCGGGAAGTCCAGCAGCTGTTAAAAGAGAGGAACAGCGCCTTCAGGTCCGGAAGCAGGGAGAGCTACAGCAGGGCTAGAGCCAACCTGAAAAAAGGCATTAAGAAGGCCAAGGCGGACTATAGGAAGAAGATCGAGAACCACCTGGAGAGTAAGAACAGCCGGCTGGTGTGGCAGGGTGTCCAGCAGCTGACAAACTACAAGTCCAAATCAGGTATGGCTGAAGGTGACCCAGCATTGGCGGAGGAGCTGAACACCTTCTTCACACGCTTTGAGGTCACTGCACCCTATGCCTCAGAGGAACAGCTACACCATACAGCCCACAGCAGCAGTACCATCATCACTCTGGAGGAGCATGAAGTGAGGCGCACCCTGCGGGCTGTTAACCCGAGGAAGGCAGCCGGCCCAGATGGCGTACCAGGACGTGTGCTGAGAGACTGCGCAGACCAGCTTGCCTATATTTTCACCAGGATTTTTAACCAATCCCTTGAACAGTCAAACGTCCCACCCTGCCTCAAGACCTCCACCATAATACCCTTGCCCAAGAAACCTCATATCTCTAGCCTAAATGACTATAGACCAGTGGCACTAACCCCGGTGGTGATGAAGTGCTTTGAGAAACTTGTGCGTTACCACATTACAGCAGCCCTACCCAGCAGCCTTGACCCACACCAGTTTGCCTACAGAGCAAACCGATCGACAGAGGACGCCATAGCAACAGCACTCAATGTAGCATTAACACATCTGGAGAGGCAAGGAAGCTATGTGCGTATGCTCTTTGTGGATTATAGCTCGGCATTTAACACCATTCTTCCATACAAACTGGACGCCAAGCTAAAAGACCTAGGGCTTCCTCACAGCACCTGTAAGTGGATCAATAGCTTCCTCACCGACCGCAGACAGAGAGTGAGAGTGGGATGTTACACATCTCCAGCCCTAAATCTAAGCACTGGGTCGCCACAGGGCTGCGTGCTTAGTCCACTGCTCTACTCGCTTTATACACACGACTGCACCCCCGCCCACCAGAGCAACACCATTGTAAAGTTCGCAGATGACACTACTGTGGTGGGGCTCATATCTGGGGGAGATGAGTCTGCCTACAGAGATGAGGTGGAGCGGCTGTCTTCATGGTGCAAGGATAACAACCTTCTCCTAAACACGAAAAAGACCAAAGAACTCATAATTGACTACAGAAGACACAAGACAGAAATCCAACCACTAATCATCAGCGACGACTGTGTGGAGAGGGTGGCAGACTTCCGCTTCTTGGGAGTCAGCATAGAGGGAAACCTATCCTGGAGTGTGAATACCTCTGAGCTACTGAAAAAGACACAACAGAGACTGTACTTTCTGAGAGTGCTTAGGAAGAACAACATCACACAGAGACTGCTGGTGTCTTTCTACAGAGCCTCCATCGAAAGCATACTAACGTACTGCATAGGCATATGGTACGCTAGCTGCACAGTGGCTCAGAGGAAAGCACTCCAGGGAGTAATCAACGCTGCCCAAAGGACAATCGGCTGCCCTCTCCTCAAACTGAAAGACCTACACAGTTCCCGCTGCCTCAAAAGAGCCCATAACATCATAAAGGACACCTCACACCCTGGACACTCCATGTTCGAACTGCTGCCTTCAGGTAAACGGTATAGAACAACATACACAAGGACTAACAGACTCAAACACAGTTTCTACCCAATTGCAATATCATGTCTCAATGCTACTAAAAGTAGATGACTTTCATTGCCCCTGTTGTCATTTGTGCCCTTGATGTTGGAATGCTTTCAGACATGTTTTGTTGGATGCGCTAACAAATTGATTGAGTGATTGATTGTTTGAGTGATATATCAACTAGGTCGTATGTTGAGTGTCTGGGGCCTTAGGCCTGGATTGCTTGGGTGTATCTACGGTATGAGAATACTGTATTTTATATGTATTTCTATCTTTTATATCCTATCATTATAGTTTTTAAGTATTTAATTATAGTTTTTAAGTATTTATCTTTTGTGATGTTGCACTGACCAGAGACATCTTTCAATTTCATTGTACCTGTGACAATGACAATAAAGAATATTCATTCATTTGCAACATTAAACTGCAGTGTGCAGTACGCATTTTTCGGACCATAAGGTGCACGGCACCTTATGGCACATTAAGCGAAACAAAGCAGTCAGATAAATCAAACTTTATTAAACTCATTCTTCTTGCTTCCTCCACTTCTGTACCATTGATTCATTAATGTTGAATTCTCTGGCAGCTGCTCTATTCCCATGTTGTTGCAGTATATTAATGACTAACCTCGTATTGTGGATGGATTATCTCAGTTGTTCTCCTGACTGAAGTTTGGTCCGTTTACAGCATCCTGCCATGCGATTGCATTTGTCTCTAACCATGAAGAACCTTCACGTTAACTTTTATAAGTGGAAAAGTGTTAGTGTTCGTCCTCCAGCTTCACTGTTTATGTTATGCTAACATAGCTGTGTCGGTAGCGATCACGTAGCACATCATTATATACCAGCTAGCCCAACTTCAGTAACCCTACAAACGTCACTGCTGTTTAGTTTCCTGTCTTCATTTATGTTGGAAGTGATAGCAGAGCTGTACGTTTGATTTTTTTCAGAAATCTCTCAGTCAGAACATGCAATATCATGCTTAGGTAACTAGCTAAACTAGCGAGCTAACTTCCGCTAGCTTCCTGCTAACTTCTAACTCCGTTAAATGTAATAACTTTTGTTTTCATGGATGCCTGGAAGTTAAACTTTATAGTTACACCTAGAGCTGGGCGATAGAACGATAACGATATGTATCGCGATATAACTTTTACTCGATAGAGAAATTAAGCTATCGCGATAGACCTCGCCGCTCTTGTCCTCTTAAAAAAAAAAAAAAAAAAAAAAAAAAAAAAGGTCAGCCAATCCAAATCAAGTAGCGCAGAGCCGAACCAATCACAGCCGCAGTGTCACGTCGCGTCACTTGTTACGTACAGCACAAGTGCCAAGCCGCATGTGTGTTTGTTTGGGAAGCAGCCAGCGGATAATGGAGCCAGCGCATAATGGAGGAAATGAGTGTGCCGACTAGAAAAATCAACCGAGCGTGACCGAAGAGAAAACAGATGATGGTTCCAATGCCGGAGAGATTGTCGAACGGAAGAGCCATAGAAGTTCCGTAGTTTGAAGGTATTTCGGCTATTTCAAGTCTGACAAAAAACAGAGTAGCGTGCACTGTAAATTGTGCCAAAAGCAAGTCTGGAAATACAATAAACTGGTGCATGCGTCACACTGTGCGCCACGTTATTGTTTCGGTGAAATGAATTTCTACAATACTGTTACTGTTAATTCTACTCTCTGCAGTGTTTAAATGCTTACACATACACACAGTTACTGTCCCTCCACACATATGACTCGGTTCTGCTTCTATGCCGCAGCTTTGTTTACTTTTTCCCACCGAGGCTTCTAGACTTCTGATTGGCCAACATTTCTGCACGGTTAGGAATCTAGCGCCACCTGCTGCTTTGGCATGTTCATAGCAGCGTTTTCCTTCATTTCTCCCTTTATGTGCGGACGGGATTCTTTTTTAAAACGAAAACGGAAAATCTCCGTTTTCAAAAATACCCGTGTACGTGTGGACGTAGCCTCAGTCTCTGACTGGAAGCGCTAATTCGTCATTCGGCTTTTGTCAGACTAAAGTAACTGTTAAAACTGTTTGAAAAGCTAAGCTATACAACAAGGAGAGATTGAGAATTTCCTTTTAGTTCTCAGTTTATTTGATACTGACAAAAGTTAGTCAGTTAGTCAGTTTTGTCTGTTCTTCTGTAAAACAAACTAAGATTTATTTTTAGAATTAATACTTTGTTTCTAAGTGGAATTGACAATTTAGTCTGTTTCATTTGTTCTATTTTGAAACTTAAACGCTTTAGCGGCTGCCTTTTGTGTAGTTTGCAATATTTGCCTTTATTTATCTGAAAAAGTCTCATGTTCCTTAAGTACATCTACCCTGTTGAACTTATTATGGGAAATAAATATTTAAAAACAAGCTGCTGATTATTTCACATTTTACTTGTGAGCAACGGCACATTTAAATCTTACAAATATAGTTATTTGGCTTATATCGTGATAGATATCGTTATCGCCTGAAATGAAAAAAACATAACGTGATATGAAAAAATCTCATATCGCCCAGCTCTAGTTACACCTGGTAAAGCAGCAATGCTGATCGTTTTATTAAAGATGAAAGAATTTAGACAGTTTTTAACTCTAAGTGATGCTGCAGTGTTTGTTTGACCTGAAGAATACGGAGTTTAGGACCCAGATTACTCCCAGATTTAAGAGCATCTTAGTCCAACAAATACGACAATAACAACGGCCGCTTGCATGTTCTGCAAAAAAATGTGCTTTGTTGTGTATCTGACGGACAAACACCAAACCAGTTCCACATCACGGAAGTTGCACCATTTTTACAAACCAATTCTGGTTCATCTGTTTCACTCAACAATCAGCCATGTGCGTATGAAAACAAAGACACTGCGCATGCGCGTTTTACTCCCATTCTATCGCGATATTTCATTTTCCTATCGTTGCCTAACATTATACCGGTATTACCGTGAACGGTATAATATGGCCCAGCCCTAGATCCAGATAGTGTTTTGGTAGTTGAGAGCAGTGGGTATTTAGTAAAAAAAAATGTATTCATGTTATGGAAACCAAGAAATCTTCATTAGGAAAAAAAAACAAAATTCTGTTGAAGTCTTTGAGCTCTTCAACACATTACAGTCTTTCAACTGAATTAGAATGTATTTTTATTGCCAGGAGGGGCATTGACGCACACCACTGCTTTTATGAATACAATTATAAACTGTAATATATTTATCATTTGTAGCAGTAAATAATCAATAGTGAGCTGCCTCTCCAGTCAGTTATTCATCCTGTCCATGGACGCAGACTCCAAGATCTTGGACCAGCAGCTTCTGTGAACTTAGTGTGGCGGCACCTGAACCAGTTCTCCAGCTGCTGGAGGTTCTGATCACTGTGGTTGTCTAACTTGCAGCGGGTTTCCAGAGTATAACAAGGATTACTGTCACCAGCTGCTGTCGACAGCAGTACAGTTGAAGTACGTCTCACTACAGGATGACGGATTCTCCAAAGATAAATTATCTAATAGCTGGTCATAACAGTGACCTCATCAGCTTGCTGCTGGGGGAGATACAAGACTGGAATTGTAAAAGTACAACTACCTTTGAAAAGGTGTCCAGTGCAAGATTTATGTCACAAGAGATAAACACCTTTCATTCCTGTCAGTAAATGCCATCTTAGTGTTGATGTCATAAACAAGACTTTTTCCATTATGTAATGGTACATATTTGATAATATCCGTGATACATAAATAGCTGCCAAACTAAAAAGAAAAAGATCATCATGTTGTACATCCATGAAAGTCTTTGAAAGCCTCTCATGAAATACAGTAACAATTAAAAAAGTAATTTTCACAAAGTAGTTGGGTATATGCCATGAGTGCCCTCTGTGTGTGAGTGCATGATTGCCTATCACAGGCAATCATGCACTGTAGCTGGAAAATGAAGAGGTTTAAAAAGTTCATCCATTGCAACATGTTCCATTTGTAATGCTCTCTGCTTTTCCCGGTTCTTTGCTGCTTGTTACCTTTCATGTATGAAGTCTGCAGATTGTTATCTGGAAACTAAACAACAACAAAACCTCACAAGCTGAAAAGCTTAATTGTTGTGTAGTGCAGCGGTCCCCAACCTCCGGGCCTCGGACTGGTACCGGGCCGCGAGAGTTGAGGCTCAGGTGTGAAATGTATGGTTTTCCATGTTTTTATCGGTTTTCAGCGTTATTTTGTTATATCGTTTACTCGGTTTTCCTGGGTTTTTTCACGTGTGTTATGAATAAATCTTCTTTTTTTCGGTACCAGTACTAGTTTTATTTTGTTGTATTTATCCGCGACACCTTAAAGGCCGGTCCGTGAAAATATTGTTGGGCATAAACCGGTCCGTGGCGCAAAAAAGGTTGGAGACCGCTGGTGTAGTGTACACCTCAACACAATGTGGGGCAAAGAAGTTTTATTTTCAAAAAAGGATATCTGTGCTTTTCCTTAGTGTTCAGATACAGTGGTCATATTCAGTAAAACTGATTTACTTCCACCTTCCACACTTCTTTTTTACTGCTCACCTTTTCCAGCTACTAATGATAAACTATCGATTAAAAAGAGATAGTTTATGAAGTTTGCAATATAGATCCATGATTACGTTTGCCCTCATGCAACTGGGGCTGAACCAGTGTGGGAGGGGTTTTGTGGACCAAGAATAAAATATGAAGTGAAACTAAGGTAAATATGAGGATATGGATTTTGTATGGAAACCAGGCTTTGCTATTGCTGTGGTATTGACATTTATAGTCATTTTTTAGATCAATACTTTTGGTGTATGTGGCAGCAAATCAGCTGCTGAACATGGCAGATAAAGTTTATGAAGCTCCGCTTTTCACTATTATATATTCCCACGTGGTAATGTGTGGGTAAGTGTGTGTTTTCTTTTTTCTTTTTTCTTTTTTTGTTTTGGGATTTGGTCAAGTACAGTGGAGTTGTTGCAGAGTTCTCTGGGTTATTTAAAGAATGCAAGACCAACAAAGGTGGGGTTTTCCAGGGTCAGAATGGGCTGCTGAGCAGTGACCATAAATAGAATTAGTGAATATACAGTTCCAGCAGTGAGTCTGTCACAAATTCCAATTAAGAAATCTCGTTAGCAGATTGTTTTTATTACAGAATGAATGATTGGTTTTGGATAAAATCTCTTTGAGAAAAATTGTGCCTAACAAGAAAAGTAGATTATGATGTTAATATTACTAAGAAGAAGATATAAAACTGTTTTCAGGAAAAATAGCAATTACAGTTAGCTATTATTTATAAAACCAGTTTTGCAAGAAACATTTGGACAGATGTTCAGGTTTCAACTTATACAAGTATCTTTTGCTTTTAGGATGCTATGATCAGGGGTGCACATAAGTTGTCCGCACGTGTGCATGCACTGTCAAAATAAAAGATGCGCACCAGATAAGAAGTTGCAACGCGTGTTTGCGTGCATAAGATTTTCTGGAGGAGGACAGACATGATGGGAATATGCACCACATCTCTGCGTTCATCATTTGTTTGAAGGCAGCTCACTTCCTGCAACCACTTTTCCGGGAATATGCCCTTCTTTTGCGGTTCGGACTCCTTCTGACATTTCTTTGGAGGTGGAGGAACACCAAAGTAATCGCTTAAAGGAGCTTGCTTCTTCGACATCTTTAAGAGTTCTAAACAAATGTCTGTCCTCCCCTGGCTATGACAGTAAACTGAAAAGAATGGGTCAAAAATGGAGTCTGGTTGATATACGGTGAAGGTCAGCACTTAATTCAATAATGATAATAATAATTGTCAATAGAAAATTGTACTTGGTAGTCAGTATAATCTTTTAATAATATAAGTTTACATATGGTAGTGATAGGATGTGCGATCCTCAATAGTCTGCAAAGGCTTTGTGTGCATTCCAGAGTGCTCTGGCATTCACACCCACATCCTGGGAGCATGGGAAAGGTTGTACCTTCTTTTATTGTTTTACGGTAGGATAAACGTAGCTATGTCAGTATTAGTCTAAGTGCCTTTTTTACATATAGATGAACTGTTGAATTTTCCAGACCAGCAGGTTTAGGGAAGTCGTTTATGGGGTCACACTCTGACGCGCACACACACACACACACACACACACACACACACACACACACACACACACACACACACACAGACATATACACCTCCACATTCCAATGTAAGGAACAAACACCCACTGATGTATAAATAAAGACCAGGGCAGTCTCAGAGCTGCGAGTCTCAGAGCTCTCACTCTCAGTGCGAGTGCTCTGTACTGCCCTTGCATGCAAGTAAAACTGTGTGTTTCTCCTCTCTGATTCTCAGCTGAAGAAGTGTTTTAGAATACATCTCTTGACAACAATAATAATAAGAATTATAATAATAATAACAATACATTTTAATTAAGAAAGCGCTTTTTAAAACACTCAAGGACACTGTACACAAGCAATAACAACAACAAACATAACAATTTGCAAAATAATAAGGATAAAACGTTGAGCAAATAGATAAAATAAATTAAAGTAGCAGGAAACTCTTGAGAATCTGTTTTGTGACAATGTCCTGGTGAGATGAATCAGCATGGGAACCCAAAGAAACCTGCTGGTTTGAAGCCAGG
The DNA here is from genome assembly GCF_057382275.1 of Copadichromis virginalis. NCBI lineage: Eukaryota > Metazoa > Chordata > Actinopteri > Cichliformes > Cichlidae > Copadichromis > Copadichromis virginalis. Next base: position 33,398,095 of record NC_140639.1, on the reverse strand, counting down.
ACCTGAGTCAACATGCTACCTGAGCATGTTACCAGAGGATGCTATAGTTTATTTTACATAAACTTTGGACAACCAACTTTTTTTTACATAAGGTGTTGTCCTGTAGAAGCATCCATGAACTTTCTGTTGTGTCAGATTACCAGGCACCAGAGTACAGGAAAACATGAGCATTATTGTATAACAAAGCAAATGAGCGAGCAGGTTCTACAGTAACATACACCAGATGCAGACATGCTTCCTTGTAATGCGTAACCATGCCACTGCATGTCTTAGCCTGTTCTGCTGGACTGTTGACTGTCTACTACCTCTCATTTCCTCTTCCTGTTGCACCCAGCTGTTTGTTTGTGTTCATGATAATGTCTTCTGGCCTGAATTTTGTTTAGACTAAAACCGCAAAGGAGTCCAGGTTGCATTATAATGGTTTTTGCCATTGTAGGATGCTGAGAGCTAATACTCTCTGCTTATGTGTTTCTCCATAAGTCTTTTTTCCTCCACCTGTGTTGACTCAATATTATGTTGTGTGGCAAGCCGCATGTGCTCTGTACAACTCATTTATATTTACAGACCTGAGTGTTATTCAGTGCAATGTTGTTGAACCTTAGCAGAGACCTTCATCATTACCACAGTTCAGAGGAGATGATTAAAAGACTTTCTTATATATTGTCCTACTTTTGTGCACTGTACACATTCTACCAAAATACCTTGTGTCATGTCTACTTTGTCCAGAATACGTCATTTACGGTAATGTGAGTTCAAAGTCAGCACACACATGTGCACACCTTCATTCATCCAGTGTTAAAACAAGACTGAAGAAGATAACTGTGTCCCTAGGTGACACACATTGGAATAAGTGACCTTGTTTTTTCTATGGTCCTTTACATATATTGACAGTGCCTGTGTGTTCACCTGGCCATTCGTTGCCAGGTTCTTCATTTCTGGAGCTTTGCTGCTAATGTTAAACTATGGAAAACTGTTCCATGTACTGTCTGGACAAAAGGTCACCTTAGCTTGGATTTATTCACTGCCTAACACAGATTTAGAAACACAGATTTAGAAATAGCCAAATGCTATTTCTAAATCTGTGTTAATGTGCTTACGGTTTGGCAATACAATAATAATACAAAGTGAGAGGTTGCTAAACAGTTATTTTCTGAGGGTGAAGAAAATGTATTTGATTTGATTTATTTCATCTCGATATACAGCGACAGTTGAATTAGTTGCTAGAAGAAGTCTTTAAAACATGTAAAAAGCTCACTGAGTGTGCCGAGGTGGAGACCAACCACAAGATGAGGGACTCAATGGAAAAGCAGCTGGTTATTAGAGCAGGGCGATATGACCAAAAATATTTATCACGATATACATTTGAAAATTTGCGATAACGATATAACTGACGATATAATTGACACTAGACAAAATACTTTACATCTCCACAACTTTATTAGTGCAAAAAAACCCATCAACGTATTTTCACTTAAACAAGCAGCTGTTTTTTTTGTGCATTAAAGCTATATAAAAATTAACAGTGCAAATGTAAATTCCTTGCTGACAGTTTAACCAAAAGGCATTTCCAGTGGAAATTGGCCGACATATCCTCAGCATAACCATGCATAATATCCACAAAACTTAAAAAGAGGTTATACACACACAATACGGTAATTGAAGCACAGTACGTATCACTCCGCGACGCTCCTGCCTACGATAGCCGTAATGCTCCGACAATCCATCAAGCGGTGCGGGTTCGTAGCTTAGCAAAGTCATACTGAAACATTTGACAGATTTTCGAGCGCCATGTAGGGCTGCTCGATTATGGCAAAAATGATAATCACGATTATTTTCACTGAAATTGAGATCACGATTATTTGACGATATTTATTTAACCCTTTAAGACCTACTATAGAACCATATTTCTACTTGGAGAAGTTTAAGAGGTTTATCCCTCAAAACTTTAAATACAATAAAGTTGCAAAAAATAGTTTCCCACCACAGGAAATTTATTTTGAGTGTCTTCATAGTTTTATTTTGGAGATACAGCAATTTTTATATACTGCAGGAAAAACAAAAAACAATCCTATGATGCAAATTTGCAAAGAAAACAGCATGTGCATCATTTCACTGTGGGAAGTGTTACGAACAGCTGATAGGAACGGCAAAGCGTGTTTCTGGAATATTATGTTTTTGTTGCTGCAAGCGCTTTTTATGCAGTTTTTGCAAAGCTATATGTGGAACGAAACCGTGACCGAGGACAAGCTGATGGCATCAGATGTAAGTACAACTCCTCCGGTTTCATATGCAAAACAAATTATTGCGCTAGCTTACACGGTTCAGGTTCTACAGGGATTTAAAAATAGTTACGCAAAACGGAGCGTGCTGCTCTGACCGGCTTTAAAGGGTTAACAATGACTTTAAAAAAATAATATAAAATAGTGTGCAACACCACTGAAAATTTTTTTTTTTTTTTTAACTCTTTTCAACCAACGGCAGTCACTCTCCAAATAACTTCTGCTTAGCTTTCCGAGCTTCCCTCGGGTCCTCTTAATCAGCGGTCTCCACCCTTTTTTGCGCCACGGACTGGTTTATGCCCGACAATATTTTCACGGACCGGCCTTTAAGGTGTCGCGGATAAATGAGGGAGGGGCTAATAATCGGCTCAGTCATTTTTAATGATCGTTGAAAGCCCAGATCGCAATCGTGATTAAAATTCGATTAATTGAGCAGCCCTAGCGCCATGTACCACATAAAATCAATTCAAGGTCAGTAAACACAACCAGAATTCATACATAAGGCACACGGGATTATAAGGGGCACTGTCGATTTTCAGAAAAATCAAAGGATTGATTTTAAGTGTGCCATATTTTCCAAAAAACACGGTAATAACGACGGCCCGCTAGCATGCTCTACCAAAAATAGTGCTTTGTTGTGTATCTGACGGACAAAAGCTAAACCAGTTCCACACCACTGAAGTTGCAGCATTTTTACAAACCAATTCTGCTTCATCCGTTTCATTCAACGATCCGCTTTCGCCCTTCTCATTCTCCGTTGCCGCCATGCTTTTTCCGCCATGTGTGTATGAAAACAAAGGCACTGCACATGTGTGTTTTAGCCATATTCTATCGCGATATTTCATTTTCTTATCGTTGCCCAACATTATAACGGTTTTACTGTGAACGGTATGATATGACACTTACTGGTTATTGTGCAATTATTTACTATTTTATGTGCTTCTAACTATCTGTAGTGTTGTTTTAGTTCATTATTTTAGAAAGCATGGATTTTGCTCCTATTGCCCATGCACACACACATGCCATGTTGCCCCAGAAAGTTGCCAGAAATACAGTTTTACTCAGTGGTGAAGTGCACAAGAGCAGATGAACACACCCAAAACTCTGGCTGATTGGGACCCACGCCCAGTTTCCCACCTTGGCTCAGGCGATTAGAGGATCATCAGGGGGTCCTTTTGTCCCTCTGTGGGGGGTCACTCCCACTAGGTTTATATCTGGGACTCCCCACCATTTGACCTTAGAACTGAAGAAGCTTCTCGGATGAGAGGTGAAACGTCTTCAAGCAACTTAAAGAAGTCCAGACGCTTTTCTTTGCAAGCTCCTTTGACTACGATGACCTGGATGACTGAGAACCTTCACAGACAAGAGCAGAGTTTCTTACTTTGGCTTTCTGAGTGTTTGACTGTGTGCATCATTCACTCTTAATCTGTGTTATTACTCTTCGTTTCAAACACTAGCATCGAAATTACATTAGAGAGTTGTAATGGATGACATGAAGACAGTTTTCGTCTGGAGCTGGTGATGCTTATCTGGTTGGGTTGTTATCTTGTTATTTCCACTCACAGTTGGTTGTGTTATCTCCACAGCATGTCTCTGTACCCATCACTCGAGGACCTTAAGGTCGACAAGGTCATTAAGGTAAGGGTTTTGAAGTGAATCTATATTAAATGTGGTGCTGGCTTTGTAAGTAACAGGTCATGTAAAATATACAAATATGTTCCCAATGTGGTTTTCATTTTCAAAATGAGAAGTCTTACTGATGTTGTAGAGCCTCTTTGGAAACTCACTTTAGTCACCATAGCTTCTAAAGCAGTGAATGGGACCTTTTTGGAGGTAATTTAATAAAATGGTTTGTAAAACTTGTCCCTCCTCAGGAGGTTTGGATATTCAGTGTAAAAGTTTAAGAACCCCTGGTCAAAATTTCTGTTAAGGTTGTTGAAAATGGTATAAGCCTTAAAATTAATAATTCTTTTTAACTTTTTTGAGTTAGCAGGAATAGCAGAGGTCAAGCTGAGCTGTATAGCCCAGTAATACCACATTAAGTTTGAACATTGTAAGAAATCAGGAAATTAACTACTTACAGTAATGGAAATTTTTGCACTCCAAAGCCATTGATATTTGTTGTAGGCAAAGAAATCCTTCAGTCAGTCTCCTTACCAGCAGTAAAATACTTATGTATTGGTTTGAGCCCAGTTATCTCTAATTCAGTATTTAAAAATCACTGTGTGTTTGATTGCTTTTTAGGCCCAGGCCCAGTTCGCCCAGACTACCACACCCATGCCAGCCATCACTGAGGGAACCTACCAGCCCCAGGCTGCCACTGCTGGGATGCCAGGATCAAGTGAGTGTCACTTACACTGTTAAAAATCTTTAGAAAGTGTTTTTGTTTTGTCACCTAAAAACCTTCACCACCACCTTTTTTTCTTTGTCTTTTGGTTTCTCTTTCTCTTGTTTCTGTTGCTTGGTGTTTGTGTCTCTGTGTGGGGGGCCTGTGTTTCGGAGCTTTTAGTTAAGAACTTTGCAGTTGTATAAGGGAAAGATAAAGGACTGGGATTGGTGTTAGGAGTTATTTAGGAAAATAACTAGAGTAAAGGGGCCTCACACATTCTATTATTTGTCTTTTTGTGACTTGTTTCTGTTTTGTTGTGCATTTGTTTTTGTTTCTCTGTGTTTTTGTCTGCACGGAAGCCTGAACTGTGCAGTGGGTTGGATTTAGATGGAAGCAAGGCGAGAGAAATGACGACCCCACAAAAGATTAAAAGTGGGCAAAAGGGCCTTTGGAGATTAGAGAAAACCACTTATTTTCACTCCCCCTTATCCCATTCTCCCACTCATTCAATTTCTTCTTTCTCTGCTTGGATGCAAAGTCCTGTGGGCTTTTCCGTCTTTTGTTTTTACCTCAGCATAGCTGTCTATGAGTCACCATGGAGACTGGCTCTGGCAGTTGTGGTGGGACAGGGCATGAAGGGAAAAGGGAGAGGAGGAGGCGGAGTTGAAAAGGAGGGAGGAAGAGGAGGAGGTGAAAAGGGGGCAGTATGATCGACATAAGCCTAGTTGGATATACTCATTTTGTTCAATAACAATATCAGGGTGTCTTGTCATTTCGATTGAACAAACTGAACAGAAACAGTTCAGTTCAATGTAGTTTTATTACTATACTGCGGAATCACAACAATTCCCTGAAGGTTTTTTATATTCTAAGGAAAAGACCGTACAATAATAGCCAGAAACCCCCAACAATCAGATGACCTCTTTTGAGCTAGCATATTTATATTAATAGTAATTACTATTAGTAATAACTAATATTAAATGAGAATGAAAAGAGGTGAGTGAAGAAAAAGTGCTCAGTGCATCATGGGAAGCCCTAAACAGCCTAGGCCTATTGCAGCATAACTGCAGGGTTCAGGGTCACCTGATCCAACCCTAACTATGTGCTTTAGCAAAAAGGGAAGTTTTAAGACTAATCTTAAAGGTAGGGAAGGTGTCTGTCTCCCAAATCCAGATTGGAAGCTGATTCCACAGAAGAGGAGTCTGAAAGCTGAAGGCTCTGCCTCCCATTCTACTCTTCAAATAACCAAGTAACAGACTGATTATTTTTCAAGCGCTTATATGTGAAGAGACAGATTTTAAATTCGATTCTGAATTTAATAGGATGCTCTCTCTTTCTAGTCCCTATCCCTATTACAGTAGTCAATCCTAGATGTTATAAATGCATAGAATAGTTTTTCAGCTTCTCTCTAAGACAGGAGATTTCTAGTTCTAGTAAAACAGGACATCCTTCATGCTCATCCTAATCATCCCTGGGAGTGTGGAGATTTGAATTCAGGTCCTTGTTTACAGAGCTCACAGGTTGTTACTGTTGATACTTCACCCCAGTAGTCTTTTCTTTGCTTTGCTAATTTGAGAGGACAACGGAACATCATTGAATAAAAAAGGAGAAATCATTATCATTCCTAATACTTGCCCGTGTGGGAGCATGTGAAGCAGGCATGTGTGGGAGAGGTGAACCAAAGAGATAAAATAAGAGAGCATAGGAAGATAGACCAGGAAAGCAGAGAGGACAGGCCAACTGTTATGACAAAGTATTCTCATTTTCTGATATAGCAGAGCACATTCAGTGATTTTAATTAGGACCTATTGTAGGATTTCACTTTGAATTAGCATATTTTGTTGTTTGCTTAAGGCTTGACCAACGAGTTGTGGGTGCTTCTCTGTCTCTATGCTTCTCTTCCATACCATGATCAGACCTGCCATTTATTAGTGTGCATTGGGGGTTTTCTGAGTGTGTAGGTGGAGTGTATATTTTATTAAAATGGCATATTCAGATCATGTTAAAATAAGAATATGATACTAAGATTTTGTCTCAGTGATGTATTAATAGATCAGAATCATTAAACTACTCCCTCCTGCTGTCCTGTCATACTCTCTGGTGCGCTCAACATATACCACCTATCTACTGCTTAGTTTGTTTCATTTCCACTTTTGTCCTCAGTAAACCGACCTCACTGGTTTTCAAAAAAGTTTCTGTGATTATAAAACAGGAAGTCAGAATCCAATAGCAACAACCTTTGACAGAAAAGGTAAAAAAGCAATGAGTTCCTGTCAGACCTTCCTGATAAATTATAGGGTCAAACACAACTGGTCACAGACCATTATTTAAAAGAAAAAAAGCCACTTGCCCCCACACAGGCAGTACAGTTTAAATCTCTTTAATCACTTCCTTATTGAAGCTGTAGCTTTTCTGGTAACTGCGGGTAACATGTCAGCAGTGAGTAAATTACTTCAAGAATTACACCACCAGCTACCAGTTGTTCATTATTTTCCTGTTTAATCTACTAATAATTTTAGCTACAGAACAGGTAGACATATGACTTAATTTGCTGGCAATCCATTCTGGGTGTGGTTGCATGTGCTTTCAAAGTACATAAGAACATCATACATGGGGATTAACTTGTAATTAAATGGCTTTCATTCTTACTTTCATAGGTGTTTAGCAACTTGGCTGATACCTATTTCCCTCCTCTGAATACTACCATACACATTCTTCCTTTTGCTTTTTCCAAAATAAAGAAATTCAGGCAGGCATGTATCATCACTTTGCATGAAACTACATGGTTATATTTTTATATCTTTGGGATATTTACGTAGGCAAAACAAGAACACACAATGGACACATACAAGCAACAAGCAAACCTTTCCATAGCAGGTTATAGAGGGCTTGATGTCATAACACGGAGCTCAGTGCTGATGTCTGAATGGTTGTACTGCACAGCAACACAGGCCGCTCATTATCAAATTTCTTCAGCGGAAAGCTTAATAGCTCAGGCTGTGCCCTTGTAGTGATGGATGGCATGAATAAAATATAAAGTGTTGGAAAGAAGGTGGTCGGCTAAACAAACTTAAATCGTTTAAAAACCTGTGACTGCGGGAAACCTGTCTTCATTGTTATGTTTAGAGGTAGCACTTCTTTACCTTCTTTACTTCTTTTGCATTAATTAGAAAAATATTAAAATGTATTTGTATGGGATTTCATCAAAACCAGTGCTACAAAACACAGTGCACATTATAATCATTTCAATCACTTCAAGGATAAGTTACCAGTGTCTCAGCAAGAGTCAAGTGCAATGTCCAGAATAAATTATAGTGGGACTCAGCAGTCAACAATAAAATAACCTAAAAAAGTGTAAATAATTTAGAAGCAGGTCTGCTCCTAAGTCGTTAAAAGGGGATTTTAAAAAAAGATACAGATGAAGCGAGCTGGAGTATGCCAGGCACATCATTCTGCAACTGAGAAGCATGAAGTGGGAGAAATTAGCAGACTGTACACTGGTGGGTACAGGGACAGCAATTCCAGTATAGTGTAGTCTGGGTCCAGGCATTCAAGGGCCTTAAAAGCACTAAGATAGAGTAAAATTGAGGTATTATGTGCACTCTTCCTGGGCCTCCTAGATTTTGCTGCCACGTTTTGGGCAATGTAGAATTCACTAATTGATTTCTAATCGATACCTGTTAAAAGGCTATTACAATAATCTAACTGAGAGGAAAGCACGAATGATCTTGAGTGTGACACTAAAACTTTTTATTGATTGTATTGCAGCAATCTTCCCTCAGTGTTCTTGTTTGTGTGTTTCTCAGAAGTGAGATCCATATCATACCAAACAGACTTCGGACCACTGATTGAACATTAATTTCTAAATGAGGACCAAATGAGGTCCCAATGCTAGGATGTTTCAGAACCACTAACATCTTCATTTTGAGTTTTATCACACAACATTACCAGATTTGTGTTGGTGGTCATAGAGGTGTGGTCACAGACATACCAGTGGATCAAGATGATATTTCTCTATATACTGTGCCTAAGTGGTAGCATATTATGTAGAAAGCTCGTTTTTTCCTTCCTACTCACCACATCAACCTCCTTCTACCTGCTCTGTCTGCCTCCAACTGCTCCCTTTATTTCAGTTCCTTCTTGACCTTGTTTTTCACCCACTCACCTCCTTCTCTGTCCCGCCTGTTCTCCCAGGCCTGTACCCAAATCTGGAGGAACTGGGAGACTACATGGGGCTGGCCCTCAACAGCGATGAAGTGCAGAAGAACTTGGCCCTGGTGCCTGTTGCTGACAATGTAAGCATTATAACTGTGTGTGTTTTGATCTTCATGCTACCCCATTATGTGTGGATATATGGCATGTTTCGTTTTTTATTTATTAACAGTTGTGACTAAAAGATATAATAATAGGCATTTTGGCATTTTATTTACACTAAATTCTGGTCACATTTAATTTAAAACTTCATAATTAATCTCACATCAAACCAGCAACATTTAAAGACTCAAAACCTGCTTTTATTGGATGTAGGAGTTGTGAGAGTGCAACAGTACTGTGTTCCTGGAGCTCCACATTACTAAATGACTCACTGCAGGCCTGGAGCACTGTGTGGGAGGGTGTGAGCTCTTCACTCCCCTCCAACACTGTGTGTGTGTGTGTGTGTGTGTGTGTGTGTGTGTGTGTGTGTGTGTGTGTGTGTGTGTGGAGGAGCGGGGGGGCGACGACACATTCCGCTCAGTTTTGTCACCTGGCATTTAACCATCTGAGTTCTTTGCCATTTGCTGCTTCTCTGCACCTCCACTGTTATTTTCCTGCTTTTTAAAAAATTAATTTCAAAGCATATTAACGACAGAAGTTTTTGAAAGAAAAGCCTAAAGCGTGTCATTCTCTGGTGGAGGAGGAGATGAAACCGAATCCTCCCACTCTATGTGATACAGCTTTCCTTTTTATGTTGACTTGAATATTAATGTAGCCTTGCTCTTAAATCTGTTTTAAATCACCCCTGCTAGTTCTCTTTTTTTTTTAACCCACGTCTTTCAACCTTTTCACCTTCCTCGCTGTTTGCCCTTTCCAGCAAGTGGCACTGCCCTCTGGCTCAGGTGTTGGAGGGATGGTGCGGCCGGTTACCGGAGCAGACATTGGCATCAGGAGGGCAGAAATCCGCCCAGGACTGCGGGAGATCATCCTCTGCAAAGACCAGGACAAGAAGGTTGGACTCCGGCTCAGGGCCATCGACAATGTGAGTCAACAGCCAAAAGCCAACTCCTTCATGAATTATTCAGCACAGGCTGACTGTCATTAACAGCCCTTTGAAACCATACCAGTGACTGAGGAAATCCACACTAACATCTTGCGTTCTTAAGCACAGGATCACAGTTGTGATGTGGGTCAAACTGTCTGAAACATCTTTTCTTCCAGCGAATAGATCACTAGTGTCAGCTGTTTGATCTACTTAAACTAGAGCAGAGCTTATTCAGGGACAGTGTAACTCTGAATATTTTTATAGCAGATGTCCCCTAAGTGTGCCACATGCAGGCACTCATAAATAGTGTTTTGAATAGAGGAAAGCTGTAAGGAAATGCTTGCTGAATGCTTGTTTGTGTGTTAAAAATGTGGCTGTGCCAAAATCTGCATGGAGCCATAAAACATAAGGTGTAAGCTTATCTTATAGTAGTATGTTTGTGTCCTTTAAGGTGTTATTTGGCTAAACAGAGAGGTACAGAACCTACACAAACTTGCGTGTAGTTCATGCAGATGATGCTGCATGTAGAAGACAGCCTGCAAAGCTGTAAGTCAGCTCAGCTTAGGAACATCCCAAAAGCACGAAGGCCAAAATAATGAAGGGTGACAGCTTATAAGTATAAATAAACTTAGCAACATTACTAGTGAAAACGGGTTGAAATAATGACTTTAGCTAACTTTTAATTTCAAGTAATATCTACATAAAATATTTAAATGAATAATTACGCTTTTACCATGTGACTACTCTGCAGTGGGCTATTTTTGTTGTTGTTGTTTTTCTACCCTTTTCTGCATTTATTTTTTCATGTAAACATGTTTATAGCCAGATTGGAAAACCCTGGCTGAAGTGCCCTTTTTTAGGGTAAGTGAAGCCGCATGGGGAAAAGATATCCTTGGTTTGTTGGGCTTGCTTTGTAATACAGACCCTTCTCTGAGAGAACATTGTGAGGCTTATCAAGATTTTTTTAGGTCAGGTTGAAGGTCAGTGTTGACACTGTATGATTGAATGGAAAATAATTATTATAGGTTCAAAAGAACAAGGTCCTGTTCTCTGCCCAAGTAATATGAATTGATAAGAAGAGGTAATTATAGAATTCTGCAGCATGGCAGAGGGAAATGTTTGAATTGCTCTTACCTTGCAGGGGCCCATAGAGCAGGGTTGTGTGATACTTTGCATCAGAAAAATAACTGAACACGTCAGTGAGTAACACAGAGATGATAGTGTCGGTCATCTGAGCGTGTTTATGAAGCTGTCATATGAGTCTTGTGTTGACATCAGCTCTATGATACAGAATAAACTGGTGCCTTGTGTCTGTTGGGTAATACTGTTATTGTGCTGATTTCTTTTAGTCTGGTGTTACAGTTCTTTTAAAAATTATAGGTTCGTATTTCTTTTTAAGGTCTAGTTACACATTTACTTTGTAAGTGTGGCTGTGCTACCTGAAATCATATGAGTAACTTACTACTGGGCACAGCATTTATGTGTTTTGATAAAACTCATAAAGCCTCTATTGGAACCACCTGCTTTTGTGCTTGTTTCATTTTTAAGACAGAACCATTTTTATGGGCATGATGGGATGCCGTGAGTGAATTATTAGAATATCTAAACCTAAAAAAAAGTCAGCAACAAACCACAGATGGAGTGTCAGCTCAGGTAGCTTGAAAGTGCTAACAGGCTCCTAATGTAGTTAAGTTATCATGTACTTTGTGTTCTGATACAATGAGCCCTATGTGAAGTAAGCTGAAATAAGTGTGTTGGGGATCATTGTGGACCTGAAATTAAGCACTCTTGATTTCTTTCTGCACCAAGGAGTATAGTCAGCTTTGCATTCAGGTTAACATAGAATCCAGAGAAGAGACCTAAGAATAGAGATTATCAAAAGTATTTTTATATCGCAGATCCATCAAACAAAACATTTTCATTGGATAGTTAGAACATAAACATCCTGTTTACCTTTTTATGGCCCATTTCTGTGTCCTTGTCACCTTCTTTTGTATTCTTTCCACTACCTGCATCTGTTTTCTGTCTCTTCCTCCATTCCTCACACTTTGAATGTTTTATCTGTTTCTCTCAGGGAGTGTTTGTCCAGCTGGTGCAGGCTAACTCCCCCGCTGCCCTGGCTGGGCTGCGCTTTGGGGACCAGGTCTTGCAGATCAACGGGCAGAACTCTGCTGGATGGAGTGCGGACAAGGCCCACAAAGCTCTGAAGGCTGCGTCTGAGACCCGCATTGAGCTGGTGGTCAGGGACAGGTGAGGGGACTTGTAGTGTGCAGCAGGGCTTGTCAAACCTTATATCAGGACTTGATGCTTCAAACATAACAGATGTCATACAGCTGGTCCATATTCTGTCCATGGTTGTGTTTAGCTTAAGTGGAGTGCTTTTCTATATAAATGTGCATGTCGGTCGTGAAGCCATGAAGCCAGCGCCTTACACCTGCATTCTTTCTGTAGGCCACCAGATGGCAATAGCTGTAGTTGAAAAAGACTTCTGGTCTCATAGACCTGCGGAGTTCTCTGCTACCCATTTTCCAAGAGCAGAAATCCTGAACTCAAGCATTACATTTAACTGTGAATTTGAAATAATAATAATATGGAGCTGGAGTTGAGCAGACTCTGTCCATTTTAAGCTAGCATCTACAGTGTGCTGTTGGTTCTCACAAGATCTCCAGTAACTGTTTGAATAATAAGCTTTTCATGAAATGTTTTTCTTGTCATAGTTTTTCTGTTCGTCCAACTTTGACTTTCAAGGGTGCTCATTAAGTTTCAGTGTTCATCATAAGATGACTTTTTATTTGGTTTCAGTCTCAGTTTTGTTTCAGAAATGAGAGTCACCAAAAATTCATTTTCGACTGTGGTAAAACGGTTGGACACCTATGTTTGTGAATGTGATAACTTGAGAATGAGGCGACGTAGCATTTTGAAATTGATACCATAAGTGTATCCTACGGTGTTCCTATAGGAGGCTAAGTGGTAGCACCATTGGTTTAAGAACAAATTGTTGCGAACGTCTTAATTTCTCTGCGGGCTTGCAAATTATAAATATTACAGTGCACATTAAAACTAGACACATCAAAACAGAACAGACACAAAAAGGATCAAAGGATCTCTGACTACTCGGCCGATGTATTATTACCTTGCCTTTTATACAGAAGTGCTACACTTTGGATTTTGAATCTGTAACAGGATGTGTTCGGTGATATCGATGTGTGAGCAGATTTCCAATGTAAAACTGTAAAATATTTAAACTGCTGGGGTATTGTTGCAGTATCATAGCCTCTGTGGAGCTGAGATCTTTGGCTCCCTCTTCTGACTGTTTCACACATGTCATCTCTCCTCTTAGTTTCTGTCTTTTCGACTGTTATGAAATGCTTTTTTCTGAGTCACAGTTCTGTGATGACAGGCATGTTGTATGCTGCTTTATAGCAAAAGCTCTAAGACTTTCTGCATATGGATTATTGATGTTTTCCTGTGTGTGTCTCTAGGCCATTTCAGCGCACCGTCACCATGCACAAAGATAGCTCTGGTCACGTGGGCTTCATCTACAAGAATGGGAAAATCACCTCATTGGTCAAAGATGGCTCAGCCGCCCGCAATGGCCTGCTGACTGAACATTACATCTGTGAAATCAATGGACAGAATGTCATCGGACTCAAGGTCAGACTCTCACTCGTGCAAATATCAGGCTTTTCATCTAATAGTTTGGTAGGATATTTTGTCATATTGTGTGTGTTGTGGAATCTGTATTATGATAGATGAAGTTCAGTATAGAGAATACCATGGACCGAAAATGACAGTGACTTCAGAACGTTTGCAATGCTCATCAGATGTTTGGTGACTGATTTTAAAGATTGCACTGAGATGGCTGCTTCCATAATAGGAGAACGTAATAAAACACAGGGACGCCCAGCAGTGTTAAGTAAGTGCAGCGCTCCCCAGCTCTGAGGTGTTTAATAAGTGTTGAGTAGTTTGCTTCCAGTGGGTGCGTAGTTTCTGTCTACCCTGTGATGCAGGTTTGCAACATGTTCTTATCTCGGGTTTGTTTGCACATCGATTTGATGCACCTTTGCAGTGCTCACGGTTATGGAAGCATTCACTTTGCTTTTGAAAATTTCTGGCTTTCTGCACCACTTGACCTTTCATAGAACCATGATTCACCATGTGAGAGTATCCAATGAGATCACGGCAAGTTGGTTCTGTGGATGTTTTAAAAAATAAATAAAAAAACAAACAAGCTGTAGTAAAATGTGAATAAAAGCTGGCAAATTTCATACAGTATATAAAAGACAGATGTAGCATACAGGTCTGAAAGGTCTTTGGGAGAATAGCCTTCAGCTCCCCTGATATGTCTATGTGACTGCAGTAAACACTTCAGTGATGAGCTAATGAGTTTAGTTTTTAGTTTAAAGTCTGGTCATTTAATAAATAAAGATAAATAAAGACCTAGATCAGGTCATGCTTTATCATGGGATTGATAAGCTGCTAGTCCTTGAGCATGCAGCATCACGTTATGCGGTTCCTCAGTTTTATCTGCCCCTCACACCAGTGTTAAAACAAGATGATGATGACAAAAAAACTCAGATTGAAGCATCACTAATTTGTGGAAGATGTCACAATGCAGTGTTCATCTTTCATGAGTAATTCAATTTGATTTATATAGCGCCAAATCACAACAAAAGTCGCCTCAAGGCCCTACAATAATACATACAGAGAAAAACCCAGCAATCATATGACCCCCTATGAGCAAGCACTTTGGCGACAGTGGGAAGGAAAAACTCCCTTTTAACAGGAAGAAACCTCCAGCAGAACCAGACTCAGGGAGGAGCGGGGCCATCTGTTGCAACCAGTTGGGGTGAGAGAAGGAAGACAGGATGACAGACATGCTGTGGAAGAGACCCAGAGATTTATAAGTATGAATCAATGGAGAGAGGTCTATTAACACATAGTGGGTGAGAAAGGTGACTGAAGAAGAAATACATAATGCATTATTTAAGACCTTGTATGTGAGGAGCAGGATTTTGAATTCAATTTTGGATTTAACAGGGAGCCAATGAAGGGAAACCAATATCGGAGGAATCTGTACAGACAGTTTTAGCTATCCTGGAAAGTAACTAGATTTTACTGACCAGATCTTATTACATTCTGATTTTTCAATGTAAACCCCCCCCCCCCAAAAGCAAAATATGTGACAGTGTGGCAAACAAATTAAGACAGTGACCTACACATCTGAATGTCCACTAGCAGCCAGCTGCCAATTACAAGACCATTTATGATGAACACAATGCCTTATGTAGTGACTGGGCTTGAGCCTAAGTTCATCAGCAGAGCAGCAGCATGTGCTGTGCCTGCATCCCTTGACTCTGGTAGAACAAATATGTAAACCCCTGTATGTAACGAGTCATCTATTGCATTCAACTTGTAGGTTGTTTTTAAAGGTCTGAAAATGACAAAGCGTAAAGGCAAAGTTTCCTGTCGTACTTGTATACCTGGTAGTTGTTTGGTAGTCTTGAAACAACAAACCCCAATTTCTCAGCTACTCCTGTGTTTGTGTTGCTTCCCTCGGCCTTCGTAGAGCAGTTGTGCTGTATTTCAGACCATTTTTTGTTTGTTTGTTTTCTTGTTTCCTGGAATACGTCTAAACAACAGAGTGAAACTGTGAAGCGAGTGTGTTTGTTTTGCACTGATTACACAAAGCCTTTACATGTGCCTCTGCCTGTGTGGAAATTTCCAGGACTCTCAGATCAAAGACATCCTGACCACCTCTCCGACAACCATGACCATCACCATCATGCCTAAGTTTGTCTACGAGCACATGGTTAAGAGGTAGGACTGCAGCAGAGACTTTTTCTGTCCATGCATCAGTTATTAACATCTGATCTCAAGTCAAACCCAATGTGTTTGGCTCGATCTGTGTGGAATAAGCCATAGAGTCACATTGAGTCACCTCTCGCCTGACTAGCCAACATTATCTTAACATACTGCTTACCACCCTTGAGCAAATTTAAAGGTTTAAATGAGTAATTAATAGAGATGTGTACTGAAATTAGGCATGAAATGGACCACAGGGCTTAATTATCGAAGACCAGAATGCAGATGAGCTCCAATGCTATCAGTGCTGCTTTTGGTACTGGAGAAAAGAAAAACATAATGGTTATTATTTCCACAAGAATTTTATCTTCAAGTCCCTTGAAGGTATTTATCTGTGAGGCATTTTTGCTGTTCCTGATCCACAGACAGCAGGGCCATGGCGCAGGTCTCTCATTTGCCACACCGTGCAGATGAACACAGACCCTGGTTTAGTGATGGTGGGGTAGAGAATTAAATGCTCAGAAGTGTGGTTGCACTGATTCAGACAGTGCTTATTGTCACAAGTGAAACAGTGATGCCCTCTAAAGAGTAGCTGAGTGCCCAGCTCAAGAGATCAGGAACCCATGCAGCGTTTTGTTGACAGGTTGTGTGCTTGTGTTCCAGGATGTCCTCTGGCCTGATGCGGTCAGCCATGGATCACTCTGTCCCAGAGGTGTGAGGACCAGGAAGAGGACTAGAGGATGTCAAGATGTCTACAGTGCAGATTCTTTCTCTCTGTTTTCCTTATGTCTTTTTCTCTATTTCTGTCATCAAACCAAACCTCCTCCTACATCACAATCACCAACCCTGCCCTTGCTCATCTCTAACATAATCTTAAGATGCCTTTTTTTCTATTCTTTACCTTTTCTACATTTCCCTCACCTGCTGACATTAGTATGTTTTATATGTTAACCTAGTACTCTGATATGTTTTTTTTTCTTGTTTTGTATTTGAGATCAAGGACAGTAAAACAAAAAAAAAAGTTTTTTAAAAAAAGCCATGCATACCATCATGAGTCCAGAGCTTCCTGCTCAGTGTGGAGATGAATCATTCACCTTTTCATAATGCTGTAAAAGCTGACGGACAGCCATCAGAGCCGTCCACGCAGATATTCAGCTGCCCTCCTGATCCCTGCACCCAACCCCTAACGTGTAAATAATCTGAGCTGAATTAACACCTGCAGACTCATATGAAGAGGTGTGTTGTGGGTTCCAGTGTACAGTCATTTTTACATGGCCAGTGAAAGTGAAGGTGGTGTTTACTATTCTTTCTTTTTCTTTCAACATTAAAAAGAATCCCAACATTTCACCACCCAGGTCTGAGTAGCAGTTTCCGCTTTTTCCAAGAGATGGCGACATATCCTTGTAACGCATTTTCAAGCCTCTGACATTAAGTTTGCAGATAGTGCGTGTGCACATTCTGGGGAGCAAGTGTAAGGAAAGGGAGCAGCAGTACATTATCATTAACCTATGCAGCTGGGACTGTCCACAAACACTCTTTAAGAGCTATGACAGAGTAAAAAAACATGAGTTAGCAGGTGCCCAGCGCACCACAGGCTGCAGGAGTCCTGTGAGGCTTTGTGCTTCAAAGAATCGAGGAAACAGTTGGTGTTTGAATGGAGGGGTCGGCGCCAGGCGGACCCACTAAGTGCACTTTCCATTAACCTTATAAGAGGTCCTCTCTCCTATATTCATTTCAAGTTCCAACAATTTTTTTTTCATAATTGTTGTGTTTGTGATGCTTCATGTTAACAAGAGAAAACTAAAAGCTTAAATTTGATGCTGAAAAATCAATCGGTCAAATGAAAGCATTTAAATTACGCGTCATGGGTTTATCCAGTGAACTGCTGTCCTCTGCTAAGTTTTGTTAAAGGCCTATCCTCTTTAAAATTCCTTCCTTGACTGATGAGCACAGCAAGACTCACAGCAGAGCTCACAGTTGTGAATTTCTACTTGTTATATAAAATTTCTCCTTTTAATGCTGTTCACGTTCGGATGCATGTATTCCTTTAATTTTCTAGGTATGCAATCTGATTTAAAAAAAACAACCGCTGTCATTCTGTAAAAACAAATGCTAGAAAAATCTAAAAGTTTATATACGAATGTAACCATGATAATGTTGTAAACAAATAAAGTCTTTCTGCTCACATTCGTGTTCGGTCTCAAAGCATTGCATTTCTCGTGTTGCTTCAGATCAGCTGGTGTGGGAATAAACACAAAGGCAAAGCAGATGTTTCCTCCATGCTCTTTAATATAGGGGCTTTTGCTCTTTCTTTATACAGTGTGGTGGAAGATGTAGCCTACTGATGTCTGTACCTGTACACACTACTGTTGCTATTAAAATAGTTCATTTACGTGATATTATCTGGCAATATTTATGATGTCAGCTAAATTTCTACACGAGGCATTGAATGTCCTCAGTGGAAGGATGTTAAATGACTCCACCTCTGTTACATTAGTTACTATTACATAGGTTAGGGAACACACACAGTCAGACAAGGACTAAAGCGTAAAGTGACAGTACACATTCAAATATTGTCTGATTTTAAAAAAAAAAGAAAAGCCAAACATCCTCCGTAGTCCTTTTCATATGCATTTAAAATCACATGTGTCTACAGGGGACATGTATATATAATCAGTCACCCCCACGCACTGTACACTGACATAACAGCACACTACAACAGGAAGTTCAGGTGTATCTTGGGACAGTCGGGTACAGCTACATTTTTCAGCACACCTGTAGTACCAGCGTAGGCATTCTCCTTGGCTTTAAAGTTCCACATGGTAAAAATACACCACAGGAATATTTTAATGCAATAGACTTAAAGCTGCTAATACGGAATCTCCAAAGTCCCAAAATAATCTTTAAAAAGTGACCATTGGAAGATATTACTATAGCTGCATAAAAAAAAAAGACGAATGCACAAAATACATTTTATCATGCTCAAGAATGGTACCTTGCATTCCATTTTTTTTAAAGTAATTAAACAAGAAGATCAAATATCCACATCTAATTCAAATTGTGCATGTGAGACTAAAAGTCATTAACAAAGCAGCTTGCCAAATCTTCATTATCTAGCATTGTATTTCAATTAAACATTTCAGGAACAGGAGCCTTGAGAATAAACATGTGCCCACCTAATGGTGCTAAACCAAGACGGCTGAGATGGTTGCTACTACCATTAACAATTAGCTGTTTGCTAAAGAGCTACTTTTGAGTGCTCCTTTGTTACAAGGGGTCACCAGATGATATGGCACCAGATATTTTACACCAGGTGACCTTTCTGACGCAAAGCACATTTGTGTTTGCCTGGAATCAAACCAGCCACCTTTCATTTGCTGCTTGGTAGATGTACCCTTTGGTCCTTCTGTCATCCTGTTTCCAAAAATCAGCTGCAATTAACAGCGGGACTGTCACATCAAAGTACAGTGCAGGTTTACATCAGTAATCACTTACATGATTATTATAGTAGACATTTTGGTACATAATACATTAATATTGAGAGGAGGAGGTAGCTTTCCACATTGTCACACCAGTTCCCTCACAGATTTATGGCTTTTGGTAAAACAGGGAATTGTTTTAGCCTCTTCATTATTTTTAGCCAAACCTTTCCCACAATGCAGCTGGATGATGGGCGCACAGCTCTTGCACAAATCATAACAATGCAAACGATGCTGAGAAAACCTCGTGATTGTGTCCGTAAGGCATTCATTCGATCTTTTCATGGATAGCAATGCATTAATTCAGATTATCATGATTGTCACTGACATCTGACAATTACATAATCGGATCACACAGTATGAGAAAAAAAATTATGTTTTTGAAATGAGAGCTTTTTAGAAATGTTATGGCATCTATGTATGTTAATACATAGATGTATGTAAATGTGAAGGGCTTAAATAAACAGTTCTTATTACATGAGAGAATACTGCTTTACAGCATCCACAGGAACAAGCCATACCTACATGTCTGTAGTATCTTATTTACGCCTAATTTTTGCTTCAGCTGTACTTTAAACTATCACTGCAGAACAGAACAATCAGAAAATGCTCAGTGAGCTCACACACACAGTGCAGCTCAAAACATTTGGGTTGAAAATTGCGTCTCTTTCTTTCTTTCTTTCTTTCTTTCTTTCTTTCTTTCTTTCTTTCTTTCTTTCTTTCCTAAAGAAACACACATTTGTTGGAATTTAAAATCATATATTAGATTTACCAGAAATATTCTAAATGACAATAAATTGTTCAATAATCATAACCGAGTTAGTATTACATGAAAGTATTGCCAGTCCGAGTTCAACTTCAATTGCTATTTCATCAACACAATGCTTGGTTCTGTAACCAGAATAAAAAGTGGAGTTGAAGGTAAGAGGACCACTACATCAGAATCTGTCATTAGAGAAACAGATGTCCACTCATCTTTTCACTTTCAACTTATGTTGAAAAAGTTATGACTTTTTATGAAGAGCATGAAATTCTCGGGCTAACCTCAAACTTGCCAGTGCTAAATTACAATCTCAACTTCAAGTAATTGCTTAAAATTCATAAAGTGAACAATAGTGCAAAACATATAAACCAACTGGTGAAAAGAATAGAATAGAAAAAAGAACAAAAGTGTTTTTTTTAACGCAGAACAATTTGAGTTGCTGTGTTTTTTGCTGGTTGTGTTGGAACATTTTTCATTCGACATTTAAATCGGGACGGACAGATTTAGAGTTATTCCATGGAGGGATTTATCAAACACGCCCCCTGGGCACAGGAGTTTACACTGAAGACCAAAACATTTTGTAGATACTTTGTATGATTGTTTTGTGTCACTTTATAGTAGTTTTGCACCTGCTTGTAACTTTACATTCCACTAACACTGGGGTCGGCAACCTGCGGCTCTTTAGTCCTTATAGTGCGGCTCCGCGTGGTTTGGGAAAATAAAGTATTTAGCTGAAGTGTATTTTATTTATGTTAGTTTGTTTTTAACTTGTAGTTCTAAATTGGAAGGTTATTGTGATATTGAAATATAAAATTAAAATTATATTCTATTATTTTTTCATCGCTCAAAATAAGCGTCACACTCGCGGAAGCCGGTATACCCGCCGAAACGCCGTGCATTTATCCAGACTTTCAACCCATAGACCAGGGGTGGGCAATTCCAGGCTCCGAGGGCCAGTGTCCTGCAGCTTTTAGATCTCACCTTGGGTCAACACACCTGAATCACATGATTAGTTCGTTACCAGGCCTCTGGAGAACTTCAGGACATGGTGAGGAGCTAATTTAGCCATTTAAAATCAGCTGTGTTGGTTCAAGGACACATCTAAAAACCTGCAGGGACACCGGCCCTCGAGGCCATAGCCCAATTATGGATCTTCGGATCCACATTATGTCAGCAGCTGTTCTCCACCGTGAACTATGTTAAAAACAAACACCGCTCACACCTCACAGGTGACAGCTTACAGTCCTGCGTAAAGATGAAGTGACTTCGTACAGCCCCGATTTGCAGACGCTGTGCGCAGAGGTTCAGGAGCAGAAGTCCCATTGTAAACATATCACAGCAGACCCGACGATGCTTCCATGAACACGCTTTTCAGCATCTCTTTATTGACCACTTTTCTCACACACGGTCGCTGTACGCATACAGCCGGCTGTAGCTTTTCAGCTCACAGCCCGACACATACCAACACAACAGCACAGATAGCACGGACGTTAAGGCAGCGAGGCGTGATTGCGGGTGCCGCTCAGGTACGTCCGCGTCCCCTGCAGCGGCGCAGCAGACCACGCCCCGCAACACACATTAACCAGGTAAAATACATATTTAGGCAGAATTTTGCAAATATCTATTTTTCTGTTTTTAGCAGCATAGTGCTTTTTTTCCAATTACTTTTTTAAAAGTCAGGCCAAGGCTCCAAAAGCCCAAAGGCGATATAAGGATGGCGGCTCACAGCAGTTTTTGTTTGCTACATGGATCATTTTAGTTCAGCTGGGTGTCTTTCCTTTTGTTATATTTCTTTAAGAGTTCAAAATATGTTAATTACATAAATAAAATGTAATTTTCTCTGTAGCACTTCATGGATTTCATAAGCAACACACCTTAGTTGTTCACACAAAGCATAAGAGTAAAACACTATATATACACAATGTTATATTCATTTTAGATGTCAAAAAGTATTTGCGGCTCCCAGTGTTTTCTTTTCCGTGGAAACCAGGTCCAAATGGCTCTTTGGGTGTTAAAGGTTGCTGACCCCTGCAATAACATCTTGGTGATTTTGCGCTGCTTTGATTTCCCTCTGTGGTTGATTTTTCTTTTATTGGTCACTGTGGTTCTCTTTGTGGTTGTTCCACATGTATTTGAAGTTCTTTGGCGTGTCTTTGTAGTTGTATGCAGTTGTTTTAAGCATCTTTGTGGTTGTGTCTCTGTGTCATTTTGTGGTTTTATGTCTGTGCAGTTGTTTTTCTTCTTCCTGCAGCCCTTTTACATCTTTTTGTAGTCATTTAGATATAATTTCACATCTATTTGTATTTACTTAAGCTCTCTTTGAAGTCATTGTTTTATATTTTTGTAGCCACTTCAAATCTCTTGGAAGTGATTTTGCATCTCTTTTAAGTATTAGACATCTCTACAGTTGTGTTTTCTCTGCATGTTTTTGTTGCTTCAAAGTCATTTAGGAAATCTCTTTGAAGTCATTTTAATCTCTGTACAGTTTAGGCACCTCTACAATTGTTTGTTTTATACATCTTTGAGGTCATTTTATATCACTGCAGCGACTTTCTCTTTCTTTGTAGTTGCTTTCTGTTTTTTTATCCAACTGTCTTGCAGACCTTAGTATTTATTGTCATTTTCTGTCTCTTTGTAGGGTTCTTTATGTTTTATTTCCTTGTACATGACTTTGTAGTCACTTTAGGTCTCTCTGAATTCATTTTGAACCTTTTTGTAGACATTAGACATCTCTTGCATTGGTTTTACATTTCTTGCAGTTGTTTTGTGTCATTTTTGTAGTTGCTTGGTTTCTTTTTGGAATAGTTTTAAACTCTGTTTTAAACTCAGCCACCTATCAGTCATATGTCTATTGACATATGACTGATAGGTGGCTGTAGGTCAGGAGGTAGAGCAGGTCATCTACTGATTGTAAAGGTTGGTGGTTTAATCCCTGGCTCCCCTTAGTCTGCATGCCAAATATTCTTGGGCAAGATAATAACCCCAAGTTGCTCTCCCATCTCAGCATCAAAGTGTGTGAATGGTGGTTAGAAAACATTTAAAAACATAGAAGACAGTGCTTGGGTGAATCTGGCATGTTGTATGGAGTGCCTTGAGTACTCTGGGAGAGAGTATGTAAGTGTTATGTAAGAATTAGTCCTTTACATAGCATTTTTGTCTGTTATCTACTGGCAATTGTTTTCCACCCTCTTGCAGCCATATTGCTCTTTAGTGAGCTTTCAGATCCCATTCCAACTTCTGGGAAGCTTTTTGTTTTGTTCTAGCAGTCTTAGCAGTTAGATCTGTGCCCAGCAGGCCCATTCAGTTATCCAGCCATGATTTGCTTATTTGTTCATTTACACATTCATCTTTCATCACAGTCCTCTCGTGATGCACACATTCAGACAAATGAAAAAATACCCTGATGCTAAGTGCATTTAAAACCCAGACATCTTATTAATGTACATCTGAATTGTCGACTAAGATGTAGCACACGATGTCTGTAAATGCCTTTCAGAATGATCTGTTAGACAAGTTAAGCGGAGTTATTAGCAGTGACTGACTAGCTCTTGTACAGTTGACTTGGAATACATACTACCAGAATGACAGTTAAAACTACACCACAAGAGCATTAAGTTTAGCAGAAATATACAGCACAGATCACAGACTGAGCACAACTCATTCCATTCAGAGCTACACTAAGATACCAAAGTGAGCCGGTGAGGATCTACAAACAAAGTGTTTGATCGTGACATGGCATTTCAATTAGATTTAATCAGGTGACTTTAAGTAACACAAACTGAGGTCTGTTATTTTCACCAAATGTTGGTTCTGGCAACTTTGCTTTGAATACAAGCTTAAGCAGATAAGGCCCATATGAGACAATATGACTGAGTATGGAAAATATTCCACCCTAAAATATAATGTGCATGTTATTATTATTACCTTCCCAAACAAGTAGACTGCCCCAATAAATAAATAGATACATAAAATGAAAACAACAAAAACAAAAGCTCTCATATGGATTACAGAAACAAATCTAAGATTTTATTTAGAGAGCTTTGCTTTTTAATTTTTGAGTTTATCTTTGCAAAGACTCAGGCTGGCTCTCAACTGAGCTTCATTTTTAGTGTATAGTTATAAGTGTGGTATTGATCTTAGTTTGAGTTTAATAAATCTGAATAGCTTTATTTATTTAGGAGAACTAATCGTAATGCTCTCAGGGTAGAAACACAACGAACATGGCAGAATAGGTAAATCACCCATGGACTTTCTATAATAATTAACATCTCCTTCATTATTAATGAGATTCTGGCTGGCCTCCTGGGGATGCAGAGGTTAAGAGAAATTAAAGTGCACATTCTAACGTCAACATCAAGTACAGGGAAATTTTTAAGCAGTCTTTAGAAAAAAAATTGCAGAAATCAAACAAGGTACTTGCCTTTATCAGGTTAATTGGCAGGTTAGACTAAATAACTGCCTACAAAAGGCGCAACATGAAGACTTCATTCAACAAGGACAAAACCTGTTTTTTGTTTCAAGTGATGGTTATGCATATTATAAGTAGATGAGAATGATTGACGACATATGCAATTTTATGGCCTAAATCAATGCATGTATCTGTGTATAAGAGAAGATAAGATAACCTTTATTAGTCCCACAGGTGGGAAATTTGTCTCTTATCTTTTATTATAAAGTAATTTTAATCTAAAAAAATCTACATGCTGCTAATGGAGAGATGCCAAACAGTCTTTCATTGTTCTTGTAACAGTGACAATAAAGATCTATCTTATCTTATCTTAAAAACAGTCTCATCCTAAGTGTGATGGCATCATGGTTTTTGTTTTTAGATGCCTCAAACTGCTAAATGCATGAAAGAAAATTAGAAATCAGCTTCTATGCAGTTGATGTATACACACCTCAGATTAACCTACTGTGTTTGATTAATAAACATCTACATAGGATTTTTGGCAGAGGTCATTTTAATGATGAACAACATTCCTTTGGGGGGTTGAGCTCAACCAAAACGCTTCTTTGGCCAGGAGAGAGAACTAAAACCTTAATACGATTAAAAGTAAGTAGAGTTTAACTTGGCAGCACAACTGAACTGGCCACAGCTGGGTGTTTATGATTTGAAGCAAATTTAATAGGTTTGTGTGTTTCTACCCTCGGAACATCCCTGAGTTTTGTGTCTACGTCATGATGGCAGACACACTCTGAGATTTCAGTCTTGAAGATCAATGAAAACCGTCTGCAGTCGTAGAAACATGTAAATTCTGATTTAGAGTGGATTTTCCCCTCAGCCATTGCTTAATGACTTGGTGAAGCTGTAGCTTTTTGTAACTTGGTTACACATGTATACAAGCTCTTATACATATATGCCACATATACACACACAACCAGTCAAATGTGTTAGAATTCATAGGTTGAGTAGTCAATGAATCTTTTACAGTTTTCCCTGCATTTAAGATCAAAAGAAACAATCAGCATAAAAGATTCAGGCATCATTCATTTCAATCAGCTCATTTACTTTTCCACAAGCCAGTAGAGCTGGCAGACATCTCGGTAGCAAGGCTGAGAAACATTGGGTGACAGACATTGCGGAGCAGAACCAAAACAAGGCAGAGCTTGTCAGTCCAAGAGCTTCACATTTCCTGTTTCTTATACCCCTCTTGCCTATTCTTGGCAGAAACTGCAGGACAGGAAGTCCTTGTCTTCTTGCACTTGAATCTTCCAAGAGAAAACCTATACAGGAAAGGTCGTGGTTAAGGGCCACAGAGGTGCTGAGCAGATTTTCCTCTTATATCTGTGATCCTCCTAAGTCTCCCCCGCCTGCGGGGTAGTGCCTCAGCCCGCCTCCCCTGCGCAGCGAGTGCAACGCCACAGTGCAACAGCCTCTCAGCAGTGATCCTATGTGATACATTGGCTGTCCTTCCCGGACTGGACCGCGGCAGAGCCACGCCACCGTCGGCACCACAGGAATGGCCACCGCAAGCAGATCAACTAGGAAGTGACGACTCCAGTAGCTTTTCTGAATCGTCCCAGAGCTAGATGATTCTCCGTTCTCTTCTGCAGTGTCCCCTGTGGCACCGTGCTCTTTTGTTTCACTGTTATCATTGTCCTCATTGTGCACCTCCACCACTGTAACACCACCTATCTCCTCATGGGAAGTAGACCTTCTTGGCTGGATTGTGTGAGGCTGTTCTATAGCTGGAGATGATCCCTGGTGACTCGGACTCAGGTGAGGTGTCTCTACCTGGGTTGATTCTTGTAAAGGACAGCTTTCTTGCTGCGTGTCCACAACTCCGAGGTTTTCAAATGATGTCCCACCCTGCCTGCCTTCTCCACAGCATCCTCTTAACTTAAGCTCACCCTGCCATGTTGCTGGCATCGCAGCAAGATCACAGAGTTTTCCTTGAGCCGGCTTCTCTTCAGCACCCTGCCCTCCTATCTTCTCTCCCACTGAACCAATCAGCGTCTGTTGCCTTTCTTCTGCCAGTTTGATCATAACTATCTCCACCTGCTCTTCTGCCACAAAAGCTTCCTTCTCTTTTTCCTCTTTCTCCTGCTTTTCCTCCTCCTCTCCATACTCTTTCTCTTTATGCACAGGACTTTCCATGGAACACGCAACAGTGGCGGACCGTGGTAAAGATGGGACCACTGGAGTTTTGGGGATTGGCTCTGTTGCTGTACTCATGACTGTTGCTGTGGTTACTGAAGTTGTGGTGGTAATGGAGTCCAACTCCTCGTCCCCTTCATCAGACATCCAGGTTGAAGTGGGGCTACAGGCCTGGGACCGGAAAGTACGTTGCTCTGCGATGGTGTCCAGATCGGAGGGATACCCTGCTGTTGTAGGGATGGGGCAGCTTTCTGTCTGAATGCCAGTCTCCCTTAAAGGGTGCAGGTACAGATGGTGGTGGGAGAGGCAGGGGTGGCTCATGCAGCTCACTCCACCCAGACCACAACGAAAGGGTGCCAGCCCCTCCCCTGTGCACAGCTTCTCATACGTAGAAGAGTGTGGCATAGTATGCGGCACAGAGTGGGACAAATTGTGAGGGAAAGAATGAGGTAAGGTATGTGAGTAGGTGTGAGACAGTGAGTTTGGCAGAGAGTGGGGATGAGAATGGGGAAGAGAGTGGGAGAAGGTTTGCGAGTAGGAATTAAGTAAAGATGCTGTTTCCTCAGAAAGGAATGCGGCCTCCAGCAGAAGGTCAGCCCGGCTGGGGATGTTACTCTCCCCACAGCACACAAAGCCGCTGTCCTGGGTGCCGTCGCCTGAGAGACAAGGAAAGTCCGACCCGTTGTCATTGCGGTCCGCCAGTGCCTGATCACTCAGCTTTGTGTAGGTGGAACTCCGAGTTAAAGACCGGGCTGGGGAGCCATCACAAGAGCAAGACCCTCTTCCTCCTACAGTAAGTTTGGGTACTCCGCCAGGACTTTCTCCTGAAACAGATGCTGGTGCTGAACCCCCAACGCGGGTCCGACAGCCTGGCATGGCCTCCGCCTCCTTTGCTAATCCAGCCTGGGCCAACTCCATACTCAGCAAAAGGTTCTCCAGCTTGTGGTTCTGAGCGTTGATATCCTGAAAGTACTTCTGGACCCCTACATCTCCACTGAGGCCTCCGGCATCGCTCAGCCTGGCACGAACAGTATCCACAGCCTGTTTGAGCTGCTGGATTTCCTGACGCGCCTCCTTCAGGGCCAGCTGAGCCTCTACGCGGTGGCACTCTTCTTCAACCCAGTCCTCCTGCATTCTGTAAAGCCGGCCTCTCAACTCATCTATTTCCGTGTCCCTAAGAGGGTGACAACAGAGAAAGGGTTAGAACCTTTGACGATAAGAAGCACAGACCAATATACAAGATCTAAGAAGAACTAGCATAAAACCTTACTTTATAGGACCTGCCAGTCTCTCATCCTGTCTCAGTATCTCACCTGTCTTGCAGGGTGTTGATGGTTTCTTTTAGCTTGGCCCGCAGGTGTCGGATACACACCTCCTTCTGCTGAAGGGGTGTGAGGTACTGCTCTGGTGGAGGAGGCCGAATGCCATGGTTGTCTGTACATGACGTGTACTTCTGATGGCGTCTAAAAAAGACAGGACTTCAGTTTATGAAAAGAATAAGTGGTGTTTTCCATTTTTTGAGATGTTAAGAAAGAAGTGATGGAAGGAAAGTTAACATCACTATTATAAGAATTAAGAGTTTCAAACACTCTTAACCTTCTGAGGTCTAGGTCATCGGTGATGATGATATCACAAATAACTTTTTGCTTATCTTCAAAATAGTAGGTTGGGGCTCAGAGCTGCTGTTTTATCAGTAATGTGGGCTTTTTTCCTTTTTAACAGCACTCACCATATTTTCATTCACATATTCAACCAATGAGCATAAACTGAAAAAAGAAGAGACTGCAAATGTGCTCTTTCATACTTTTGGAAAGCGAACTGGAGTAAATAATTTTTTCTTGTGTCATATCATCACTAAAATTCTGATTAAATTTGATTGAATTATTTAATCAAAATTTGATAAATTTTGATTAAATAGCTAATTAAGGTAATAAGACAGCAAATCATATTAAGTTCTGTTTTCACTGAGTTGACAAAGTCACAAAGAGTTCCATTTTCTATCCCAAGGCATTAACGTTATACCTCTTGTCCATCAATGCAGTAGTGCGGCAGAGTTTGTGGTGCACTGCTGTTAGAGAACAAGCCCACAATTTGACAAGTTAGAGAAGTCATTATTTTGCAATGTTAGTGTTGGAATTTGGGGAAACATTAGTAGGAAGAATCAGAATCGGTGGCCCGCATTGCAAACATATTTAGCTCTAGCATTGGGACTACGCTGGTACAAGAGCTAGTAGAAATGTGCTACACCTCTTACCCTTTGGTTGGGCTGCATTCACTGCCTTTACATGAGCCTGAGTTGCTGCTGCTGCTGAGAGAAGCGTTTCCATAGGGATCTCTATTACTGGCCGCAGCCGGAGTGCGCCTGGTACACAGTAAGAGGAGACATGTTAATGTGTTCCTGGCAACACCATGGAACCACAGTCCAGACACTAAGTGAGCTGCTAAGCTAAACCATGACAAACGGATCCACAGTGCAAACAGAAATGAATGGAAAACACTTCAATCCAGGTCCACCACCATGCTTATACAACACAGGTCTACACAGATACACAGAGTACAATATTTCAGCATGTCGGCCTGAGAAACAAATACACACACTCCTCTTGGCACTCACAACAATGCTGAAACTGAAAAGGACATCAAATTAGCGTTACTCAATGAAAAAAGAAAGTTTTCACCAGAAGGGAACTAAAAGAGAGCAATCGGACAGAAAAGAAGAAGAGAGTCAGACTAGACAGGATGTTTTCTAGAATGTGGCGTCACAAAACATTTACAGCAGTGCAAAACATCTTGCCATTCCCATGCTTTAAAGGATCAAGACTGATCGGGAGGAAAAAAGAGTGAGTCGGGACAGACCGGGAGCGAGGGGTAGAGGGAGAGTTTGTTGAACGACCGTGGCGATCCGGAGACTTGGTGGAAGTGTATCCCTTGGTCGGTGACTTGGTCGATACATAGCCTTTAGTTGGGCGCATTGACACCATACAGCTTGACTCCATGGGCACGTAGTCTAACTCTATGAACCTGCAGTAGTCAAACCTGACCAGAGACAAGAGGGTGTTAAATCACAGAGGGTGGCAATGTGCCTGCTGCACACTGAAGGGAGGTAAGGTTGGTTGACATTTAGCATATCTCAGCATAATTTTAAAGTGTAAGAACTCAAACAGTGAAGTGGCTCAGGAGAGCTTGCTTTCTAAAAGCCATGCTTCAATGTTGAGGCTCCTCTGTTTGGCTTCCTATACTGCACCGCTAATAGGAGCAGTTTACTGCTATGAGGCTTTTACTGGAATGTAAACTAACACTGCATCCTGAAACACAATTTACAAGTGATAAAATGTTTTAGGTCTTCTAAGAGCAACATGGAAGCAGCTGCAACAACAATAATTCATAAACGCCCCATTTTAACTCGCAACACACTTTCACAAAACTATCTCAGCAAACTTATAGAAATTTCGCCGCACTTTTGATGACAAGTGCAAACTAGCTTAGCTAAAAAAAAGTTAACTTTAAGACAACTGAAACCTGTGCAAAACCACTATAGAGACCAAGTAAAACCACATAATATCAAAGAGTAGAATTGGTGGTGTATATATATTTTCACCTCTAGGCATTTTTACTATCCAGCAAAACATGACACAGTTTGTTAGTACAGTTTAATTATATCAGTGGTAGATAGGGGAAAAAAAAGGGGTTATCTGTGATTGGCAACTTCTGTCAGCGTCTGTGTGGTTTTAAAGTCTATAATGAATGTTCACCAACTGAGTTACTGTTGTTCTTTAACAAGGACATAACTGTTGCCCAATCACTGGACACCACACTGGGAGGGGAGGACAAGCAGGGTCAATCAGAACAGCCATGATGGTATTGGACACAGGACACGAAAACTCCACACTAAACATGCACATAGTCTTGTATATAACTCGTCTCTGTCTTTAAACTTTTTGCTGTTCATGTCATATATATGTATATATATAAATATATATATCATACTTGATGATAGTCAGTGTTTCCCAGAAATACATATCTTACTTATTTCACCAACACAGAAAAACTAATGAAGCACAATGTTTTTGCAATTTGGCTGAATTTTTTTTAATTGCTCTTGAGTTCATTTCACTCTATTTTGAAAGTACAGTTGTTAACTATGTCATGTTTCCATGATGGCAAAGTGACGATCTCACTGTTCGGGGGGTCCTCAGCTTCTTCTTCTGTTAGCTTTTCTTTCTCCAGCTCCACCATCATGGACTGCAGCTTACAATGCTAATCTTGCAGATCTGGAACAAGCTGGAGGTTCACTTTAAACCCAAATGCACAGCTGCTGGAGAACTAGTTCAATTGCTGCTATGTTGAACTCCCAGAAGATCACGGTTGCCAATTGCAGGTCAAAACTGTTTGACTGTTGTCACAGGATTTTACTAACTGAGGAAGTTGCTAGATAAACAGCTGACGACTGAATTATTAGATATTGGTAAGTGGCTGTCTTAATCATCTCAGAGTTCAGCTGTGAGCTTGAGGGCCACATTAATCAAAACTTCAAAGACTTTTGGAACTAATGCTGCTAAGCTGACTCCACCAGGGCTCTAGAGCAGAACAAGGACTGCTATGGTCTGCTGCCGTCTAAGACAATGGAGCTGAAGTCCATCGACACAATGAGGAAGTTACAGGAGAAGAAGCTAATTACTGTCCTGTTATTGTCACAAAGCACCTATGGAAAAGTTTTTAAATTTACTTCTAAAAAAAAATTAAGCAATACACCAAGTCCAACTAGTGGTGTATGAAATCATGCATGCACATGTGTGCACAAACAAATGACCAAACAAAGAAACAAACTAAAAACTCTTGCAACACTATAAATGAAATTTTGAATTTTGAGTGCCCTGTAAAAGATTAATAATAATTTTACTCAGGGTTTATTTGAGCATGCAGCTAAGGTTCAGCAAAGGTTCTAAAAAGTAATTTTACGCATGAGGTCAAGTAAAAAGAACAAAAACCTTAATCACCTGGATTATGTAATAAACCGCTGGAGACAGTTTGTAATAGACAGATACATTATATTTAAACTATTATTGAACGCACGTCTGTTGTTTCCATTTTCTACTGTATATTTTGCTACTGAACTGAGTCACCGTGTCCTGTGTTACATAATTAGGGAGGAAGCCAGATATTGACAGCTCAACACTTGATAGCACAGAAATGGGGAGAAAGAAGCAGCGGAAACACTGAGCCTGGAAAATACACAGTACAACAGTGTTTAGGGCGTGACAGTTCATCCCAGCCATCTGCTGGGATGGAACTAATGTCTGGGGTGTGGGTGTTGTCTGCTTGAGGCAAGCATTTCCCAGTTGTCAGGTGTTAGCATGAGTGGGTGGAGAGGAGTGAAGAGATATTCCTTTACGAAAGCAACTTTGCTCAAGAGGCTGAAACTGATTTAGTAAACAATATCTCGATAAACCAAAAGCACATTCGCATTACAGGCAATGCTGCTGCACATGAGTGTTTCACACAGTGCTGTTGAGTGAGTGGCTGCGGTCAACCAGTGATCACAGTATGCACATTAAACGTGCCATTTCTACCGTGCATGTAGCCACTAAACCTAATCCTTGAAAGATTAGCACCAATTCTTGCATTTAAGTGCATGATAGTATCACAGACTCTGTATTCGAAGGTGATGTGACACAACAACACGCACACAGTTCTTGCCACTTTCTGTGCTCCTTACAGGCCACAGACTGTATACATGTGTTGAAAGTAGCCACAATGACACTACCCTCTGATTTGGTTTGAGCATTTTCCACATTACCATTCTGATTTTTGTACACTTCAGTCAGGACTTATCATATCCATGGTAGTCACACAAGGCGTTTATGTTATTGTTGAATCTATTTCTATTTATATCTATCTATATCTATATCTATATCTATCTATTTTAAAAAAGTACATCATGTTGTTTTGGATAAGTCTTGAAAATAGCAACCGAGGCCACAACTCCAATCAAAAAATGTTTATAAAGATATCATGAAGTCAAACAGAAGTCATTAGGCTATAGCCCTATGTATAATAGACTCCAGGCATGCCTGCTTTTTTGGGACCACATTTTTACATTACAATGCACCAAATAGGCATGCTCCCCAGGTGAAGAACAAGCAGGTGACAAAGTAGTATAAGAGGAATGACTACTTGGCCTACGGGTCTCCAGCAGTCCATGTCTGTGTCCACAACGGAGGATAATCTTGGCTTGAGGTTTTAATGCACTATAAAGAACTATGCTAATTCCGCACTAAACTAATCATAAACCTTTAGCCTTTATGTTAACAGTAGCATGGTGCAGGTTTTCTTGTAGCAAACATCATCTAAAGTAAATGAAAATATAGCAGATTTTGGCAAATTCAATACATAGACCTCCCTTTGAAAGTCTCTTGTTGCTTTACATAGTTTAAAGCTAAATCTTAATGAATAACAGGACTACCTTATAAGTCATCAACTAGCTCTACGCTGTATAACAAGAATAAGTCTTTTAGCATTGATTGCATGCAAGTACCCATCTAGTATCCAGAGGTAATGTTAGCTAACTAAACAAGCTAGCTACTGATGGTAAACTCTTCAGTTTACCTGCACATACATGTCTGTGTCTGCTAAATTATTCTTATCTATGCTGGGGATGAATATTTATCCCAACTTCTGAGTTTCAGTACTGCGTCTTAGATAAAGTCTTCAGTGCAAACAACAGTCAAATAAAAAAATCGACTTTTACTTTTGGCAGTTGTGATCCTATGACACCGTTTACGGTAGATCAGGATCTGTTCTGTTCCAACATTTTATTAAACTCACAAACACATGTTTTTAGCATGAAAACTACCAAATAAAAGAGAAATTAACTAGATTCACAGCATTAGGAGACTCAAATAAAAAATCTACTTTGTGCCAACCGCTTGCCTGATCGTTGACATTGAAATTCCCTAAAATGTGAGCTGTGCAGCTTTGCAACAGGTGATGTTGACAGGAGAAGCCACACACCTGACTGCAAAGATTAATCCTAACCTGACCACGTTTCACTGCATCATTCACAGGTTAGAACCTTAACTTGCCTGTGTGCTGTTGTTTATTTTTCCAACATTTAATTTCCAATTTTGGTTTTAGTGGCTACAGTGCATGCCAAAGCTACAGCTACAGCTATGGAGCATGCTCTCTCAGACTGTAACTGAAGTGTGTCTCACGCAGGGGGCGCGGGCACAGGAATGGCCACTGGTGCTGTGGCGGTTGGCACAGCAGTCCCCGACCCAGACGCCGGCTTGGGTACCGGCACGGGCGAGGACGCCAGTATTTGCTGCAAGCGACGTTTGGGCTGCAGCACCTTCAGAGGGTTGAATCTGAGGAAAATAAATAAGAGAGAGGAGGACACCACAACTATACGTTGATCCGTCTGCAGTTACACAACTTTTCCTGTAAAAACATTAAACCCTCCAGACAGATTCAGCTTGGTTCCAGTTTAAGAGACCATTTATCAGTCTGTGCCCAACACATACACCATAGCAAGCAACAGCTAGATGACAGCAAAGACTATTTAACACATCAGCTGAAAGAAACGACACATTGGCTTTCTGTGGTATTAAAGTACTGGTAGTGTCAAACTGGACCACAGAAGAAAAGCAATGTCCATCACTCATGCATTAAGTATATAACAACACATTACTGCAGCATTCACATTCCGAAACAAGTTAATGGTTGTGCGAAAGTCAACAGTGGTCCCTACAGACAAGAAATACATCTTATCCTTTATCCTGTGTCCAGTAAACAGGCCAGGTTAGTCCAGTGGCTAGAGGAGAGAACATCAATATACTCAATAAACTCTGTTCAAGTCGGTTGCTATTTACAGCATTTAGAACATACACTGCTATGAAAACAGTATTTGCCCCCTTCCCAATTTCTTCTTGGCACACTCACAGCCTTCAAACAAATGTTAAAATTAGACAAACAGACTGAGTTTATATAAAAAGAAAAAAGTTATCTAAACCTAACTGGCCTTGGTGGAACAATAATGACGGGTTACGCCACCCTTGGCAGTAAGAACTACAATCAAGCGTTTGCAATAACTGGCACTGAGTCATTCACATCGCCGTGGAGGAATTTTGGCCCACTTAATTCAAAAAAGAGGTTAAGATATTTGCCAAAACATCTTAACTGGACTTAGATCCAGACTTACTTTGAACACTCCAAAATTATAGTTGGACTTACTGTTTTGGATTAGTGCTGCATAAGGTTCAGGACACAAGCTGAGGGATGGACTAGTGAAAGTGAACAATGTGGTTGATCACAACAATTTCGTAAATAATAAAGAGCTATTCTATTCTATTCTATTCAATACATTATTTAATTAGGGAGAACAATTACTTTTTCCGTGTAGGGCCAAGGAGTTTTGAATAACTTATTTCCTTTAATAAATGAAATCATCATCTAAAAACTGCATTTTGTATTTATCTTTGTCTAATATTAAAATTTGTAAGATTTATTGTCATTGTAAGAACACTGTGAGACGGGATTCCAGAGTGCTACCTCATTTGGAAAGGGCACAATGAATGTGGAATGTGTAATGATCTCAACATGTAAATGTAGTAAATAAAAAAAAAAAAAGAAAAAAAGAAAAGAAAAAGAAGGCAGCAAATACTTTTCATAGCACTCTAGTTCTCAATTTTAGGTCCATTTATTCATCAACAAGTCTTAGACGAGTTATTTACAGGAAGTACAGAAACAAACTGAGCATGGTGCCACTTTTTAAATAAAGACAGATATATTTATATGATATGTTGGTCTTTTACAATTTGACTTATTATAAAGCTACAATACAAAGTAACACATGCCAGTTTTTCCTGGTTTGCAATCAGCAGTTTCCTTAACTGTTTATTCAGAAGATTTTTACACATTCTTTACTGAAAGTACTGATAACTGAGTTTCAGTGCTAACTGCAATGCCAGCTTGCCATTTGGTGGTGTAATTTTGTAAATGTTTAATTATTGCAGTAACAGTAAATGTTGCCTTAACTTTTCATTTATATTTTTTTAATCCTTCATAAATACTGACAGCTAACCGTGTCGGAAAAAGCTCAAGTCTCGCAGTTCCCACTGCAGTCTTAAAGGCGCACACCCCACCATGTCATTAAATCGCTGCTGAAAATTTTTAGAATTTATAAAAGACTCATTAATGGAGTTAAATTACTTATTACTGTTTAAAACAACTGTCAATTAATTTTAAAACACCCTATTTTCTCTCACTTATTAAAAAGTGGCACCACATTGACTATGAATATTTGTTAAAGATAAACACACACACACACACACACACACACACACACACACACACACACACACACACACACACACACACACACACACTGTTGTCCCCCCCCACTGACACCGGGCAAACCTCCACCAGCCCCACTCCTGCAAAACAGGTGAAAACAGACTTAAGAGCGACAGGAGTTAGTGCCGCTGAATCTTGTTTATTTATTCATTTATTTTATTTATTTTTGCTGTGTTTTACTTGCATCTATTTGAAAGAGTGAGTGTAAACGCAAAAAAATAATTTTATTTTATATGCTGGAATATGCAGAAAATAGGTTTAAATGTTAAACAAATTTCTTCAAGTCAACGACGGTTGCATATGATTTAATTTTTGCTTGATGCAATGTGCATAAAGTTAAAAGATTAAACCTAATAAAAGAGACTCTTTCATTTGATTCAATTTTATATGATGGATTATGCAGAAATCCAGCTCAAGGCCACTTATGGTTTATTTGGTTAACTTGTGGCTGACATTTAGCTAATCTGTTGCCCACATATGGGGTGGCTGTAGCTCAGGTGCCAGAGCAGGTCAGCCACTAATCAGAAGGTCGGTGGTTCGATCCCAGGCTGCCTCCTGGCTGCATGCCAAAATATCCTTGGGCAAGATACTAACCCCGTGTTTGCCTACTGGTGGTGGTCAGAGGACCCGGTGGCGCCAGTGTCCGGCAGCCTCGCCTCTGTCAGTGCGCCCCCAGGGCAGCTGTAGCTACAATGTAGCTACTATTGTAGCTACAATGTAGCTTGCCATCACCAGTGTGTGAATGTGTGGGTGAATGACTGAATGTAGTGTGAAGTGCTTTGGGGTTCTTAAGGACTGAGTAAAGCGCTATACAAATGCAGGCCACATATGGCTGACATTAGGCAGCCAGGATTGAGATGCCCATAGGTCATCGCACCATATGGTTTGTCTTCAGAACTGAGCCAGAATACGGCAATGTTTCTGTCTGGGAGTAGTAGAGATAATAACTGTTGATTTAAATGTGCTTTTGTTGTTTTTTTGTTTAGCATGACCTTATTTTGGATACTACAGCAAGATTAGAAAGGAACATTATAAAAAGGTGATATTTTGAGATGTATGTATTGTGATGTAGTCCTAGCTGTGTATATTATTATTATTATTATTATTATTATTATTATTATATGTGTATATATTATTATCATTGCTGGAAAGCTGCATGTTTTTGGGGAACCATATGTTCGCCAATCCATCGTTCTACAGAACATGTTTCTATTTCTCCTTCCATTTCACGATGGTTCCTACATATTATCAGAGACCGAGACTTTGGTCTCTGATAACAGAAAAACTTAAAGTTTTAAACTAACAATGCGCAACTTGTAGATCCCAAAGATGGTCCTAAGTTAAAACTCTTTGGAAACTTTTTTAACCAACCAGCAAAGATATCAATGACATCCACGAAAAGCAAGTGAGGTCATGTGATACACTTTATACAGTTAATCCAGCTTTCTTTTTTGACTTAAGACGATTTAACAACAATTCAAAATGGGGTTTTGACAGGATAATCTGTCCCGTAATCTGTTTTTCATCAGTGAAACAGAAGAAAAAAGTTTTTCCAGTCTTTGACACTTGTTTGTACTCCAAATTTATTTATTTATTTATTTACACAAAAACATTTACTGCGGAGCAATTGAGCATAATGCCACACTTGTAAAAATGCACTGATGGGAGTGGAAAGTTCTGTGGGTGACAAAGCCAGTTCATTTCAGTAATGACCAGGGCAATCTACCAGGAGAATCAAATTAGTGGGATAAAAATGAGCCGACAATGTAAGTGCAGGTTCTGTGTTTAAGGGGAATCAGTATATATTGATATAAAGCCCAAGTCTCCCATCACAATTTGATAGGGAGTGTGTGGAGTCTCAGAGGCCAACAAAAAGCTTCTTTTCTGGATAATTCTGAAAGCTCCTGCAAAGGAAATACAGCTTTGCTTTATATGAAAAAACTGGAGAGCAAGGACTGCACCAATAAGCTGAACTCATTTCAGCACAATATTAATTTTATCTCTTTATTATCCGCTACTGGTAAGAGTAGATGTTACAGTTAGGCAATGAAGAGGTGAAACATGCATAATAAAAGCACCAACACTATTATCACTAACATTTACAGTGATGCTGGATTCAATTGCATACACACAGGTTTTTAAAGTAGTGAAAAAAAACAGCTGCCTTTAAAGTAAAAGCAAAAAAGCTGAATTATGATTTCTCACAAAATTGCAAAAGACAGGAGATGAGGAGTTTATTGAAGAGTGTTTGGTGTCTGAAATGAGATAAACTGCAAAATGTGTACTTCTTTATGTTTGACCTTCACGCACACCTCACACCTCACCAGGCTGGGCCTGGATGTTGCCTGCAAGCCACACAATACTCAGGGATGGTTTAGTATTTATACTTTTTACTCTGTTTAGATCGTGAGGCAGGACACTTTAGACTCTTGTGGTCGAATTGAGCACAATAAAAAGAAGTTACTGGTTTTTAGCAGATGAATCTCATTTTTTGCTTCTTATTTTTTTTATTTTACAGACAAAAAGTATTTAAGAAACCATGAATCACTGAAATGAATTTTTCTCTACTTATTTCTCAGGGCTCTGAGACACTACAGTACAATATGACATACTTATTCCCTGCAGACTTTTCAACCATGGTTACCTTGCAGTGCACAGAAAGCCCATAATTATCACAGGTGAGCACAAAACAGGTATTCACTCTACTTACCGGCGAGAGACCGATGTAGACCTCTGATTGGGCGGGGCAGGGGCAGACATGGAGCCAGGCAACGTCTCGGGTTTCTTGTGCTCTAACCTTTTCTCTGAGTTTTTCAGCTCTATACTGAGAGCCTGCAGCCTGACAGAAAACAGACATAAGCAGTGAGTGAACACAGAGTCACACAAAGAAAGAGAGGACTGTTACACACTCAAATAAAGCGTGATTTCTGCTGACTGCCCATGTGCACCGCTATAGATGCCTTCATCAGGCTCCCTTGTGCTACTGACACAAGCTGACACTTAGCTTGCACAGAGTGGACATCAGCGTTCAGCAACAAATCACATTTCAATCATGTGGTACAACTAGCCAATCACCACTTCTTTGTCTGTTTCCAGGTCAAATAACAGTGGCAGAGGTGAGCAAAGAGAAGTGAGAGTTGCATCTGCATCTGGACAGATTTGGTTCAGTTTTATTTACATAGCACCAAATCACAACAACAATCACCTCAAGGTGCTTTATATTACAGCCCCCTATATATGAGGAAGCATCTGGCAACACTGGGAAGAAAAAACTCCCTTTTAGCAGGAATAAATCTGTAAATGTACACATATATACATGTTGCAGGTTTCTGCCACAGCTGTAGTGTAAGTACGTCCAAAAATATTTACAAATAACATCCTGCTGAGTTGTATTGTGAGAGAGAAAGACAGGCTAAAAGAGAGAAAAGCGGATGAAAGAAGAACTTAGAGGGGGGAAAGAGGAGGATTATTCTCATCAATAATACACCACAAACAATTTGGTGGGCCCTTGAGAGGCAGGTTTCTGTATGTGTGGAAATGCAGGACGCCTGCTGTCAGTCAGCTTCCTGCATTAACACTTCTCTGCTGTGTTGTTTTCCTATCAACCATGACTGCCTCGCTCATATTCTCTTCTGCTTCTAAAGTCGGCGAACAAAGACAGCTGAATGAAAGACAGTTTTTCAGTCAAATCCTGTCGATACTAATAATCTACCTACTGTAGAACCTCATCCACATCTGAGCTCT
This sequence comes from Copadichromis virginalis, assembly GCF_057382275.1. NCBI lineage: Eukaryota > Metazoa > Chordata > Actinopteri > Cichliformes > Cichlidae > Copadichromis > Copadichromis virginalis. The sequence goes on along the minus strand of NC_140639.1, from coordinate 33,358,508 downwards.
AACTTTAAATCCTCTTCCATTGTTCCTCGGCTCTCTATCATGATTTTAAAGCTGGTCTAAGATGTATTGTTGCATAGTTAGCAGTGAGCAAACTAAACCACAGACCCGCGCAGTGGCACAAATCTCTATCCTAATGAAAACACACACACGATCCTTATGATAGTGTTTTTGTATAAACCAGAGGTCGGCAACATGCGGCTCCGGAGCCGCATGCGGCTCTTTAGTCCTTATAGTGCAGCTCCGCTTGGTTTGGGAAAATAAATTTGTTTTTTTAAAGTATTTGGCTGAAGCGTATTTTATTTATGTTTATTTATGTTCTTTTTAACTTGTAGTTCTAAATTGGAAGAGTGTTGTGATATTGAAATATAAAATTATATTCTATTATTTTTTGATTGCTCAAAATAGGCGTCATACCCGCGGAAGCCGGTATACCCGCTGAAACGGCGTGCATTTATCGAGACTTTCAACCCCAGGTAGGCCAATTATGGATCTTCGGATCCACATTATGTCAGCAGCTGTTCTCCACCGTGAACTACTGTATGTTAAAAACAAACACCGCTCACACCTCACAGGTGACAGCTTACAGTCCTGCGTAAAGATGAAGTGACTTCGTACAGCCCCGATTTGCAGACGCTGTGCGCAGAGGTTCAGGAGCAGAAGTCCTATTGTAAACATATCACAGCAGACCCGACGATGCTTCCATGAACACGCTTTTCAGCATCTCTTTATTGACCACTTTTCACACACGGTTGCTGTACGCATACAGCCGGCTGTAGCTTTTCAGCTCACAGCCCGACACATACCAACACAACAGCACAGATAGCACGGACGTTAAGGCGGCGAGGCGTGATTACGGGTGCCACTCAGGTGCGTCCGCCTCCCCTGCAGCGGCGCAGCAGGCCACACCCCGCCACACACATTAACCAGGTAAAATACATATTTAGGCAGAATTTTGCAAATATCTATTTTTCATTTTTTAGCAGCATAGTGCTTTTTATCCCAATTATTTTTTTAAAAGTCAGGTCAAGGCTCCAAAAGCCCAAAGGTGATATAAGGGTGGCGGCTCACAACAGTTTTTGTTTGCTACATGGATCATTTTAGTTCAGCTGGGTGTCTTTCCTTTTGTTATATTTCTTTAAGAGTTCAAAATATGTTAATTACATAAATAAAATGTAATTTTCTCTGTAGCACTTCATGGATTTCATAAGCAACACACCTTAGTTGTTCACACAAAGCATAAAGGTAAAAAACAATATATACAGTGTTATCTTAATTTTAGATGTCAAAAAGTATTTGCGGCTCCCAGTGTTTTCTTTTGCGTGGAAATCGCGTCCTAAAGGCTCTTTGGGTGTTAAAGGTTGCTGACCCCTGGTATAAACACAAAGCAACCTTAGGAGCACATCACAGAAAAATGTATCCACAGAGAATCTACTGTAGTACTCCGGCTTCCTCCCACAGTCCAAAGACTTGTAGTTAGCAGGGATAGGTTAAATGGAAACTCTAAATTGCCCATAGGGCATGTGAGTGTGAATCGTTGTCTGTATCTGTGTGTTAGCCCAGTGACAGACTGGCGACCTGTTCAAGGTACCTGTTCACCCTGCCTCTCACCCTAAGACTTCTGAGATAGGCTCCAGCACCCCCATGTGACCCTGAAAAGGATAAGTGGAAGAGAATGGATGGATGGGTCCTGATGGTGTGACGTGACCTGGAAATCAACTATAGGGACAAAAGTACTGGATCACAGTTATCTTTAAATTCAAGCGTATAATATATTCTGGTGTATAAAATCAAACACCTAGCCACACAGTATGTCCTTTTAAAGATTTGTGAAAAATCGGTTGTTCTAATGAGCTCACTGAATTCAAGTGTGATACTGTAATTAGATGCCACAATTGCAACATTTCCTTCCTCCTAGATATCCCACCTGTAGGTAGTATTATTGCAAAGTGGAAGCATTTATGAACCATGGCAACATAGACACAAAGTGTCAGCCCATCTTACATTACAGATGCAAATTTTATAGTATGTAGTTTAAATCTCCTCCAGCAGCAACATCAGCAGCACAAAAACTATGTTCCAGGAGCTTCATGGCATGGGTTTTTATGGCTGAGCTGCAACATGTAAACATACATTGCCAAGCACAATGCCGTGTCAGATGGAGCGGAGTGAAGCACACCACCACTAGACTCTGGAGCAGTGGAAATGTGGTCTGTGGTGTGATGAATCATATTTCGTTATTTGGCACTATGATGGACAAGTCTGGTTTGGCAAATGTCAGGAGAACATTACCTGCCGGAGTGCCAACTGTACAGTTTGGTGTTGGAAGAAAAATGCTATGGCATTGTTTTTCTGGTTTCCTTCGACGCAGTGAGGAGAAATGTTAATGCTTCAGCTTACAGAGATATTTATTCAACTAGCTGAGTTTAAATAAGCAAGAGAACTTATTCTGCTAGTAGATACCGTTTTTTCTGGACCTTTTATATTAATTATTAGTTTTGTATTTGTAATTATTAGATTTGTATATAAACGATGAATTTAGCTGGTAAGACACCTTCTTTGTGTTTGGACTCTGAAGCTCCTCTAGATAATGAATGTGACTTGTAGATCTGAAAAGTGAAACCAGCATGGAAGTGTGTTTAATCTACATTAAATTATACCATTTGGCTAAGATCCTTGACAATTTAAAACCTTTTCTCTTAACTTCAATGTTTTTGACTTTTTAGAGCAAAAGTTTACTTAGCTTATAATTCATATCTACCAATCTTAGCTGCCTTAACTATCTTATATCTAACTTCAAGTCAGCATGTCATCCTGCTTTGGTTGCTGTCACCACAGATCAAACCACACCAGACCACATGATGCAGATGATTTATTAAGTTAGGCCTGTTATGCAACACCATACCCAGCCTGAGTGTGCTGAACAGGCAAGCAGCTTCTGTGCTGACGACATGGAAACACAAAACTGGAAAGAGAGGAGGTAAGAGACAAGAGAACGTGAGGATGAGAGGAGGAAAGAGGAGCCAATGAGATGAAAGGAGAAGACAGCACGTGTTGCGAGAAGAATAGTAACTAAGGAAAGGAAGGAGGTTTGAAAGAAGGATGATTCTGGACACACAGGACTATGGAATGGCATGATTACATACACACACATTCACAAACTCCGGATTATTCATACCCCCATGTGTCTGGAGCAGAACACACAGTGCATTGTCTCTCATGAAAGACAGCGTGTCCTTGTTGTCCAACCATGATGTGCCCTTGATGAATCTCAGAGCATCTGCAACAAATGTTCTGCAGTGTCAGTACGTGAAAGTTAGGGGTGGGTTTTTATAATCGATTCATCGATTAAAATCGATTCTGGCTTGGATAACGTAAAATCGATTCATTAAAATCCTGAATCGATTTTTTTAATATAAATTTATTTTGCCCGAAATGCCAGAATCTCTGGTGAAAGATCACAAAATTTCAACAACCACCAAACAGTTAAGACAGTAAATGAGAGCAGGTACAGGGATTCTACACAAAGACTTAGACACACAACGCAACCGGCGGATCAGAATCAGTTAGATGTCGCCTTTCTCACGGTCGGGGCTGAAAGCCGACAGCTCGCTGATTCTGATCTGTCGGCGCTTTGTGTTCACGCCCTTTATGCGCCGATTCTAAAGCTGTTAGTTTGATGTCTCTCCAAACAATATTGACCGAACCAGCAGCAAAAGAAGATCCAAACGCTTCACATAAACATCGTCATGAATTCACTCAGACTTTTACTGTTTTGCTTCCACCACGTTGCGCAGCTCTCTCTCTCTCCCTCTCTCTCTCTCTCTCTCTCTCTCTCTCTCTCTGTACTTCAAGAACAGTTTCCCATCTAAAAATCTGTTTTCTTCATTATTCGCTTGCTTATTACGCACAAGTCTACCACAGCGCTGTCGGCCGACGTTTTTTTTTTCCGTTTTATATACTTCTGAAAAGAAAACCTCATTTCTGCCGTTCAATAGGCTTCTGAACAAATTTAAACTTTTTAAAATTATGCAAAATGCAAAACGGTTAGCCGTGTCTCTAATAAAACCGCTGTAACTTCAGAGGTAATGTTCATATGTTGATTAACGGTTTTCTTCCGTGTTTGATGTACTGCAGAATATTTTTATAAAATCCCAGGCCAGGAAAATCACCTTCATGTTTTTCTGTTTTATCCTCAGCTACTTTGACACAAAGGCATCTGCTGTGATGCTTACACCTTTGATAAAGTCTTGCGTGTGTCAGCTTCCTTTTTATAGATACAAAAATATGTAAATGTACTGATCTGAATTATAATATTTCTGACTGTCAAAATTTCCCAGATTCAAATCGAATCGAATTAAATCGAATCGTGGATCGAATCGATTCTAGAAATCAGTGACGATACCCAGCCCTAGTGAAAGTACTTACAGGCAGTACTAAACAGTAACAAAGATCTGACTTATTCCAGGATGCACAACATAATTTGTGAGAGGAATGCAGACTCACAAGTCTGCATTTAAACTCCTCCTTTAGTCTTTCATCTAGATCGAGCAGACTGCAGTGGTAACATAACTCACGACTTGGGGGACTGGAGGCTGTGTGTGTGTGTGTGTGTGTGTGTGTGTGTGTGTGTGTGTGTGTGTGTGTGTGTGTGTGTGTGTGTGTGTGTGTGTGTGTGTGAAGGTGTGACTCACACCAGTTACCAGAGCCTCCTGAATGCATAATGCAAGCCTATCTAATAAACAGGAAAATGCTGGAAACCAGAGGTTCATAAACTGCTTGATAGCCATAGGGTCTTGAACACTGAGTCACTGCTGCTATTCCAGAACAGCCATTCAACACCTCTGGTGTGTGTTTGGATGTGCTTGTGGGTGAGTGTTGATCTTACAAAGCGACTGTGGTTGTTCTGTAACAATTCAACAATTCTCCCGCCCTTGAGGGGGTCAATGTACGGAGCACCGCAGGGGACATGGGAGAAAAAAAAATTAAGACTGACTTTTGCGAGATCTCGCAAAACTATCTCGGGATCTCGCAAAACTTTTGGGATCTCGGGATCTCGCAAAAGTCAGTCCTAATTTTTTTTTCTCCCATGTCCCCTGCGGGGCTCCGTATCAATGATCAATGAGAAAGATCAAATAAAAGACAAACATAGACTGTAAATAAAAGATGGCGTCCTGGGTTTTAAACAGAAACCCAATTTGGGGGAACTTTACACCTGCTATCTTTCTAAGGAATGGCTCCTTTAGTTTTAAAATGCTGTTTTGTTTCATAGACGTCTATTAATAAAAAAGGCCTCTGTCTCCCATTGGTTGATTCCAGTAACAACTGAAGTCATAGTTAATGGTGCAAATCAGGATAAATCAGCGTATAGTTTAAGATGGCCTATCAGTATAAAAGAAGCTGGGCCCGAGCTAAGCAATGGATGATGTCACAGTGGTGACATCCATCCTTTATATAAGATATATTTTTATATAGGTCAAACTCCAGCAACAAGTGTTCTTATATAGAACACAGTCCTTTACTAATGTGTTTCAGCTTGTGGTCAGGGTTGCTATTACACACAAAAAGAGAGCATGTTAATACATAAGCAATCCTTTCTGTAATTATTTTAAATTAAAGTCTTTAGCATTTCAATGGATGACAATTCTTCATGGAATAATACCTTAATGTAATTAAAAGGTGGCAAAATAAAGCAGATCACAATGAATGAAACACCATCACTGTGTCCATTTGAAGTATTAGAAATGTATGGCTATATTTTAGGCACCAGGAAGTTCTCCAACACAGCTGCTGGCTCCGGCATCACAGTGTCAGAGTTAGATATATTCCGTGTGTTAGGGGTCAAAGGTTAATTATGTCTTATTTGCTACACTATTCCCAAACTAGTGAAGGCGAAGAATTCACAAGCAGTGAACTCCTCATCTGATTTCAATAGTAAATCTGTAGACTGAATGGAACACTGCGGCTCTCCGAGGTAAACAGTCTCTATCGCACTGGATGATGACTCATTCTTTTATCTTAACATACAGCACAGTCAGCCGCTTCTAGTAGCATCCTACCTGGGGAAACATAACAATATGACCCTCCACCATAAGTGCTATAAATACCAAGTCTTACACAAGAAAAACATGGTTATGATGTTGATGGTAGAGGTGCTGGTTTCCTGGATTTTTCCTACAAAGGACAAATTACATGTAAACACTACATAAAACACTGGAAATAACTAAAAATCTGCTGGTTGATCTGTTTGTTAGCCGTCGTCAGGTTTGGTCTCTGCAGTCTGCAGTGCAGCTAAAGGAAAAAACAACAAGACACTTGGGACTTTGTTTCATAACAATCACAGAAGTCACTAATCCTCTGCGCTTCTTTGTGGAAGTTTTATACAAATGCATCCAGTGCAGCACTTATTTGATTTATGCTCTGCCCAGCTCTGCTTGGCTCAGCTGGTTGTCATGTTTGTGGCATTCCAAACATATGTTGCCGACAGGGAAGTTGCAGAGTGCACTCTGGGGAACAAACTATGCAATGGAAACACTCGTTACATGGATGAAGGGTGTTTGTCTCTTTTTTATGTTTTTAATTGGTACTGGCATTTGCAATGGCAAATAGCTGTTATTGACCGATAAAATCTTGAATTGAGGTTTCCAGAGAGGTGCAATTAAAAAGAATCAATTTTTATTGCCCTTTCACAATAGAAAGTGGTATAAACCTACCCACAGCAAGTCTCTATAGCAGCAGCTGATAGTGATGCAAATACACACTGCAGTAAAGGCTGCACAATGTCAGTTTCTCAAAACAGATGGCAACGTGAAGACCAGCTCCTCTTTCTTACAAGCCTTTCCCCATGAACATGAGCCATGAGCATATACAAACTTATTCACACATACAGTAAGGAGGTCAAAACGGCAAACGCAGATCAGGCCAGTCCTGCAGAGTCACCCTATTGCCGCAGTGCATGCAGAATAAGGTCCAGCAGAGCACAGCAATAAAGCTGCTACAGCAGTGCTCTTACTAATTAACATAACAAAGAAAAAATAATAATGTTCTAATCCTTGAACAAATATAATCAATCAATAATAACAAGACTCTGTTTTTTTTCTTTTATGCTCACCAGGGTTAATGGTGCTCTTATAGTTTCGTTACATCAGGCATTTATTGGACTTTTGCCCTCATTTGGCTTTGGTTAAAAAGCACTTCTGGATTTCTAAGGGGCTGTCTGAGCTTAATCAGGTCAAATGCTCAAAATATCCAATACACCATAGGTTTGTCATTAGTGAGCCAAGCAGCAGCAAATGAAACCACGCCAGAGTGCTGCAGCCTAAATGATCGTGCTAATAGCGTGTGTGAACCAAAGAGCATTGATAAAAGCAGGAAATCAATAATCACATTATTACAGTGTACAACTCAGCACTGCCTACATGAATCTCTTTCACTGTCGATTGACATTGCTTATCTCTCCTGCCTATTTCAGGCATGTATCATCTGAAGTGGTATTTTTGTGAACACTGGATGGATAGAAGAATATCTGCTCTCTTTTTTCTCTGTGTTGGTCTCCACCATCTCCTGAGTAACGTATGTACTCAATTCTTCACTGTGAACAGCCACGAAAGGGCGAGAGATGGAACACAGAAAAGATCGTCAGGACCAAAATCAAACATATAAAGTGAAAAAATGAGAGGAAATTGTTTACAACCTTTGCTTTTAGCCTCTGGTTTGACTTCATTGTGCAGCAATAATTGCAGCTAATCTTTTGAATAACTGTTGATGAGTCCTGCATCGACTTTGGAGGATCTTTTGCCCATTTCATAGTTTATAACATAATTTAATGTTGCTAAGTTTCCTTCCATAACTTTAAGGTTTGGACTTGAACTTGGCTGTTCCAAACCATTATTTTTATTCCTTTATTTTTTTTTCTGTGTTCAGCTGAACAACTTAATTAATTCATATTAATTAATGAAAGACCAAGACAGACTTTTAATTCATTTGAAAGCCTGATGCTTAACATTGTCCACCCCAGCTGTGAAACTCAGAAACCAGTCTTACTTGTTATCATCTATCGTCCACCTGGGCCTTACACAGAGTTTCTGTCTGATTTCTCAGACTTTATATCTAATTTAGTTCTGAGCTCAGATAAAATAATTATTGTGGGTGATTTTAACATCCATGTAGATGCTAAAAATGACAGCCTCAACATGGCATTTAATCTGTTATTAGACTCAATTGGTTTCTCTCAAAATGTAAAAGAACCCACCCACCACTTTAAACACACTCTAGATCTTGTTTTAACATATGGCATCGAACCTGAACATTTAACAGTGTTTCCTGAAAACCCTCTCCTGTCTGATCATTTCCTGATAACATTTACTTTTACAATAATTGATTACACAGCGGTGAAGAGTAGACTTTATCAAAGTAGATGTCTTTCTGAAAGCACTGTAACTAAGTTTAAGAATATAATCCACCCACTGTTATCATCTTCAATGCCCTGTACCAACTTAGAGCAGAGCAGCTATCTGAACGCTACCCCAACAGAGGTCGATTATCTTGTTAATAATTTCACCTCCTCACTACGTACGACTCTGGATACTGTAGCTCCTGTGAAAACTAAGGCCTCAAATCAGAAGTACCTGACTCCGTGGTATAATTCTGAAACACGTACCCTAAAGCAGATGACTCGTAATCTGGAGAGGAAATGGCGTGTCACAAATCTAGAGGATCATCATTTAGCCTGGAGAAATAGTTTGCTGCTTTATAAGAAAGCCCTCCGCAAAGCCAGAACATCTTACTATTCATCACTGATTGAAGAAAATAAGAACAACCCCAGGTTTCTCTTCAGCACTGTAGCCAGGCTGACAAAAAGTCAGAGCTCTTTTGAGCCAACCATCCCTTTAACGTTAACTAGTAATGACTTCATGAACTTCTTCACAAATAAAATTTTTATCATTAGAGAAAAAATTACCAGTAATCATCCCACAGATGTAATATTATCTACAGCTACTCTTAGTACCATTGATATTAAGTTAGACTCTTTTTCTCCAATTGATCTTTCTGAGTTAACTTCAATAATTACTTCCTCCAAACCCTCAACGTGTCTTTTAGACCCCATTCCTACAAAACTGCTCAAAGAAGTCCTGCCATTAATTAATTCTTCGATCTTAAATATGATCAACCTATCTCTAATAATCGGCTATGTACCACAGGCCTTCAAGCTGGCTGTAGTTAAACCTTTACTCAAAAAGCCATCTCTAGACCCAGCAGTCTTAGCTAATTATAGGCCAATCTCCAACCTTCCTTTCATATCAAAAATCCTTGAAAGAGTAGTTGTCAAACAGCTAACAGATCATCTGCAGAGGAATGGTTTATTTGAAGAGTTTCAGTCAGGTTTCAGAGCTCAGCACAGCACAGAAACAGCTTTAGTGAAGGTTACAAATGATCTTCTTATGGCCTCTGACAGTGGACTCATCTCTGTGCTTGTCCTGCTAGACCTCAGTGCAGCGTTCGATACTGTTGATCATAATATCCTATTAGAGCGATTAGAACATGCTGTAGGTATTACAAGTACTGCACTGCAGTGGTTTGTATCATATCTATCTAATAGACTCCAATTCGTGCATGTAAATGGAGAGTCCTCTTCACACACTGAGGTTAATTATGGAGTTCCACAGGGTTCAGTGCTAGGACCAATTCTGTTTACATTATACATGCTTCCCTTAGGCAGTATCATTAGAAGACATAGCATACATTTTCACTGCTATGCAGATGACACCCAGCTCTATCTGTCCATGAAGCCAGATAACACACACCAATTAGTTAAACTGCAGGAATGTCTTAAAGACATAAAGACCTGGATGGCCGCTAACTTTCTGCTTCTTAATTCAGATAAAACTGAGGTTATTGTACTCGGCCCTGAAAATCTTAGAAATATGGTATCTAATCAGATTCTTACTCTGGATGGCATTACCTTGGCCTCCAGTAACGCGGTGAGGAACCTTGGAGTCATTTTTGACCAGGACATGTCCTTCAATGCACATATTAAACAAATATGTAAGACTGCTTTCTTCCATTTGCGCAACATCTCTAAAATTAGAAATATCCTGTCTCAGAGTGACGCTGAAAAACTAGTTCATGCATTTATTACTTCCAGGCTGGACTACTGTAATTCATTATTATCAGGATGTCCAAAAAACTCACTGAAAAGCCTTCAGCTAATCCAAAATGCTGCAGCAAGAGTCCTGACAGGGACTAGAAAGAGAGAGCATATTTCTCCTGTTTTGGCTTCCCTTCATTGGCTTCCTGTTAAATCCAGAATTGAATTCAAAATCCTGCTCCTCACATACAAGGTCTTAAATAATCAGGCCCCATCTTATCTTAATGACCTTGTAGTACCATATCACCCTATTAGAGCGCTCCGCTCTCGCTCTGCAGGCCTACTTGTTGTTCCTAGAGTATTTAAAAGTAGAATGGGAGGGAGAGCCTTCAGTTTTCAGGCCCCTCTTCTGTGGAACCAGCTTCCAGTTTGGATTCGGGAGACAGACACTATCTCTACTTTTAAGATTAGGCTTAAAACTTTCCTTTTTTCTAAAGCATATAGTTAGGGCTGGACCAGGTGACCCTGAATCCTCCCTTTGTTATGCTGCAATAGATGTAGGCTGCCGGGGGATTCCCATGATGCATTGAGTTTTTCCTTTCCAGTCACCTTTCTCACTCACTATGTATTAATAGACCTCTCTGCATTGAATCATATCTGTTATTAACCTCTGTCTCTCTTCCACAGCATGTCTTTATCCTGTCTTCCTTCTCTCACCCCAACCGGTCGCAGCAGATGGCCGCCCCTCCCTGAGCCTGGTTCTGCCGGAGGTTTCTTCCTGTTAAAAGGGAGTTTTTCCTTCCCACTGTCGCCAAAGTGCTTGCTCATAGGGGGTCATATGATTGTTGGGTTTTTCTCTGTATCTATGAAGCGCCTTGAGGCGACTTTTGTTGTGATTTGGCGCTATATAAATAAAATTGAATTGAATTGAATTGAATAAGAAATCTCACTTGTGTATTTCCACCAACATGTTGTGAAGACGAGACTTTTTTAATCTCTGTTTTTGTAATGTAAAAACAGGGGTGCATACTCACACTTGATTATCATCCCAGTGACGGAAAATACCTTACAAATAACAATTTGTAATAATGATTCAATTTGTTAAATTGGTTGTCTTTATCTACCTGTAGCAACATTTAGCTTCCAGTTACACAGGCCTAAACACCAGTTGGTGACCAGGCAAACACTGGCCACTAGAGAAACCAGTGGTGAGTGGTTACTGGAGGTTGCTGCCATTCCCTGTTAAGTCCTTTGCTAAAGTAAGTCACAGAGGCATAGAGGCTGGTCGTTGACCCCCTTGCAACCACCAATCACTAGTCTTGGTCTCTAAGTGATGGTGAATTTTGTGTGAATGCAAAAAGAGACTGTTTGTCTTCATAGTAAAAGTTGCAGTGTTTGGAAATGTGTTGGTTTCAGCAGTAAGACATACGTTGCATTAAAGCAAACATTCTCAGTTTCTTTGTGCTGCACTTTTTCAGGTTTCACTACTGCTTGGTGGTTATTTAGCGAGTATCTGGTAAATGGGCTGATTGTCTACCTGAGCACTAAAAAGTGTTTTATACAACTTACCTCATTCATCCATTTATACATGTAGTTTTTCTACCTAAAAACACTCACACGGAAGCACCAGAGTTCATACTCCAACAGATGTACTGGAGTATGACTGCAGCAGTAACAGCCAGGAATAGATCCACCAACCTTGCGACTAGCAGATGACCTGCTCTACCTCCTGAGCTACAGCCACCCCAGTCTGCAAGCAAGTCATCATCTTCCATGCACATAACAGGTGACTGCAGCAATCTAGCAACCAAAGCAATTATATGAAGGTTGCTTGTGCAGTATTGTCTTTACGACCAGGTTCACCTAACAACTGCTACTAAAGACTACCAGCAACCTTCAGCTACAAATCACTATCTGCTCAGGGAGTACACATTCTTCTCTAGAGATCTGAGGGCCGCAGATGTGTAACTGAGGTCTGAAGAGCCACTTATACAATTAAACTTAGTATTGTGTAAAATTAAGCTTTCTGCTATTTCCCCTGCTCTTTCTTCTTTATAGCCACTAAACCTTATCTCCAGTTACTGTAGAAATATTGTGCAAACAACTGAAATTCAAAGTGACATGTTTTACTGCACATGTGGGCTATACCTATACTAAAAGGGAATACCATTTCTTCCTTTGCAGCATTCATGGATTTGAAGGTTTGATTGACACTACAACAAATAGAACAAAGAGCATTTCATATACTGAGAGACCACCGGAGCAGTGCCACACTTGAAGGATCAACAATTCTGCTTGTTGTTCCTAAAATTTACTCTCCATGAGTGCATCTGGATAAATGGCACACATTTTTGCCTGGTGACTACGTCACCATGGCAACGGTCAGTCCGCCACTTGTTTGGAACGTGACCAGAAGGAGAGTGGCTATTGGCTGGGTGCACTGAGGAACAGGATGAAGGAAGGAGCCTGCTGCTGACAAGATGGCAATGCTGCAAAGGACAGCTCAGTCTTACAGCTTGCAGCAATGCATTGGACTTCTGTTTCAGACAGCGTACTGACCGTATGTGGCCTCATAAATTAATTAAGGTTCATAAGTGTGGCTGGAGAACTGAACAGTCCTAACGGAACAGGCTCAGTTCCCCAAGAGCCCCTGTGACTCCTTGGGTGCCTGGGTCTGGTAGCCCCTTTCTGAAGGGTATCTAAAAAGAGATTCAAAATGAAAGGATAAAAGAGACTCAACAACAAACAATTTAAACATGAAAATAGAACTTAAAATGGCAACGGAAATGGAATGGCTTTAAAATTAAGTGCACAAATACACACATTTCCTTAAAAAGGCAACAAATGATTCAAAACAATTACAAAGACCCAAAACAACTATGAAAGATCCAATAAAACAACACCTAAAACCATTCCACAAATATGCAAATTAAACAAAAGTAGAGGCAAAGAGACAGAGAACAACAAAAATAACATTTCTTACATATAAAGATCAAAAGCCTATAAACAGAGACTGAAAACAGTTTTACACAAAAGTAGAAAACTCAAATCTAAAAGACAATCACTACCAAGACATGCAACATGGCAACACAAAAAATGCAAAAGCTGCTAGAGATGAAAGAAAATGGGCTCAGTGTCTCATAGTGCATTAGTGTCCAAATGTATTTAACAGTCTTTGCTTGCACACATGTACTTCTCGGTGTCTACCTACTTAACTGTAAAAAACGTTGAGCATTTATGATGACAAAGTGGAGGAAGTGTTCTTTCAGCACTGGCACAGAAATGCACAATATGCTTTCTGTGCCAAGAATATTCAGGGAGATCCTTGCGCCAGAATCTTCAATCAAACTCCTTTCATAACTCCATCCATTCACTGACTACGCTTCTCTGCCACTCTATTAAAATCAGGCTTAAGCCTGACAGAAAACCCGTAAAAGAAAACTGTGCGCAAATGAATTTGCTCACGGAAACTAGACTGTTCTGTGATATGATCAGAGTAAAAGCCATGTGGACATGAAAAAAGAGCTCTGGCTCTGTCATCTGTCAGGCAGGACGTTACGTTAGTGGAAAAACAGGAATGCTGCAAGGTCAAACTGCAGCGCCAGGCAGCCCGTCACGACTCTGCCGCCTGCAAACATGGATGACACTCACTTTGAGTGTGAGCTACTTGTGCATGCGGAGCCAGGGGTTTTAAAAACTGTCTGCTGTGACGCTGCGTGGACAGTGTGTACTATATCTGACGCCCAAAGGCCCGTGAGAGTTCAAACATGGACGCGCAGGATGACCAGACGCGAAAACATCTGCCGGAGAAAGCGCACTGCGCATCAACATCATCATCATCATGCCTCCATCAGCTGCACCAAAACAAACAGACAGGCCAGAAAACAGCCTGACCCGACAACCAAGAGCTTTACTCTCCACAAATTCCCTGCACGGGGGCTCCATTCACTTATTATTTCTAACCGCTGTTGTGAGCCACTCGGTTCACTACACGCAGACTCGTTCTCCGCACTGAGAGAGCTCTGCAGCATCCACGGATGGCACCGATGATTTCCATAAACGGGCTTGACCCGGCCCCGCTTACCTGTGCCCGGCTTCCCGTATACCGCTGTTAGTCCGTCCACAGCTCCATCGCCATGGTTGTTGTTGTGTCCCTCATTTCTTCCACCAAGAGCTCCGCCTGATGGAGCGGCGGCACGTCCGAGGAGGCGTGGGGAGGAGGGAGAGAGGGGGCTGAGTCAGGAGGGATGCAGGGAGATGCACTGGATGGCCGCCGCGTGAGGAGGAGAGGCACAAGGGTATATGGACGGAAGCATCTGCGTCACGTTACGTCAGATTGATCTTTTTAAAGGGAAACACTGCTTCATTTGTCGGGCTTCAGCTCAGTGCAAGCTACAGTGCAAGCTTCTTTAACACCGAGAATACATTAGAGACAGGGCTGCTGTCACTGCAAGTAGAAAGTGGTCTGTTACTAGGTAACACTGCAATAAATATATAATTATGGCTATTGTGAAGATGTAAAAATATTTGTTGGGAGTGATCGACAGGATTTTAAATGAGTAAATCAGAGGGACAAATATATGCTCGGACATGTGCAGAGGAGGGGAAGTGGACATTCTGTGTGAATGATGTTGAGGTAGGAAAAGAGGAAGATCACAGAGAAAGTTCGAGGATGTTGTGAAGGAGGACATGCAGAGGGTTGGTGTGACACAAGGGGATGTTGGTCAGAGGATGAGAGAGAAGTAGACAAGTAGCCAGTGTCCAAACAAAAACTTTGAAAGACCTCCAGAAAGACTTTTGTACAGCGTTCAAGATAAACAAGAGTTAGTGAGTTTTCATTGTCCTCATTTAAAGTGCTATTAAATGGTTAAACATTTCTTTGTTTTACATAGACCTGTAATAAAACCTGACTTCCTTTTACTTATTTTTAAAGACTTTGTGCCAAATCTCAAAATTGTCCTATACTGACCGTCTCAGCCATAGTTCAAGAAACAATACCTTTTACTAGAAAAAAAATCTTAAAAATGTTAATAGGCACTTCTGGCATACCTTTGTGTCTTTTTAAATGTGTATATTTCTAAAAGTAGGAAGTTGATCCTATATATCATTACTGAGAACACTGTCCTATGCTCCATTATGTCATATTTGGATTTTCTTCTTTTTTCTGATTTTATGTGGATAGCTATATTTAGCTGAAGAAACTCATTTAAGATCATATACCTGATATACCCCCGTCAATTATTCATGGTAAGTTTTTCTATTAGAATTGTGCAAATATTTAACCATGTTTACAGAAAACTGAAAGTGTTGAGTTTTATTTTCCTTTGGTGTGTGAAAATGCATGCATATTTAAATATAAACAGTATTTTAAATAAAACAATTAGGGGTCATTGTCATCTTATCAACTAATTATGAGAGTTAAGTTAAACCATGCTTATTAACTGACACTAAAACATAAAAGTCCACTGTTGTGATGCCTTTGGGATGTCACTCCAGATGACAAAGATAACACACAAAAGAACAACATATCTTTAAGAAGCTTTTACACAACTAAATAAAATAAGTATGCATCTTAATCTCAATCTCTTAATTTTCATATTTACCAGTCTCGGCAGATGGCCCCGCCCCTCCCTGAGCCTGGTTCTGACGGAGGTTTCTTCCTGTTAAAAGGGAGTTTTTCCTTCCCACTGTCGCCAAAGTGCTTGCTCATAGGGGGTCATGTGATTGTAGGGTTTTTCTCTGTATGTATTATTGTAGGGTCTAGCTTACAATATAAAGCTTCTTGAGGCGACTGTTGTTGTGATTTGGCGCTGTATAAATAACACTGAATTGAATTGATATGTGGGCAACTGAGCTCTCTTTTAGAGCAGAAAGAACTGAGGGACAGATGAATAGGACAGATCCTCACAGAATGATGCTCAGTGTAAATTAAACAGAAATGCCTTAAACTGAAAGAAAAACTCCCTTGATAATCCCTGGGATAATGACGTCAACAAAATCTTGGAGATTCACGCAACACTTTCATGCCTTTAACCATCACTCAGATTCTAATCCATGGCTCTGGGGGAAAATTAGGAGTTATTTTGCCCGAGGACACTTCCACATGCACGTACAAGATGGGGTTTGTGTCACTAAAACTCTACCTTCCGATACAGCTGCCACAAAGTGATCAAACTAAAAGAATCTTGAACTGATAGCCACCATCTTGCTACTTAGGTTGTGGTAAAAATGTAAAATGTGGCATTTTTTAAACTCATGACATTTGGTTGGTAATTGTATCTGTGCAGTTTTTGTGTAATTTAGAATTTATTTCAAAATAACTTCCTGAAAACTGCCAGGTGTGTCTCAAGAGCGGACAGGACTTGATGGTATCATCCCATACCTAAAAGCGCTGCCTCTTGCCTGATGTCTTGAGTGAGTTTGAAAGGAGTTTGATTGTCAGGTGGGCACTGTTCATCGTCAGCGTGTCGTTAATTTAATCCAACAAACACTCCAGACTGCTCAACAGCGACGTGTGGTGTCCCAAGTGTGTCACCTCTGCTTAATGGTCATCTCGCTGCCCAGCTTTAGTCATTCCTCTTGATTTACAACCATTTGGTGGATATGGATGAAGAGGACAGCTGCAAAGGTTTGGCGCTGCTTTAACTTATCAAAAACACTGTATTGTCACTCAACCATGTGAGGTTTTGTCATCATCGATAAAAACACTTACAGACATTCAGAATATCTCAGTTTTGGGCCTTTTTTTTTTTTTTTTTAGCTTTTATGACAAAACAGTGGAGTGTGAAAATGAAAGCTACCAGAGAGAGCAGGAGAAGGCGAAGAAGATGTATTGGTACTGTGTCTGTTGGAAACCAGCTAAGATGACTCCAAAGGAAATAGCTAACGGCTAAAATAAGTTATTAGATGCCCACAAGTCTAATACATACGAGCTGCCCAAAGACCAGATATGACAAAAAATGTTACTTGAAGTTTACAAAAGAACACTGAGGCTTAGGAATAAAATAAGTTCAACTAGGGTCATCTATCAAGTCATGTTCCAGGGAAATGTTAGGGTTTGGCCAAGTTAAAGCCCAGATCGCAACTCATGTCTTTAACAGTGGCACATCACATCTCATATCCTGCAAATGTGGCAATGCTGAGCAAATTCCGACTGTAGAACCAAATTTTCCCCCAAATTTTGTACATCAACATTTTGAGCTTAATGCTGTCTATAGATTTAGATGAAGATCAAATCACTTTGTGAATAATTAACAGGGAAAACTAGCTAATTCCCATGTAGTCACCTTTTCATGAAATAGATTTAAACCTGCGGAGGTCATCAGTGCATCAAAATTCAGGGGTCGGATGTGAGTATTGATTGTTAATGCTGAAGTGGTTGCAATTTTTCTGCAGCAATGCAGTCTTTATTTTCTGAGGCACTGCAGGGCATTGATAAAAAATTATAGTTACCTGCATAGATGTAAGTAAATAATGATCAGTGTTTCTTGGCTTAGGGACAAAACAATCAGTGTTCACTCATGATAAAGAATAAGAAAGTACATTTCTTGAATGGAATTACAATTACAGGTCTCAGTATACATTTGCAAATAAAACTGCTATTATAATACTTTCTACATTTTTATGGATCTGTGTATGTATGGCTGAACATTGTTCCTCTCAATGCTGCTCCCTAGTGGGAATATTAAGAAAACACCAATTCAATTCAATTCAATTTTATTTATATAGCGCCAAATCACAACAAAAGTCGCCTCACGGCGCTTCAACATGGCAAGCATCATGAAGAAAGATGAAGGATGTGCACACATACAGTACGAGTTATCTTTCCTTATATCAGTAAAGCTGGAGTGCCTTTGCCACAGTTGGTGTATGAAGATAATTAGCTGATCACATATTCAGTTCATATTTCTATTTGTGTTTATGTAAAAAAAATACACATACATTGCTGTGAAAAAGTATTTGCACGGTTTCACTGTTTCCTGTTAAATTTATCATGCTTACGTGTTTAGGGTTCATCCAAAAAAAATAAAAAAATAAATAATAATAATAATAATAATAATATTAGTCCTAAAATAGCCCGAGTTATGATAAAATAAATTTTTTAAATAATGGTTTCATTTATTAAGGTAAAAAAAGAAAAAGCTGTCTAACCGTACCTGTCACTATGTGATAAGTAATCGCTACCTAAACCTAGGGACTACAATAGAGCATTTGCAATAACTAATGATGAGGCTGTCACATTGCTGTGGAGGAATTCTGGCCCACTCTCCTTTCTAAAAGTGTTTAATTTAGCCACACTGGAAGGTTTTCAAACATGTACAATCTGTTTAAGGTGATTCTAGAACATTTTATTCACATTTAAATCTGGACTTGGATTAGGTCACTCTTAAATCTTAACCTTATTTTCATTGTTTTGACATGATGTGGACTTGCTAGTGAGTTTTGTCTTGCTGTGTAACCCAAGTGCACTTTTTATCAGGCAAGAACTGATGGACATTCTCCTTTAGGATTTTCTGGCAGAGAGCAGAATTCATGGTTTCATCAATTATGTTGGATCATCCAGGTCCTGAAGCAGCAAAGCAGCCTCAGACCCTCACACCCCCACCATGTTTAACTGTTCTTTTTTATGAAATGCTGTGTTAGGTTTAAGGTGTAAGGGATGCAAACCTCCCAAAAAGTTCAAATTTTGTGTCATCAAACCATAGAATATTTTCCTAAAAGAGACCATCAAGATATGTTTTGGCAAATGTGAGTTGAGCCTTTGTGTGTTTTTTTTAATTTATTTTAAACTCATAGAGCTCAGAAGGTTTGACAAGGTTTATCTTTGACCCCTCTGCAACCCTGAATTGGATAATAGGATGGATGTTTGCTTCTTTGGTGTTGGCTTTTTTTTCGTTGTTGTTAAAAATTAACAAGAAAGAAGCAAACTGTGCAAACAAATGCACCTGGAAGTGTGACGAACAAAACGGTTGAAAACACCCTTGATCACAAAATATAAAGAGAAATAAATCATTCAATAGACTAATGTGACATTAAATTAACATAAAATATAACCATTAATTATTTAGAAAATATTACAAAGATGTTTTGTTTTTCTATTGCACTTTTTAATCTCTTAATTTTCATATTTGCCAGTCTCGGCAGATGGCCGCCCCTCCCTGAGCCTGGTTCTGCTGGAGGTTTCTTCCTGTTAAAAGGGAATTTTTCCTTCCCACTGTCGCCAAAGTCCTTGCTCATAGGGGGTCATGTGATTGTTGGGTTTTTCTCTGTATCTATTATTGTAGGGTCTAGCTTACAATATAAAGCACCTGATGCAACTGTTGTTGTGATTTGGCGCTATATAAATAAAATGGAATTGAGTTGAATTGAATATTACATTCCCCAAATGAAATGACTCTTCGATGTAATACATAATTGCATTTTTCACCTTATTTTTCCCAAAGTTTGTTTTTCTTTCAAAATATCTTCAGGCATTTGTGCTTCACTTGCTCGTTCACTTTTCTGTTATGGCCTACCGATGCCTGTTATAACACTGTTCATGACATTTTATGTTGTCTGTTAATAAAATTCACATCATGGTATAATGTTTGAATTTACAGAAAGGGAACTTGATTAAACACAAATATGTTGGGTGGGAAATTCACATTTATTTCTGCATGTCTGCTCCAGCAATTGTTCAAAGTCCAAGTAAAGTAGGAGTATCCTGCAAAGGATACACCTGTGCATCCTTAGTCAACAAGCCTCCTCTCTCCTCTGTCCTCCAGATAAATTTCTGGGTCACAGGCAGGAGGACGAGGAGACACAAATAGACAAAAAGAAACGTGCTGGAGACCTGCCTCGTTCACAACAGAAAACGCTCCCTGCAGTGAGAAGATCAATGGAGAACTGTGGCGGCTGTGGGAAACAACAATGTCATTATTATGTAACTGAGACTGGAGACAAAAGCAGCCCCTGAAAGTCCCTGACTTAAATTTGCTTTGTGAGTACATTTGCATTTGGGGTTCATTCACACTGTTTAACATTCCATTTCTTTACTTCTGCCTGTGATACTGGAAACAGTCAGAGGCAAAATGACAGGCTGTTTCATACATCATAAATATGACTTCTGAACTCATGGAACTGCATTTCAGTGAGCATTAAGAGGTAAGAGGCGGTTGCAATAACCTGACAATCTGATGCCTCTCTTTTGCCGTTTAGAAAGGAAAAAGTGTGCATGTGCCCAAATCGATAGCACTGACAATTCTTCATCTAAAACACCTGAGAAGCTCAGCTGGGTAAGGACAGAGCGCACAGCAGCAAAGTTCTCTGTTTAATTTGCAAAAGACTTTAGGTTTAGGATAGGAACAAATTTTATAATTTGTTTACAGCATATACATATATTATTTCTAAAAGTTAATGGATCGGTATTTGCACATTTTGAGTTTTTCTATCCACCCAAAGCCCTTTTCCCAGGCTTCATTTACCCATTCACACACCTCTTTATTATTTAAACCTACTTATCTCTCACACACAAATGCATCAGGGGCACAGGGTCATTTACCATTTGAAAGTTTGGTGATTCATTTCCCAGCTCCTCCAGTCTGCATGTAGAAGTATCTTTGGGCAAGATACTGAGCCCTGAGCTGGCCCAATGCATCCATCTAGGTGCTTAGATACAGAAAAAAACTGCGGGTATAAATATGAGTGCATGTGTGAATGATGCTTGTAGAAAAAAGTGCTTAGTGCTCAGGGTAGAAAAGTGCTAAATAAGTCCATGGACCCACTTTATTAATCAATATTAGCATTATTATTTACACTTAAGTGATTTGAATTCTCATATACCATTTGCACAAAAATTTTGTCAATTCATAATTTCATTATACTAGCCAAAGAAACTAGTTTCATAACAAGATGATCTCATGCGTTTCCATTTTTAATGCTGGTTGTGAATAACAAATAAAACTGTCATTCCCCTTTGAAGCTTAAACCATGAAATAATTGCCAGAAAACTCAAATAGTTTGATATTGGAGCATTTATTGAAAAATAATTCAAAATTAATTTGCATATATGAGTTTCAGTTTGAATCATATTTGCTATTTGCTGCATTTTTAAAAATATATATTTTTTTAAGGACAAATACCTTAGAGCAAAGAGTAATTTCATTTTATAGACAAGTGCACTAACACTTCCACTGTAACTCAATTATAATATCTAACAAGGAGGACTCCAGAAAGCACACACTGTAGTATTTTACCAATTAAAAGTACAGTCTTTTGTTTGTAGGGTAGCACTCCTGTTCATTCATGCAATTAGCAAATCGTATCATTAAAGAAAAAAAAAAGATGCAGCCGGGTTCAGGTATAGTGTCTGTGGAATAGCCAACAAACAGCCAGTAATGACAAGTTAATTACACAGGTGTAAGGTGTCAGGTTTTTTTTGGCTGTTTCACAGCATTAGATTAGAGATAAACCAAGTAGTTAGGCTTAGTTTAGGTATCGAAGTACATATGATGAACTGACTAAGAAAAACTATGATACAATGAATTCTGACTAAAAAAAGATGTTTTCCCCAAGAAAATGGGTAGATAAATGACAGGAGGCTATTTAACCTTCAGCTTTGTTTACCTGACAGATGTTTTTCTTTTGAAAACAGTTACAAACTGTTATAAAGACAATTTTCCAGAATGTTGACTGTATAGTGCAGGGGTCCCCAATCCCAGTCCACAAGGGGGCCGGTGTCCCTGCAGGTTTTAGATGTGTCCTTTATCCATCACAGCTGATTTAAATGGATAAATGACCTCCTCAACATGTCTTAAAGTTCTCCAGAGGCCTGGTAATGAACTAATTATGTGATTCAGGTGTGTTGACCCAGGGTGAGATCTAAAACCTACAGGGACACTGGCCCTCAAGGACTGGGACTGGGGACCCCTGGTATAGTGTAACAAGACTAATAATGAAATATGCTGTTGAATGAAGTCTCAGTGCTTTGCAAACCCGTAGCAGAGATTTCATGCTGCATACATTGGGAAATGCATCTTTCAAGCTGAGTACTTCAAAAATATTTTCTAAAGCAAGCGAGAAAATTCTCAATTTGTTTGACGATTTGCTACATCATTCATACACTAGATGGCAGTATTGCCCTTGAGCACAATAACTATATTTTACTAGGATTGTGCATCTGCTTCTATGTGTTTTACTGAATTCCAAGTAATTACCATTGATTTATTGTGAGAATTCTCACCAATCTGGCAATCCAGCTCACATGTGTGGGAGCATATTAGGTAATTTATTCTAACACTAATAGGTAAGCAGAGGCGGTGGTGTGTGTTTCATGATCAACAACAGCTGGTGTGATTATGCGAACGTGCACCCGGTCAAATCCTTCTGCTCACCGGACCTGGAGTACCTGATGATTAAGTGCCGGCCATTCTGGCTACCGAGGGAATTTACAGCAGTGATTATTACGGCTGTTTACATTCCCCCACAAGCCGACACTGACCGTGCACTCAGGGAACTGTACAGCGCGATCAGCAGCGAGGAAACCGCACACCCAGAGGCAGCGTTTATCACAGCCGGAGACTTTAATAAGGGAAACCTGAAGAAAGTCTCACCAAAACTCCATCAACACATCCTTTTCAACACACGTGGAAACCGGCTACTTGACCACTGTTACACCTCTTTCCGGGATGCGTACAAAGCCCTCCCCCGCGCCCCATTCGGCCAATCAGATCACTGCTCCATCCTGCTCCTGCCCGCCTACAGGCAGAAGCTGAAACAGGAAGCTCCAACCCGGAGGGCGGTGCACTGTTGGACGGACCAATCGGAGTCTGCGCTGCGGGACTGTTTTGATCACGCGGACTGGGAAATGTTTCACGTGGCCGCCAGAGACATTGATGAATACACAGACTCAGTCTGTGGATTTATCAGGAAATGCGTGGAAGATGTCGTCCCATCCAGAACAGTCAAATCCTTCCCAAATCAAAAACCCTGGATTAACGGAGATGTTCGCGCGGCACGGAACACCGCCTTTGCCTCCGCGAACACATCGGACTACAAACACGCACATTACCAACTCCGGAAGACGATCAAAGCAGCCAAACGTGAGTACAGGGACAGGGTGGAGCAACAGTTTGACAACCCTCGGAGTATGTGGCAGGGACTAAACACGATCACAGACTTTAGAGGGAAAACCAGCACACCGCAGACCACGGCCTCTCTGTGTGAGGATCTAAACGTATTCTACGCTAGATTCGACACAGCGAACACCATGAGACCGGACAGTGTGCGCACCGCGGATGACGTCAGTGCGCACACTGTGTCTGAGGAGGATGTGCGGAAGTGCTTCAGGAAGGTGAACGCACGCAAAGCTACTGGTCCGGACGGGATTCCCGGCCGCGTCCTCAGGTCATGCGCGGCTCAGCTGGCTGGAGTGTTCACGCACATCTTCAACCTTTCCCTCTCTCTGTCTGTAGTCCCAGCCTGCTTCAAAATGGCCACCATCGTCCCTGTACCCAAATCCTCCACCATCTCCTCATTGAACGACTGGCGACCTGTAGCCCTGACCCCCATCGTAAGCAAATGCTTCGAGAAGCTGGTCAGGGACTTCATCTGCTCTGCACTACCCGACTCACTGGACCCTCTACAGTTTGCATACCGCCACAACAGGTCCACTGATGATGCCATAGCCCTGACACTACACACTGCCCTGTCACACCTGGAGAAGAGAGACACGTATGTGAGGATGCTGTTTGTAGATTACAGCTCAGCATTCAATACCATCGTTCCCTCGAAGCTGGACAGGAAACTGCAGGATCTAGGACTGAGCAGCTCCCTCTGCAGCTGGATCCTTAGCTTCCTGTCTGACAGACGCCAGGTGGTCAGACTGGGCAGCATCACCTCATCCCCCATCACACTGAACACTGGTGCTCCACAGGGGTGTGTACTGAGCCCTCTCCTGTACTCACTCTACACCGCCGACTGCACAGCCACTAACAGCTCCAACATCATTGTGAAGTTTGCGGACGACACTACAGTGGTGGGTCTTATCACCAATGGTGATGAGACGGCTTACAGGGAGGAGGTCAGCGCCCTGACCCACTGGTGTCAAGACAACCATCTCACCCTCAACGTCGCAAAGACAAAGGAGTTGATAGTGGACTTCCGGAGGTGCAGAGAAGTACACACCCCCATCACCATCAACGGCGCTGCTGTGGAGAGAGTGAGCAGCTTCCGGTTCCTTGGAGTACATCTGGCTGAGGATCTTACGTGGTCAGTACACACAAACAAAACAGTGAAGAAGGCGCAGCAGCGCCTCTTCTTTCTCAGGAGACTGAAAAGATTCGGCATGAGCCCCCGCATCCTCAGGACCTTCTATCACTGTGCCATTGAGAGCATCCTCACTGGATGCATCACCACCTGGTATGGCAACAGCACCGCCTACAACTGCAAAGCTCTCCAGCGAGTAGTGCGGTGCTCTGAACGGATAATTGGAGGTGAGCTTCCCTCCCTCCAAGACATCTACAGGAAGCGGTGCCTGAGGAAAGCGGGGAGGATCATCAAGGACTCCAGTCACCCCAGCCATAAACTGTTCAGACTACTTCCATCAGGAAGGAGGTTCTGCAGCATCCGGTCCCGTACCAGCAGACTGAGAGACAGCTTCTTCCATCAGGCCATCAGACTGCTGAACACGTCATAGACACCTCAGCTTCACTACTGGAACTTCAACATTATGCACTCCACACTGTATATAAATGCCACTTGTTTTGCACATATTCAACTCTGTATATTTTATATATTTTATTATTATTATTATTATTATCTTTTTTTTTTTTTTTTTTTTTTTTTTTACTATTTGTAAAAATGTGTACACACACACACACACACACACACACACACACACACACACACACACACACACGTAGGAAAATATTTAGTATACACATCCAGAAATGCATACACTATTATATATTGTACATATATTTATTAGTTTCAGGTTGGCCATTCTTGTATTTTGCTCGTTTGTGTTGTTGTGTTTGCACATCTCTGTTGCTTGTGGGGCTCGCACACAAGAATTTCACTTGCATGTGCTGTGCCAGTGTGCCTGCACATGTGATGTGACAATAAAAGTGATTTGATTTGATTTGAACAATGAGACTGATTGCTTTGTAGAAAGAAATAAGAATGTGTTTGATGGATTTGTATCTTTTTTTTTTTTTTTTTGCCTGTCCCATTTGGTTCTTTAGCCGTCAGAATTGTTGTCTGAAGACCAACAAGGATACCCAATGGATTTACTTTGCCAAATGGATCATCACGGCCTTGTCGTATTGGTCCATTTGATCGACCTTTGTTGTTATTATTTATTTTATTTTCAGTTGTTACAGATGGGACAGACATGACTGAGGGATAGGAAAGGGAGAAAGAAAGATGAAGGAAAAAAAACAGAAGTGAGAAAGGGCACTTAAAAGGAGAAAGAAGAGAAAAAGGAAAAAAAAACTCCTGGATCACCTGTTGAGAGAAAAAGAAGAGAAAACAAGCAAAAAAAAAACATACTAAACACAACACCATCACGTTAATCTAGCTAAGTGTAAACAGCAGTAAATACTAAATATTGAATGTTGTTGTGTAGCAAGCAAGACCGACAGCGCACAATATGCTTGGAAATAGCAGCCAATAGAGGTGTAGTTTATGTCTATGAACAGTGAACATCTGTGTGGATCAGCGCGCTTGTATTCAAAAGGTTTCCCCATGTAATGGTCTGCTAGAGGGTGTAGAGAGCCATAGCCCCGTCCCCCAGGGCATAAAGCAGGCATGGAGGAGATCCAGGCCCCAGACATCCAGAGGCCCCAGAGTGCGAGAGCCCAAGGAGGACCACCGGAGGGGCATCCATGCCACCCTCCTGGGAAGAGCTGAGGCATCCCAGATGAGGCATCACCCAGTAGCCACCCAGTAGCCACAGAGCCAGAGGGGGCTGCAGTGGCGTGCCCGCCAGCTCTGCCGGCAGCCAGCTGTGCCAGAGTGAACCAAGCTGCAGGCCCAGAGGCCGGAGGCCCGAGGGCCCCCTTTGCCCCGGAAGAGGCCTGACCGAGCAACAGGCACCAGGCCCCGCCAAGTAGTCACCGGGAGTGAGCTGGTACATACCTGAGCGCCCAGCCCCGGACACCAAGAACCACCAACTGTTAGGATGCCTGGGTCGTTGACCCAGGGTTTTGAGTTTATTATATTATTTATCATTTCTAGTCTTTGGTTTCTAAGAGTTATGTCTTATGGTTTATGTCTCTTAGTTGCTGTCTCCCCTGTCTGCTATATCCCCGTGTCCAGTGTGTTGTCTGTGTCTGCCCTGGTCCCACGTCTCTGTTCCCTCTGTTGTAGTGCCTGCCTGTGAGTCTGTGTCTGTAAGTTCAGTCTGTGTTATGTTTCCTGTTTTATTTTGAAGGTCCATGTCTTATCTTAATGTATCTGGTCTTGCTTCCCCTGTTTCATTAGGCCTGATTTGCCCCAGCTGTGTTTCCCTCCTGTTGCCCATTCCCTGATTGCTCCCTCTATGTATTTAAGCCCTGTGTTTCAGTTTGCTGGTGTTGTGATCTACTCTTATCTACCCTCATGTATGCTATGTGTTTTGGGGTTCCTGCCTGCGTTAATGTTTGTACTTTGGAAGTTTGTTACTTTGAGTTCAGCATTAAAGCTGTTTTTGAGTTCACGTCTGTCTCCGGAGTCTGCACTTTAGGTCCTTTTCCTGCCTGTACACAGCCGTCACATGACACCAATGCACCGACCCCTGAGGGCATCAGTTACCAGCAGGAAGTGTGGTGAGGGGAGAAAGGCCTTTGGAGGGCCTGAGAGTTTCCAGAGAGGTGGAGTGTAAGACCCGACCTGACATATAGACACAGACAAACAGGCACACACAGACACAAACATGCATTCCCACCCTCATGCACACATATACAAATACTCAGCCCTCACCCAACGTAGGGATAGACATACATGGACACTGTACACACAATCACACTCCCCAAACAAACTCTATACTAGTGATGGCCAAATGAAGCTTTCCGAAGCACTGAAGCTTGTATTGAAAAACGGTTCATTACTCGAAGCTTTTCAACACAGTCCTCTCCGGTGACATCTGGTGGTGAAAATTTTGAAGAGCAGCTTGAATCTGCAAAATAAAACGGACTGCTCAATTATCACTGCTCACTGAAGAGTGGAGTTCTCTCCGATATTGGTCCACCGTTCCGTTGCTTTGAACATGTAATTGGTTTTGTTTTCTCGATTGGGGGGCTGAAAAAAAATGTAATGCGTATTTGCGTAATACATTTTGATCAATAAACTTTCCCTATTTAAACATGCACTATGGTGTGGCCTTCCTTTGCTCATAACTCCTTGATGTTGGTAAATACAATAAGTGAGCAATATATATATTATACATATGATAATGCACAGCACATTATGGAGTATGCCCCTGCTGTGAAGTCCTGCCTCCATCTACTTGTCATTTAATCACTGGACAGCTGGACAGGTTCATACAAAATATTAGATTAGGCCAATTGTCCTATACATATTTTTGACCTAGGGGTAGGATTGATTGTGAACTGGAAAGGGAAAATGCTTAGGGGGCTGAGTACGGCTGCATCGTCACTGATTTGTAGAATCATTTGTTAACTGGAAAATTTATTTTCCAGTGTTAGAAAATCAGCACTGCTCAGTGTTAGCCATTGTTAATCTTCAAAACTGACTAGGTTACTTTTAAACATATAACACTGTCAAAAGTGTTAATTTAACACTCAACAGTGTTGTATTTAACACTCAGAGGTGTGGACCCATATAGACACTCTCCAGTGTTAATTTAACACTGGAGATTTTGCTGTGTACCCTCGCCCCTGGAGGGGGAAACGGCACCTAGACCCAGGAGATGTTACCCTTTCCCCCGGGGTGGAGGCAAGCAGACCGCCCCAGGCTCCGCAGCAGCAGGGAGGCCCCGCATCCCAGATCCCAATCGGATGGCCAACACCTCCTTCCAGCCCCCCTGCCCCGATGGCCAGCCGAGAACAGGGGTGTGTGAAGACCCCAAACCTCCCTCCTCTCGCTCATGTGCAGTGTTGTTGCGTGTTGTTCTAAGGTGCATTTAAAATACGGGAGAGCATGGTGCTGCTGCCAGAGAGCAGCAGGTGTTAGCATGGCCCCTCTCGAGAAATCTCAATGTCTACATGGATTTAAAATCGAGAGGTGGGCACCGGCGCCAGAGGTGGGGCTGAATACACAGACCGTCCACTGGATGCCGTTAACGTGCCCACCCTCAAGGCCCTATATGTATGTGTTATGAGAGTGTGAGTAATGTGGATGTCTAAGTTGTGGAATAAAATTGAGGCACAGATGGCCAGAAGGGGACGGGGGGGATGCCTCCCCTGCACCCTGGTGACACACCCGCACCCCAAGGCCCTACTTGTGTGGGTGGGTGTGTTGGAGAGGGAAGAGGGAGGCAGCCGGGGATGAGGAGGATTTGTTTCTTTAACTTTTAAAACAAATTATCCCTTTCTCCCAAAAATTGCCATCTATTTGTCCAGGCCATTTGTCTGCACCACTGACTGTATTTTCACCCAAACAGAAGCAGACAGCTTCTGCTTCTGTGCAGACAGAAATGCTCAGCGACGCATGAATTTCCAGAGTCTATCAGGAAAATATTTCCGTTGGATAAGAAGGTCTTTGATTCTATCACATCTTTTTAACATGTCAGCACCTCCCACACTCTCATTTGATCTTTTTAAGGTTTGATATGATGCTGCATCAGTGTGTAAGCCCACTCAGGATGGCATGTCTGCCAACAATATCATTCATACCTTAAAGATGCCTCCCACCATGGAATGGCAGGACTCGATTTCATGGCTGATGTGAGCCTGAGGAACACTTCTATGATCATAGGTCTGTGTATAGGTGGGTTACAAGAGCCATCAAAGATATGATGGAAATTGCCATACCATTACAGCAGATGGACTAGGTGACTTAAAGTCGTGCCTAAGGGACATGAGCTGTGTAGCAGAAGAGCTGCAAGAATAACAAGTTTCCTTTCATCATTTTTCGCTCTTTTGTTCTGTTTAGCTTTAATGTTGCTGAATGCCTTTGCAATGCTGCTCTCTTTTAAATGACAGACTTTATTCTGAGACAGACATTCAGAGATCAAGATGCATTTAGAGATGCACAGAAATAATGAATCATGATTCAAAGCCTATAAAAAAGCTTAGCAATAAGTAGGCGTAAATTACTCTATAAGATTTCATATCATCTTATTGTCATGTTTTCACACCTTTTCTGACAGTTGCACTCGAGATGCATGTAAACCATGAGTTTGTCTAACGCCTTCTATCCTTTGAGCAACTACTTCATTTTGACACATCAATAAGGTTTAGGTTTAAGTATTTAGGCATTATGTGTTGGATGTTCCCTGTGATGCCAGCAATATAATCTTTTATCTTTTAGTAGATCTATTAAACATTAGGGTGTGTCTGGTCTGATTGATCAGACACATCCTAATAAATCCTGTACATCGAGTTTTGTCACTTCTTGTACAGGTTTGAGCAAAACTCCTCTAAGCTTGCTTAATTGATGTTACACATCTGTATTTGTCTCCCTACACACACACTGTTTTGGTATTGCATCGATAAATGCTTTCTGCTGTTTTGTGTAAAAATGTTTAAGCCATCCAATGTATATAAAGATGGATGTATTGTAACATTACACAGATTTTGGAAAACAGAAATCTGAAGCCTGAATGATTTCATTTTGGCTGTTTTTGACAGAAAAGACAGAATCCTAAGCAAGGTTTTGTAACAGTACTTTTGATTCTAAAATATCTAGCATTTTAAAATGGTAATCTATGGGCAGTAACGTGTTTTGGTTTTGGGCTGGGTCTCCGGATTTGGCATCATTAGTTCAGGCCCCTCTGGATTCAGGGGCTCAGGATAGAATACATAGGATTAACAGCCTCTGCTAACAGTCTCAGGGCAAGGCCACCAAAGCATCTTTTTTGCTCCGTTGTGGCTGGGGCATAGTCTCTAAGGAAGCCTGGCACTTAAATGGCACTATCTCAGTCTCTAAAGAGATCCTGTATGGAGCAGTCTCATGTGAGACACCACAAGGATGGGTGAGGGCTAGAACTCCGCTTCCTCATGGCAGAACCTCCACTGGGCCAGGTATGGAGCTGGCCTGAAGGGTTAAGAAAAATGTCACAAAAGGCACAAAAGACTGAAGAATAATCAGAAAAGTCAAAATCACACAGTCACCCTGGACCAAAACCAAACAGATTGTATATTTCCATACAATCTGTTTGGTTTGGTCCAGGAACTCTGAAAACAAACTCACAGCTTATCACTCAGGACCATGACACTGTGGTCTTATAGGCTTAAGAAAAGTCAAACAAACTCCTTTTAGGGATGAAATAATAAAGGATGCAATGCCGGTTTGTACAGAAAATGGATAAAATTCAAAACAGTGTTACTAACAGAAAACTTCCACAACATTTAGACCCTGTGAACCATCACACTTAACAATCTCTGCTTTGCCATTGGGTTTGCAATGTCTCTGATGTCAACAGGCTGAAATGGTCAAAAGAAAATGATGGACTTTGGAATAATAAGAAACTCTGAAGATAAAAACAGGTTCACTGCACTGTGCAAGCGTCCAGATGGTCTGCAATGTGCTAGTGTTTAGTTTCCCTTAAAGTAAGTGGTCATGACCCTTATGCAATGTGCCCTCTGGCAATGTTTACACAAAGAGAAAGAAAAAACAGAGTGAAAAGACACTCACTACTTTCCACATAAGAAGCAGCAGTTTACTGTAAAAGGTAATTTGTAAATTGAGTTTTTATATGCATCACCTCCCAATGATGAGTGCAGTGTTGTATCATAATAATTAAGTATTGATGCAGCATAAAACTGGGTGCTGGACACAAAAATGGAACCTACACATTAACAGATCACTATCTGTGTAACAGTTACTCAGATAGAATCTGAGTAAGGTCTTAGATAGTTACTCAGAATCTGAGTAACAGATAGAATTCAAAAAGAATGCAGCCACTGATGTTTACATATAGTGTTTGAGTGGCGGCATGGTTGGAACTGCAGCTTGGTCACAGACTCTGGACCCTATAGAGAGTATCAGTATTGCCACAGCAGCAATCTGACCAGACTGCCTTTACAGAAAAACTGGATGGGAATGACTGGAGTTGGCTGGTTAACAACTACATGTTCAAAACAAGTGCAAGGGGACTGTCCTGTCAAGTAAAATTGATGAAAAAGATGTAAATTAATTGGAAGATTTTGATCAAATTTGCAATTTTGTTAGATAAATGGCAAATTTTGGTAGAAAAAGCAACTTTGTAATGATAGGTCTTAGATGCTACCCAGAATATTTTGTGTGGACAAAGTAATAGTAGCCTTTGTTGGCCAAATATTTATTAAATATTAAGGATTTTAAAACGATGGAAATATTTAATATTTTTGAAAGTGTGCTTTAGCAGCAGAGAACATTTATGGTATATTAAAACCCAAACCCCAAACAATTATTGCTAATATACATAAACAGGGCCTTACAGCTCTGTATATAAAACTGTAAAGCTGATGTGCCAAATATGATGTAAAAGGAGAAATCTGAGGTTAAAAAAACAGACAAAAGCTTTTTGCCTGGGTGTGCTGTTTTACCTTAATGCTTTGCTTAAATGTCATTTACATGCTCAGGCAGAAATGGCCTTGCACACCATGGGATAGATCTTTAAGTTATCTGGAGAAGAAGAAAAACCAACCATTAACAGAGCAGCTAGAAGCCTTTTTTACAGTGATGTAACTGGCCATGAATCTGAATAGGGGAACAGTTTTTATATGCAGCCTGAAAAACAAGAGATTCTACAACAGATGGGCAGGCTGCACAGTGTCCTGATCTCTGGAGGGTTTTCTGCCTCTACACGAGTTTCCAGAATGAAGCGTAAACGTGTTAATATATATACTTTTTCCTCAAAAGGGAAATCTAATTGAGGGTTGTTTCTAAAGTAAAAGAAAGCACAGATTAGAAAAAAAAAAAAAAACCCAGGAAGCTGCACAACCTGAGATTCTAGCATCAACATTGCTGGAGGACAAACAGTAAAATAGTTCCATAAGCTGTTGTTGGAGACGAATCTCTTCTCAGTGCATGAAGCATGTTATTGCAGTCAAGTGGCTCGAACAAAACGAGTCTGGTACATTTAATTTTCAGTGTAAATTTTGGAAGTAAAGGAGTGAAACTGCCCAAGGAGTCTAGGCAACTTTCCAACCTTATACCAAAGGACCCAGAGCAATGAGATTATATCCTCTGGATAATTATAGCCACACATTAACCCAGTGGGCTAGTACATACATTACCAGTCAGAAATTTGGACTCACCTGCTTACTCAAGTAGCAGAACAATGCTGCAAGCATGTAACATGTAAACAAAAAATACTCCCATGACCTGGATGACTGAGAACCTCCACAGACATAAAAACAAAGATACATGCGAAATATAAAAATATATAAAATATAAATTCTTTATTCAGATTGAATATCTTTAAGTAGAACATGAGCAAAAAAAAAGAAGCAAGGAAAATAAAACATATATTATATTTAATATGTATTTTCTGTTGCCTACATTAGAGAAGGCGACTTGTCATAGCTCCACGGCTCAGTGGCTGAGAGTGCCCAACTAATACTAACTTATTTGATATGTAGTTGCACACCACGAACATGTTTTGAGAAACTCTTAAGGAACTTGAGCATTGATAGCTTCTAAAAATAAAGTGAGCATTCTTTGTGTTCATGTGGACTATCCTGTGTGATTACCATTATTTTCTTCTAACAAGGTAAATTAGCCTTTTTACTCCCATAGTTGCAAAATTCACATTAAAACAGCAGAAAAGTGGACATGGCAGAATAAACAGATACAGCATAACCTATAACAATGATAATACACAACGATGGAAAAAAATGTGTACTTGTGTAGCTTCTCTCTGTATCGTATTGTTTTGCCGATCTTCTCAAAGGTCATTTGGGTGTTTTTTCAGCATTTGTTTGTGTATTTTTCTCCTTATTACCTGTTTGATTTGGTTCAATAACATGGCAGCGACAATCCTGGGCTCTAATAGGTGAGATTATAGCACTAATAATAACAGCCTTGGAAACAGATCAGGATCAGTCATGAAAACATATCGACCTCTCTTTGTGAGCATGTGCGTATGAGCTGGCAGGTCTTAGCATTCCTTTGAGGTCCTCTTCTAGCCGTGTGCTCTCACCAGTTCCCAGTGGATGTCTGACTGGTACACCTGCATTCCATTGGCTCATCTCCCTCCTGTGCACTTAAGTAGCAGCTCATTCACTCTCTGCTTGCCAGATCATATAGCCAGCCTCCTCTCTGGAAAACCAAAACACCCGCCTGCCCACTCTCCACCACTCCATGCCAAATTAGACATTAATTTGTTCTTCTGGGAGGAAAGTTATTCAGATTTATAATATAATAATATAAAATTTTGAACTAACCGAAATTCCATTGCTACAAAACTGCTCAAAGAAGTCCTGCCATTAATTAATTCTTTGATCTTAAATATGATCAACCTATCTCTAATAATCGGCTATGTACCACAGGCCTTCAAGCTGGCTGTAGTTAAACCTTTACTCAAAAAGCATCTCTAGACCCAGCAGTCTTAGCTAATTATAGGCCAATCTCCAACCTTCCTTTCATATCAAAAATCCTTGAAAGAGTAGTTGTCAAACAGCTAACAGATCATCTGCAGAGGAATGGTTTATTTGAAGAGTTTCAGTCAGGTTTCAGAGCTCAGCACAGCACAGAAACAGCTTTAGTGAAGGTTACAAATGATCTTCTTATGGCCTCTGACAGTGGACTCATCTCTGTGCTTGTCCTGCTAGACCTTAGTGCAGCATTCGATACTGTCGACCATAATATCCTATTAGAGCGATTAGAACATGCTGTAGGTATTACAGGTACTGCACTGCAGTGGTTTGTATCATATCTATCTAATAGACTCCAATTTTTGCATGTAAATGGAGAGTCCTCTTCACACACTGAGGTTAATTATGGAGTTCCACAGGGTTCAGTGCTAGGACCAATTCTGTTTACATTATACATGCTTCCCCTAGGCAGCATCATTAGAAGACATAGCATACATTTTCACTGCTATGCAGATGACACCCAGCTCTATCTATCTATGAAGCCAGATAACACACACCAATTAGTTAAACTGCAGGAATGTCTTAAAGACATAAAGACCTGGATGGCCGCTAACTTTCTGCTTCTTAATTCAGATAAAACTGAGGTTATTGTACTCGGCCCTGAAAAGCCTAGAAATATGGTATCTAACCAGATTCTTACTCTGGATGGCATTACCTTGGCCTCCAGTAACGCTGTGAGGAACCTTGGAGTCATTTTTGACCAGGACATGTCCTTCAATGCACATATTAAACAAATATGTAAGACTGCGTTCTTCCATTTGCGCAACATCTCTAAAATTACAAATATCCTGTCTCAGAGTGACCCTGAAAAACTAGTTCATGCATTTATTACTTCCAGGCTGGACTACTGTAATTCATTATTATCAGGGTGTCCAAAAAACTCACTGAAAAGCCTTCAGCTAATCCAAAATGCTGCAGCAAGAGTCCTGACAGGGACTAGAAAGAGAGAGCATATTTCTCCTGTTTTGGCTT
This sequence comes from Copadichromis virginalis, assembly GCF_057382275.1. Lineage (NCBI taxonomy): Eukaryota > Metazoa > Chordata > Actinopteri > Cichliformes > Cichlidae > Copadichromis > Copadichromis virginalis. The sequence continues at coordinate 33,323,732 of NC_140639.1, read as the reverse complement.
CCCTTCATTGGCTTCCTGTTAAATCCAGAATTGAATTCAAAATCCTGCTCCTCACATACAAGGTCTTAAATAACCAGGCCCCATCTTATCTTAATGACCTTGTAGTACCATATCACCCTATTAGAGCACTTCGCTCTCGCTCTGCAGGCCTACTTGTTGTTCCTAGAGTATTTAAAAGTAGAATGGGAGGGAGAGCCTTCAGTTTTCAGGCCCCTCTTCTGTGGAACCAGCTTCCAGTTTGGATTTGGGAGACAGACACTATCTCTACTTTTAAGATTAGGCTTAAAACTTCCCTTTTTGCTAAAGCATATAGTTAGGGCTGGACCAGGTGACCCTGAATCCTCCCTTAGTTATGCTGCAATAGACGTAGGCTGCCGGGGATTCCCATGATGCATTGAGTTTTTCCTTTCCAGTCACCTTTCTCACTCACTATGTATTAATAGACCTCTCTGCATTGAATCATATCTGTTATTAATCTCTGTCTCTCTTCCACAGCATGTCTTTCATCCTGTTTTCCTTCTCTCACCCCAACCGGTCACAGCAGATGGCCCCGCCCCTCCCTGAGCCTGGTTCTGCCGGAGGTTTCTTCCTGTTAAAAGGGAGTTTTTCCTTCCCACTGTCGCCAAAGTGCTTGCTCATAGGGGGTCATATGATTGTTGGGTTTTTCTCTGTATCTATGAAGCGCCTTGAGGCAACTTTTGTTGTGATTTGGCGCTATATAAATAAAATTGAAATGAATTGAATTGAGCAGCACGTTGGCACGGTGGTTAGCACCGTTGCCGCACAGCAAAAAGGTCCTGAGTTCAATTCCACTTCAATTCCAATGTCCCTGTGTGTTGGCCCTGCGACAGACTGGCGACCTGTCCAGGGTGTACCCCACCTTTCGCCCTATGACAGTTGGGATAGGCTCCAGCGCCCCCCGCGACCCTGAAAAGGAGAAGCGGAAGCGAATGGATGGATGAATTGAATTGAATCGAAAATCCTATATTAATACAGATTTTTCAATACATATTACTCTGAGTACACCCTCAACAAACTTGAATAATACATATCTCACACACATGAACCAGGCAAACAGATCATCATGCATGAAATGAAAGAAAATTAATTTGTATCGAACATTTTTTTTGCAATGCTAGTAATATTTGCAGGTGAATACTGCATTCAAAATCAAACACAAGGTTTAACATCAAAATATCCCAAAGGTACCTTTAGTGAAAGCAATCATTATGTAGAACAGCCCATTTCAGAGCTGCACACATTATGCTGTGTTTATAATTTTTGTAAATGTATTTGGGGAAGATGTCCCTGAAGGCAACACACAAAACATTAGCATGCACTGCAGCTGAATATAAGCTACCACAATGTAAATAAGATAAGACAAGATAAGATGACCTTTATTAGTCCCATAGGTGGGAAATTTGTTTCGTTACAGCAAAAGTGCAAAGTTTTGTAGCAGAAATTAGAAAACACTGGAATGCAATAAAATAAAATACTATATACAATAGAATAAAATAGAATACCAATGCTATATACAACTGAGTAAGAAAATACAAAAGTACAACTTTGTCAGAAAAAGAATTGCACATATAGCAGCCTTATTGCACATGTGTGGGTTTGATCAGCTGCAAAAGTCTTTGTTGTAGAGTCTGACAGCAGTGGGGAGGAAAGACCTGCGAAAACTCTCCGTCCCATATCGTCCCCCGGTCCGGATGGGCCTGGGCCCCCTTTCCCTGGTGGGTCGCGGAGTATGGGGGTGCCTACTGGGGTCAGCGGGGGAGCTGGCCCCAGGGAGGGGTCACCTGCCCCTCCCTTCCTTCCCTCCCCATCTCCAGCTGCCTCCCACTTCCCGCTCCACCACAACCACCCACACATGCAGGGCCTTGGAGTAGGGGTGTGTCACCAGGGTGCAGAGGAGGCTACCCCCCCTGTCCCCCCCCCCCCCCCTGTCCCCTTCTGGCTGCCTCTGCCTCAATTTTATCCCACAACTTAGACATTCACATTACTCACACTCTCATTACACAAACATATAGGATTTTGGGGGTGGGCACGCTAAACGGAGTCCAAATTGCCATCAGTGTGTACACCTCACCCCTGGCGTCGTTGCCCACCTCTCAATTTTAAATACACGTAGACATTGAGGGCTAGCAGGAGGGGCTATGCGCTTACCTGCTGTTCTCTGGCAGGTAGCTCCATGCCCTCCTGGGTTTTAAATGCACCTTAGAACACACATGCATCAACACTACAATGAGCGGGTGGAGGGAGGTTTGGAGTCTTCTCTCACCCCCATTCTCTGCGGCCTGCTGGAGCGGGGGGGCTAGGAGGAGGAGTTGGCCGTCCGACTGGGGTCTGGAATGTGGGGCCTCCCTGCTGCTGCGGAGTCGGGGCGGTCTGCCTCTCCCCACCGCAGGGAAAAGGGTAACACTACCTGGGTCTGGGTGTAGTTCCCCCCTCCAGGGGCAAGGGTACCTAGACCCGGTTTGTAGAGTACGCTTGGGGAGTGTGATTGTGTGTACAGCGTCTCTTTATGTCTGTCTCCACGTTGGTTGAGTGTGGAGTAAGTGCATATGAGAGCATGAGGGTGGGAATGGATGTTTGTATCTGTCTGTGCCTGTATGTCTGTGTCTATATGTCAGGTTGGGTATCAGACGCCACCTCTCTGGGGACATCTCAGGCCCTCCAAGGTTTGGAGGCCTATCTCCCCCCACCACCACTTCCCCTGCCGGTGGCAGACTCCCTCAGACATCGGTGCGTTGGTGGTTCTTTGTGTCCGGGGATGGGCGTCCAGGTACACACCGGCTCACTCCTTGGCGGCTGCTTATCGGGGCCTGGAGCATGGGGCTCGCTCGGGCCACTTCGGAGGTGGGGTGCCCCCGGCCTCTCGGCCTGGGGCTCGGTCACTCAGGCACAGCTGGCTGCCGGTGGAGCTCACGGGCGCGTCACTGCAACCCCCCCTGGCTTCTGCTCCGCGGCTGCTGAGTGAGCCCTCATCTGGGACTCTCCTCAGCTCTTTCTGGGACAGTGGCGCGGCTGCCCCTCTGTTGGTCTTCCTTGGTCTCTTGTGTTCTGGGGACCTCTGGATGTCTGGAGTTTTGATCTCCTCCATACCTGCTTCATGCCCTGGAGGATGGGGCTGTGGCTCCCCACACTCCCTCTAGCAGATCATTATATGAAGGAACCTTTTTAAAAAAAACAAGCGCGTCCATGCTCACAGGTGTACACACGGGTGATCACACACACAAACTACACCTTTTTTGGCTCCTACCTCAAAGCACATTGTGTTCTGTCGATCTTACGTGCTGCACAATAATGTTTAATATTTTGTATTTACTGTCATATTCCCATATATCATTGTGATGTTGTTTCTTCTATTACTCTTGTTTTCTTCTGCTTGTGTTCTTTTTTCTTTCTCAACAGGTGATCCAGGTGATCGATATATGCATCTTTTTCCCCTCTGCTTATTCTGTTGGTTTTTGTTTTTTGCCCTTCTCCCTCGTCCCTCTTCTCAGCTGTTTTTTCTTTCCCTCTTTCTTTCTCCCCTTCTTTCCCCCAGTCAAGTCTGTCCCGTATTCAGCAAGTGAAAATAAAATAAACAATAAAAGGTGAATCAAATGGACCATTACGGCAAGGCTGGGATGGTCAATTTGGTAAAGTAAATCCGTTGGGCATCTTTCTTCGCCTTTAAACAACAATTCTGATGGCAAAAGAGCTAAACGGGACAGGCAAAAGAAAAAAAAAGATACACAACAAAGCACTATTTTTGGTAGAGCATGCTAGCGGGCCGTCGTTATTACAGTGTTGTTTGGAAAATACTGCACACTTATAATCAATCCTTTGATTTTTCTGAAAATCGACAGTGCCCCTTATAATCCCGTGTGCCTTATGTATGAATTCTGGTTGTGTTTACTGACCTCGAAATGATTTTATGTGGTACATGGCGCTCGAAAATCTGTCAAATGTTTTAGTACGACTTTGCTAAGCTACAAACCCGCACCGCTTGATGGATTGTCGGAGCATTACGGCTATCGTAGGCAGGAGCATCGCGGAGTGATACGTACTGTGCTTCAACATAATATTACCGTATTGTGTGTGCATAACCTCTTTGTAAGTTTTGTGGATATTATACATGGATATGTCGAGGATATGTCGGCCAATTTCCACTGGAAATGCCTGAGCTAGGACCAGCCGCTCCAGGGTCTTCATCAGGTGGGATGTCAGAGCCACCGGCCTGTAGCAGTTGAGGTCCTTGGGGCGTGAAGTCTTTGGCACTGGTACAACACAGGAGGTTTTCCAGAGCTGTGGGACTCTTCCCAGCCTGCTGTTGTTGGTGGTGGGGAGGAGTGAGCAGGATGAGTAGAGGAGGTGTGAAGTGTCTGAGGTGTCAGAGGTGAGACAGCAGTAGTGGGGGTGGGTGAGTCTGCAGCCGATGTTGAAGACTGCCTCATGGCTGAATCAAATCTGTTAAAGAAATGACTCAGTTCATTTGCCCACCTCACATCCCTCCCAGGCAGAGAGTTCTGACCTTTGTGGCCAGAGATGGTTCTGAGGCTTTGTGTTTGTCTTAGTTAGTTTTGCTTTTTACCTCCCGTGTCTGTGTGGGGCGTACTTTGTGTGACTGGCTTTCTTTGCTAGATTATTACAATAGTTGACTTATGCAAGACTAAACCACTCCAAAGGGAAAGATTCCAGTCATGCAACATAAAAGTAGATAATGGAAATGCAATTGAACTTTTAGATTAAAAAATATAGAAGGTTATGTAATGTTGTAACTGGACAATCCTTGAAACTGATTGAGATCTGTGTGTGGCCTTCTGTCTGCCTCTCTGATTCTGATGACTTGTCACAGAAAAATATGTTCATTCTAAAGTCTGAAGACTTTATCAGTTTCCATGGTAATGCCTAAAAAAGTGTTATTTCTGTCCTTGAAAACTCCGAACCATCTAAGCGAATTGCAAATGTGAAGTGAAAATAGAGCTTAATGGTGAACAGATGTGCTGATTAATCAGTGTATCTGTGCATGAACCAGTTTGTCTTACATCTTGGCGGACTGCGGGCTTTTTGGCCTTAGGCTTATGCTACATTAAATCTTAGTGATATAATATCATTATTATAGTATTTTGCTAAAATTGCTGGAGGTCCTCTAACTCACCTTTTTCCAAATTAAAGGCGGTTGAAAGGTTTCAGTCCAAAGTGGAGAAGACTTAATCGCAGGTCAAAAAAAGCTTTTAAAAGCACAACAAACAAAACTTTAAACACTGAGTTAATACAAGAAAGCAATTGGCAATAAACTAAACTAAGAGGTAGAGGACAAAAACAGTCATGAAAAAGCACAGACTAGAGGTATCATAGGTCTGGATTACAGTTTATTTAGCTCACATGGTATAAAAAAACAGTTAAATGATAAAACAACCCCTCTCGAAAAAATAAATAATCTAAGAACAGACAAGCCTTTAACAGTGCATGCATATCCCCAAAGGTTATTTCCAAAGCTCCAATTTACAACAGTCACCTCAAGGCACTTTATACTTAAAAGTATATTAAAGACAGACCGCTAAAATTCACACAATTTCTTAAGATATGGTGCTTCAAGCTGATAGAAAGGCAACAATAACTGAAATAACTGTATATTATAACTAAACTATGCAGAAGAGCGTCTCTGAATGGACAACATGTCGAACCAGCAGAAGGTCACACTGGAAGCCAGTCCTGACCATGTGTGGACTGGCTACCCCCCAACAATAGCTGTCTCCCAGGTGCCCTCCCTGGCAAGACTCATATGTTGGTAATAATTTTAATAAAAATGAGCACAAAAGAGAGAAAGACACCCTACAATAACTCGAAAAATTAACTTGTTACTTATTCCTGCATATACAGTTTTTGTCATTGGTATTGTGTCACTTTATATGTCCCCTTGATTAGCCATCATCACCCCTCCCCTACGCTGGACCCCTGTACTGTTCTGTTTTGGTGTACCAACCCAATATTTTTGGTGGCCCCCATATGATAAAATTCTGGAGGCGCCCCTGCTCCGAAAATTGAGGCTACAATTTACACAAACTAACCGAAATTGGGAAAAAAAAGGGAGACTGGAAAAACATTGTCTGGTTTGATGAGTCTCAGTTTCTGAGAATTTGGCTTAATTCAGTCAGAATTTGGTGTAAACGACATGAAAGCATGACTATAGGTGTTATCTAAAAGGAAAGCCTAATCATGAAAGTAGAGAAGAGTCTGGGGTGAAATTTGTTGGCATACTGGAGTCTTCGCGTGTAGAATTTGCATCTCTCTCGGCTTACTCCCACAGTCAAAGGACAATTGCTCACAGGGGGTCATCACATTATTTGTGGTTTTCTCTCTATTGTTTTAGCATGTCATACTGAGGTGACTGCTGTCGTCATTTGGCCCTATATAAATAAAACTGAATTGAACTAAATTATCAAGGTTTGCTTTGGTTTAGGGTGGGTCTTTAGGATATGAATGCAGGAGAGTGAAATTAGCTCTAAAAACTATGTTTGTGAGAATTTAAACAAGAATAAGTAGAACAGACCAGCTCTCAAATGCTTAGGTGCACATGTGTCTCAGGTTTCTGGGATGTGTGTGAGTGTTTTGAGATATAACAGCTGTGTAAATCACCTCTGAGCATAACACACTCTTTTTTTATGAAGTGGGGGATGTTAAATAGTCAGTACATGATATTTTACCTTTGCGTGTGTCAATGTGCGCGCGTGTGTGTGTGTGTGCGCAGGCACATTTGAAATGGCATGTTGTTTGCTGTTTTTGTCACTCGGCTGTACTGAGAAGTGGATTTTCTCACATTTTTCATTCACCACCTTTGCAACTTCAATCGAAAAACAGGTGCACACACACATGAAGTGAAAACTTTGCAGATGAATTTGAATCTCAAGTCTAATGTTTGCTTTGACAACAGAAATCATATTTGCACATGTTTGGAACATTGTGATTAAGCAATGGAAAAATTAACTGTGAACTTTGGGAGTAGGAGATAAAACAGACTGATCAAAGGTTTAGAGAAAGAGAAAGTTGAGAGAAGCTAAAACTGGAATCCCTTTTATCTGGTGACATCTTTTTCACATACAGCAAGGAAAAGCCAAACCTATGTCTAATATGTAAGAAACTGAAGTAAGTAACTAGTAAACATATTCATAAAAATCCAGTCCCAATATGCATGCAGTAGTAATGCAGTAGTGGCAGATTCATTATCTAATAATAATAATAATTCCTGGTATTTCTTCTGCTTTGAGATTGTTTTTCTTTGATTGCTGGCTCTCATCAGTTTTACAGCTGTAGTTTTGTAGCTAGACAGCTAATTAAACTAACATTAGCTCCAAAAGCTGTTTTAAAATGCACTTTGCTTTCATTTTCCAGCTGGCTCTATAGAAGACGTAGCGTTAGAAGCATCACCCATATCCTCCTTTTTAAGCAATAAGTCGTCATTGTGAATGGCCCAAACATTGCGCCTACACCAGGGGTGTCGAATTCCAGGCCTTAAGGGCCTGGAAGAAGGGGCCCTGATGTGTGGAGTTTGCAGGTTCTCCTTTTGCCTGGATGGGCTATCTCCCTGAAAGGCGAACTTGGTCTCTGGCTTAGCGCTGAGATAGACTGGCCACCAGGGTGACGAGATTGTACCCCATCTTTCACGCTATGAAAGGAGAAATGGCTAAGAAAATGGATGGATGTATGCTGTGTGAAAAAATAAGCATACTCATAAGACAATGATTTTACTGTGATTTTGTCTATACTGTATATTGTACTATATGTTGTAAAAATGTTGCTGCAAGGATAATATAAACATTTCTTTTATACAACCTTCTCTATGCTAGATATAAAATCTAGGATCTAAAAAGGACATCCGATAGATTTCAAGTGTTCTTTTCGACCACACTGAGAAAAGACTAACATTTGAAGGGGTACTCCATGTAGAAATGTATGCTGGTGTTACGTTCCCCCCGAAGGGGTCTAGGCATATGAGTGAGGGGACCAGTAACAAATGAGTCCGGAATCAGAATGAAAAGGAAAACAGACAGAGTTGTTCTGTATTAATAGAACTTTATTACGAAATGGTACAGGTGGATTACAAACGACATTAACATTAACTTAAAGGGCCGGCAACGCCGTCTTACCAACAACGCCAAAGAAACAAAGAAAACGCTCGCAGCCACGAAAGGCAGGAAGACTACCAAACAAACACAATAAAAAAAGGAGGCACTTCCCACACTTCCTACCCTACTCCCCACCACGGGGAGACACTCTCAGGGCCCACAAGCCCGTCTGCTCACTGGTCAGAAAGAGGCTGTCTGTCCAACATCTAGCACCGAAACGCGTAGAGCCACCAAGGAAAAAAGCCACCCTGCTCACAGCTCATCCCCAGTTTAAATAGCCTCAGAGGATGATTGCTGACTGGAGTCAGGTGGCAAACGAGGCTAATCAGCAGCAGCTGTGTCCTGGGGAGAGAGGAGAGTGAGAGAGACAGAGAGGGGTAGGAGTGGCAAGAGGGGTGGAGGCGGGGAGAGTGGGCAAACACCCCACCCACACACTCCCACAGCCTCACAGAACGTAACAGCTGGGTTATAAACTTTCTTACCCTTTGTTCTGAATGCACAGCCTCCATGTGGGTGCATCTGATGCCAGAGAAAGCAATGGGAGAGCAATGAAAGCAAGGCAGTGCTGCCCATAGAGTTTGTGACTATAATTCAAATGTCACTGGGTGTTGAATTGGTGATGGTGGTGATGCTATAACCAGATTTGTACAAAAACAAAACAAATAAATAATACATGACATACATACCCTGTCATGCATTTATGACAGGGTATAAAAAAATAATACTAGAGCTACATCGCAACATGGTCATTAAGCCAAATAATGCTTTCCCAAGGTAACATACCTTGTGTTACTTTATCATCTTATACAAAAATAACTTCATCTGTGTGCCAAAAACTACAATTCAAGTTTGCTCTACTTTCCCAGCTTCTCACTTTCTCGTGTCCTTTCCCATTCTTGTTTGCAGCTTTTTCAGCTGTACAGTGACACGTTTAGTCTTTTGTTTTGAAGTGCAATCAAACACAACGCGCTGCAATGCCCGTAGATGTGTGAAGTCTGTGTGATGACAAAAGGCAATGATGTCAAGATGTGAATCACCTTCAACTGACATATGCATAAAGAAAAATATGGACACACAGGCTAGACACAGATATCAAGAGAAAGAACACCTACTCTCACGAGGGGAGTAAATTGGGTTTTTCCCCCCCTCCAGTTTCTATTCAACAGCTGGGGAACATCAGAGACAGGGACATTATTTTTTTTATTGAACGGTGGATCAGTCAGGAATGCAGCTCTGGGCCGTTACAATTATCAATGTGCTGACAGCTGCAACTACTGTCCTTTTATCAGATTTCAGAATCTGTCCTCTCTTTGTTTGAAGCATTTTAAATCTTAAAACTTAATAATCTTAAAACTTGAAATCATTAGATTCCCTTCATTTGTTTCCCCCACCTCATCCTATCTCCATATTTAACATGGTTTTTGTCAGTTTGTGACCCCTACTCTTTTTGCCACCTTGAATGTTGATTTATCTTTGGAGGAAGAACTCCCTTTGAATAGGAAAAGACCTCTAGCTGAACTGGGCACAGGGAAGGACAAGCCTCTACTGCAATCAGTTGAGGGGTGAAAGAAAAGAGACAGAAGTGAAGCACAGCATTAAACAGGAGAAAACACAAAGTACAGAAGTAAGTAGGCAAGTTAATGACATGCAATAAGGGAATAAAGCCACACAGTGAAAAAAAGATTGAAGCGCTCAGTGGATCGTAGAAACTCCCGAGCAGCTTGTGCCTGTAACAGCATAATTAAGGGATTAATCCATGATCCAACCCTTACTACAACCCTAATCTTAAAAGTAGAAAGGATATCTGTCTCTTGAATCCAAACAGAGCAGGATCCACATGAGAGATCTGATAGCTGAATGCTCCCCCTCTCATTCTACTTTCAGAATCTCTAGTTCATCCATCCATCCATTTTCTTCCGCTTATCTAATTCAGGTTTGGGGGGTGAGGGGCTGGAGCCTATCCCAGCTGCCATGGGGCGAAATGCTGGTTACACCCTGGACAAATCTCCAATCTGTTGCAATGGCTAACACAAAAAGTCAGACAACCATTTGCATGCACTATGGGCAATTTAGAATGGGATTAGGCTGTAGCTCAGGAGGTAGAGCAGGGCATCTACTGATCAGAAGGTTGGTGCTATCACTTTCTATTAGTTCTGGTGGATTATGCAATGTGATACTCAGAAGCAGTGCTGCTGTGCACCATCTATGCAAAGAGTGTGGCACAGGTGCTGTTTCAGGTCATCTCCTGAGTCGGCATCCTGAAAGAGATACTGACTGATCAGAGTACATTGTTCATGTCTGGCATACTAAAGGAACTGTATGAGTTATTGGGCATTAAATCTTTTCGGACGTCTACCACCCTCAGACTCATGGGCTGGTGGAGCAGCTGAGTCAGACGTTAAAGTCCATGATTCTCATAGAGCACCATTTTGTGTTGACTGCCACAAGGTGAATGAGGTGTGACAGTTTGATGCTTATCGCTTGGCACTGCTCGCTTTTTTACGACACTGGGTTTAACCAAGGGCTACTCCCAGATTCCCTTGACTGCAGAGTCCAAGGAAAAAATTGCCTGCTCCACTCCATATGGTGTGCACCAATTTGTCACACTTCCGTCTGGCTTGTTTGGAGCTCCGGCCACATTTCAACGCCTCATGGACCCAGTGCTGCGTCCTCATGCTGCATATGCTGCCGCCTAACTGGATGATGTTATCATCTACAGTGAGACCTGGGTGAAGCATGTGCAGCGGGTGGCCGTGGTCCTGGAGTCCCTGTGGAAGGCGAAGCTCACAGCCAACCCGAAGAAGTGTGCAGCTGGAGGCGGGCAAGTGCATACAAAGGTAGAGAAAATGGCCGCCATTGCATCCTGCCCATGTCACAAGGCCAAAAAGGAAGTGAGGCGGTTCCTGGGGCTGGCTGGCTACTACCAGTGATTTCGCGGACCTGACCAGACCCTTAACTGACTTGACCCAAAAGGATCTGGTCCAGTGGATGGAGGCGTGCCAGGTGTCGTTTGTGCAGGTGAAAAAAAAAACTTGCTCCCCACAGAGACTAACTTTTCCCACCCTGCAGACAAATGCCTCAAACAGAGGTCTGGGGCCCATTTTATCCAAGCAGGTAACAGGGACCACCTGATCCTTAGTAGTTAATATTACATCCAATTGCCTCGTGGCCTTATGACATCCTCTACACTATGCACTTGAACATATAACAGTGATGACCACCTCTTTCGTTGAATTTTGAGTGTTTTAATCAGCTTTGTTACATCTGTGGTGTTCCAGGTCAAAAGTGGTCACCATAGAAAGTTAAAACAGACTGGTCAATTGTGACCGGAACACTGAAGTAAGGGGGTGGGGGTGAACACAATAGGCAGGTTAAGAGTAATGAATAAGTACACAATAAGTTCTTATCTTAAAAGGTGCACTAGAATGTAAAGTGGATTGCAGAGGAGGTTAAAATTATTCATTAGTTTTTCCTGTGTCTGAGCTAGGATGAATACCAGGGGTGGTGGGAAGAAAAAGTCTCTCCTGTTTTCTTATTAAAATTGTGTAACACTGTCCTGGTAGTTATTTTGGCTGTTATTTTATAGTTATTTGGGCACAAGGTGTCCCAGGGTGTCACAGGTGTGAAAAATTGTGTGGTACATAAATTAAATGGTAAATGGACTGATTCTTATACTACACTTTTCTACTCTCCTGGAGCACTAAATGAGCTTTAACCCACTTAATAGAACCCCTGTTTAAATTTACAGGTAAAGGTAAATTAGGCTGGATTCAAAAGAAGGCTGGAGTGCTGACGGAACACACACTCTGATGACTTGAATCAGCAAGTGGAAGTGTTTGGCTCTAAAATTACAGTATCAGAGAAAGAAATGGCAGAATGAGTGAATGACGTCCTGACAGAAATTTGAGGATTAATATTTGTATAATATTTGTTCTTGCTGTTATCATTATTTCTTTGTGCCGATGAGATTCCGTAAAACAGAACGTAGAAATGATACAGATTCCAAAAAGCATTACTTTTTACTGCTATAGTTAACAAAATGAAAATGTGGTGGTCTGACACAGCAAAAAAAAAAAAACACTGTAAAGAATGCTAATGGTGTGAAATGGTCTTAACCCTTTCCCAAAACAACGTATTATTCAATAAAAAAATCAGTCAGTACACAGGGATGCACCAAAAGTAACTGCTTTGTATCCAGGGTATTGCATTGTTGTCAGCTAACTGGCAGGAAAAAAAGGAACAGGTGCAACTGTAAGAAAAGATATAACACCTGGAACAGCAAAATATGAAAATGCACAGATACATAAATCTGCAATTTCCCTGTGTTGTTTGTGTGTGTGTGTGTGTGTGTGTGTGTGAGAGAGAGAGAGAGCGAGAGAGAGGGAGAGAGAGAGAGAGAGAGAGAGAGAGAGAGTGTGTGTGTCTGTGTATGTAACTTTGTCATGAAATTCACCACACTGAAGCCACAATGCCACCCAGGTCAGATTCACTTGTTCTTAATGCAGACATTCACACCGGCCACGTAATTTAGCTGGACAGCATTATTTTTTTGAACCATGCTTGATTTTTCAGATTTCTCAGATGAGAATAAACAGATGCGACCAATCAGATCACTGCATTTGCCAACACATGAGCTCATAGCTCAAAAGTTGCACTGGTATGGAATATACAATGATATGGAAATAGTAAATTAATACCTCGGATACACTGCTAGACACTGCACCGGGTCAATCAGCTCTCTGAAATTATTTCTCTATCTCCTCAAACAAGGTCCCAACTCTGCCAACAAGATTTCAAACTGCCCCACTGACATCCTGAAACATGTGCGAAAGTAGTTGAGATACAGCTTCAACTCCTGGATCAAACAAAGGAATTCTCCCTGCAGCTGCCTTCTTGTGAGAGTGGATAAACCCACAATCTCCTTTTCTTCCTGTTTAGAAACATCAGGACCACCTCAGAATTGCTTGATGTTGATTGAATCTGTCATGGTTTGGCATGGCAGACCGTGGGGATGTGGGGAAGGAGGACCCAGGCGCGGTGCTCTGTGTATCCGGTTGTTCAGTCTGATGTCACTAGCCGTGTCTGGACCTAAACTCCGCTGCAGGTCCATATATCAAACGATCACTATGGCATTACTGAGAGTTGAAAAACTGTCTAAAGTCTTTCATCTTTAATAAATCGATCAGCGTTCTGCTCTACCAGGTGTAACAATTGAGTTTAGCATCCAGGCATCCATGAAAACGGAATTTATGACATTTAACGGAGTTAGAAGTTAGCTGGGAGTTAGCTCGCTAGCTTCTATCTAAATACAATATAGCATGTCCTGACTGTGGGGTTTTGGAAACAAATTAAAACGTACAGCTCTGTTATCACTTCCAGCATAAATGAAGACAGAAAACTAAAAAGCAGTGACATTTGTAGGGTTACTGAAGTTGGGCTAGCTGGTATATAATGATGTGCTACGTGACCGCTAGCGACACAGCTATGTTAGCATAATATAAACAAGCTAACTTCTTTTCCACTCGATAAAAGTTAACGTGAGTGTTCTTGGTGGTCAGGAACAAATGCAATCGCATGGCAGGATGCTGTAAAAGGACCAAACTTCAGCCAGGAGAACAACTGAGATAATCCATCCATAATACGAGGTTAGTCATTCATATACTGCTGCATGGGCTGGGCTGTAGTTACATCCTAAGGTTTTAAAAACTGAGCTTAAATAAATGATTAGCGGTAGTAAAAGCCGAGAGAGGGCAACAGTGATCACTGACTGTTTTAGGAGCTTTTTGAGATCAAATAGAAGAACATACATAACATTAAACATGTTAACAACACAAAAGCCATATTAAACGCAGACTACTTTAGGCCCGGAAGTAGGATTCGTCGCGTCATCACTGAACAACCGGATAAACAGTGCGTTTATTTACAGTGTCTGGAAATAACAACAATAAATCCCCGTGGTTTCCCCTGACTCCCGTGTGACAGCAACACCAAATATACATACAATAATAATATAATTCATAACTGCTCAGGGATCCTGGGTCAATCCGACCCAGCTGACAGAATCTTGTTTTGTGAGGGAAAATTTTCCATAAAACGTGACACATTCTGTGTTATGTTACATGAGAGATTCAGATCTGGAAAATGTGGGATTTTGTGTCGTTTTTTCACACATGCTTGGTGTATAATGGCTTCTACACTGGGAGCATCTGTTGGCTTATGTGAGTGTATGGGGTGTAAAAGATGAGTATGACTGTGTGAAATCTAGAATGCTTTTGAAATTGAGGGGGCAGTTCTGGCATGAAGACCCAACTGATTGTCAACAGTGCTCATCCACAGCTTCCCTGCAAAACCATCAACGTCTAATATGAAGATAAAATTGAGGGAGATACAGCAGTGAAAAGGTGAGTAGGAGGGGTAGCTACTTCTAAATGAGCAAATGTTGCAATGACTTGCTATAAATGACACTGACCACAACTGTCAAAGGTGTCAAATTTACAGCTGTCAGATGTAGCTCAACACAGTTACATTTCACAGATGGAGGTATAAACATGTTGTACTTACTGAGTTAAATGTAGAAGAGGCAGGCAAATAAAGCTTAACAAACACAAATAAACAAAAAACTTTTTTGGTAATACTATTCTGCATTGTAATTGTCAACAATAAGCCTGTGTTACAGAGGAAATACCATCAGTGTAATTGTGCGATTTACCTAATCAGTATACACTACCTATAGCTATATAAATATTCACCTTTGTGGTTTATTGAGGGATCCTGTGGGTCCTGTGAGTTGCAAATTGGAGTTTCCATGACTGATGTGTTTGCAGATTTGATAGGCTTAGATCTGATGCCTCAACAAAGTACTTCTAAAATGTAATGCAGACACTGGTCCATTGATTTTATATATATATATTTTTTTCTTTTCTTTCTTTTAGGAGCCAAAGCCAGAGTTAGTTTATTGTATCAGTCCAAAAGGGAATGAATCTGGATGCAGCAACGAGGTGCTTCAGCTGGCCATGCTGGAACAGTGGAGTGGCACTACAAGGGTGTGCAGTAGCCAGATATCCCATCTGCTCACACTGGACTTGATCCCTGTATGGTTGACAGACTGCTGCACAGCACTGATGAGGTTTTTGTATGTGTTGATATTTTAATGACTAGACTCAAAAGATCAGAGGAAGGAGGATGACTTTGAACACGATTCACTCTTGTATTTCAGTTATTTCAGATCAAATTTGTTGTCCTTGCTGTCTTCATTTGATTAAAGGAACTGTGCAGTATCTTTACATTGGTCTACTTTTGCTAATTTTAGTGAAAGAATCCTTAATGTATAATATATATTGAACACTGTCACATCTGTAATATTAGAATACGGCTATTTTTTATATTTATTAGGGATGCAACGATGGGGTGTGAAATCAATGAATAGTGGGAACACATATTCATTGTGTTCCCACTAGTGCTGTCAGCGTTAATCCCGTTAAAATGATGTTAACGCCATAACGCGGCAAATCTCCCTTAACGAGTTACCACGGATCGCCCGTGCGTGGGGCTGGATGGCGTCAAGACGTTAACGAGCTAACTGCGCTAATGCACTAAAATGGTAAATAAATGGTAAATGGCCTGTATTTATATAGCGCTTTACTAGTCCCTAACGGTGTGTTCACACCGAACGCGATGGGCGCGTGAAAAAAGCCCCAAACGCCCCTAACTTGACGCGTGCACATTCGCACCTCTACGCGTGTTCAAGAAAAATCCATCGCGCCCCAAAATATCATATTTTAACGCGCGTGAACCGGAAATGTGGGAGGGATGTGGGAGGAAGTTTTGCAAGACCGGTATCTTTGCAAGATGGCAGGTGTCGAGCTAGCGCTTGAGGAGAGAGTCTCCCTTCTCTATTTACTGTGGAGAGCAGAGCAGCGGCGTAAAAGACGTCCTCGCCGTACCTGGGTCCATCAGGTCCTCGAGACGCGTGAGCAGTTTGGTGAGTTTCACCATTTGCTACAGGAGCTGCGCCTGGATGACGGCAGATTCCAGCGATATCATCGTCTGTCACTCGGCCAGTTTGAGGACCTGCTTTCCCGCGTCGGTCCCAGAATTGCCCGCCTAGACACCAATTACAGGCGCTCAATCCCACCAGCAGAGCGCCTGTCCATCTGCCTGAGGTTAGTAAAAGTGTTTAATACGGTAGTCCTTTATTGATACCTGTGCTAATATATGCTAAACCATCCATTTATACACTGCTAACATGGATGTGCTATGCTAACAGTGAATGCTGTCGGCGTTTACTGATAGCATAGCACATCCATGTTAGCAGTGTATACTAACATGGATGTGCTATGCTAACAGTGAATGCTCTCGGTGTTTACCGATAGCAAACTGGTACGAGACGACTTCATAATATTTGTAGTGATACTCAGACGGTCTCATCAAGTCCCGATTTAATTCGATTTATGCTGTTATCAGTGTTTGAATGATAGCATGGCTGTGGTGTCATAGCAGAGGTGGGACCAAGTCATTGTTTTGCAAGTCTCAAGTAAGTCTCAAGTCTTTATCCTCAAGTCTCAAGTCAAGTCTCAAGTAATGTCAGGCAAGTCAGAGTCGAGTCTCAAGTCACTGGTGTAAAAGTCCGAGTCAAGTCACAAGTCTGAAACTTTGAATTTCAAGTCCTTTCGAGTCTTTAAAAAAAACAAACGAAAAAATAATGTTGCAGTTATATGCTAAATGTAAATATTAGACCATGTAATTTTAAAATCTGTGTTTTTCTCAACACATGACAAAATAGTGAACTTAGAAAATATACACAAATTGTGAAATTGCACCTCTTTAAAATGCAGCTCAATTAAACCTAGCTCCAAGAATAATTTTCACCGACAGTTCTGAGATACGCTGCATGTTATTCTTGGATGCGGTTGTAGGACCAGCTTTAAAATCGCATGACAAAAATATCATACACATTAAAAAAAACTGTATCACCAACGTAGCCTGGAAAACATTTGCTAGTTAGATGAAGTCAGCTATCTCATCTTAGCATATTTATATGCATATTTATAATCATACGGTTCTTGGAGTGAGTGCATACACTCATGAAGTTTAGTAACTTCCGGTCACTGCAACAAGCCCAGGTACAGTTTACCGACGGATGGGTGCAGGACCTTGAAATGCACCGTGTAGAACGAAAGACCATCGTACGTATCATAAGTTTACCAGTCTCACAAATCGTCTTCATAAATACACATTCGTTAACCGTTTATTAATATAACCTTTGAGCTCAACGGTAATTAATTAGTAGTGGAAATAATTTCTGGTAGCATCACAGAAATGTAGCAGTGACAATAATATTGTATGCTGTAATCGTACTGGGCAATTAGTGATACAAAAAACCTGTTTTATCCTGTGAATAAAAGTATGTGTTTTTGTCAATGTACCATAATAACAGAAGCGAAACGCAATATTGTGTCAGGACAATTTACTATTTATGCACAATAAATAAAGGAGCATAGCGCGACAATTTCTGTTCAGCGCCAGACTTGCTTGTAACCTATATCACCAATTATGTTAAGAAAAATGACGCATTAACTACAACAGCAGACTGACCTTTGTGTAAATGCTTGGAGCAGACTAACCTGTGAGCTGGAGTGTTCTAGGACGTTATATTTGATCTTTGAATGGCTGCAATCCAGTCGCCTCTTTGTTACTTCGGAAACATGGCTTGAACAATTTCTCTTCAACGACGTAATCCGATAACAACCGATCTCTTTACCCGTCGGCTTCCCGTGGCTGTCATGCGACCGGCTATTGCAGTTAATAACACAACAGCTTCTTGACATTTTTGTGTTTCTTTTTATCGCTGTGTGACTGATTTTAATTGAAAGCCTGCGTGCGCTAGTACCGCTTGCCACGAGTTCCCAGAATCCTTTGCGGTTCTACCCGTGAATGACGTCACATTTTCAATCTCCATATAATATGCATGTTAAATTTTATATTTGGGGTAAAATATCAAGTCTTTTCAAGTAAACCGGTTCAAGTCCAATTCAAGTCCCAAGTCATTGGTGTAAAAGTCCAAGTCAAGTCACAAGTCTTAGAACATTTTTTCAAGTCAAGTCTAAAGTCATAAAATTAATGACTCGAGTCTGACTCGAGTCCAAGTCATGTGACTCGAGTCCACACCTCTGTGTCATAGGTATGCTCTCGGTGTTTGCTGATATCAAACTTGTACTAGGACCAATGTGGGTTAATCTTTGTAGTGATACTCACTCCTTTTTTCATTTAGACCTGGTTTAATTCTGGGATAGTTGAATATTTGTTTATGATCACGGCAGATTGTTCTAGATTATATCAAATATATATCATGTAATTATCCTTATAATTACAAAATGTTTTATGTAAGATTTATGTTTTGTAATTTTGTAATTTCTATAATGTATTTTGTAACTGCAGTACACATAATAGGCAAGGCAAGGCAAGTTTATTTGTATAGCACAATTCAACAACAAGGTGATTCAAAGTGCTTTACAGAGACATTAGAAACAAGAACAAATAAAAAGCATGATTTAAAATTGATTAAAACAAGCAAATAAACTAACTAACTAATTAACTAACAAACAAACAAACAAACAAACAAAACAGTATATAAAATCAAAACAGATAAAATCAGAACGGTAGATAAAATCAGTAGTTAAATGTAAGTTTTGAAATTTAAGCTTAAAAGTGTGGATTTGGTGCTTTATTCAAATGCAGCTGAGAACAGGTGAGTCTTCAACCTGGATTTAAATAAACTGAGTGTTTCAGCTGATCTGAGGCTTTCTGGGAGTTTGTTCCAGATATAAGGAGCATAAAAGCTGAATGCAGCTTCTCCGTGTCTGGTTCTGACTCTGGGAACTGATAAAAGACCGGATCCAGATGACCTGAGGGATCTGGAAGGTTCATACTGGGTCAGGAGGTCATTGATGTATTTTGGTCCTAAACCATTCAGAGCTTTATAGACCAGCATCAGAACTTTAAAGTCTATCCTCTGACGGACAGGCAGCCAGTGTAAAGACCTCAGAGCTGGACTGATGTGGTCCACTTTTTTGGTCTTAGTGAGGACTCGAGCAGCAGAGTTCTGAATGAGCTGTAGTTGTCTGACTGATTTTTTAGGTAGACCTGTAAAGATGCTGTTACAGTAATCAAGCCTACTAAAGATGAATGCATGGACTAGTTTTTCCAGGTCCTGTTGAGACATCAGATCTTTTATCCTTGAAATATTCTTGAGGTGATAGTAAGCTGACTTTGTTATTGTCTTAATGTGTTTTTCTAAGTTTAGGTCTGCATCCATCACTACACCCAAATTTCTCGCCTGGTTTGTGGTTTTTAGATGTATAGATTGAAGTTCTCTGGTGACCTGTAATCGTTTTTCTTTGGCGCCAAAGACTATTACCTCAGTTTTGTTTTTGTTTAGCTGGAGAAAATTGTGGCACAACCAGTCATTGATTTCCTCAATGCATTTACCAAGAGCCTGTACAGGGCCTCGGTCTCCTGGTGACATTGTGATATATATTTGTGTGTCATCTGCATAGCTGTGATAGTTTATTTTGTTGTTTATAATCTGTGCCAGTGGGAGCATGTAGATGTTAAACAGAAGGGGTCCCAAGATGGAACCTTGGGGAACTCCACATGTGATACTTGTCTGTTCAGATGTGAAGTTACCTATTGATACAAAGTATTTCCTGTTTTCTAAGTATGTTTTGAACCAGTTTAGTACAGTTCCTGAAAGACCTGTCCAGTTCTCCAGTCGTTTGAGTAATATGTTGTGGTCAACTGTATCAAATGCTGCACTGAGATCCAGTAAAACTAGGACTGACATTTTTCCACTGTCTGTATTCAGACATATGTCATTAAACACTTTGGTCAGAGCGGTTTCAGTGCTGTGGTTCTGTCTAAAACCTGACTGGAAGGCATCGTAGCAATTATTCTGTTTTAAGAAGTAACTGAGCTGTTGAGAAACTGCTTTTTCAATGATCTTACTTAAAAATGGGAGATTTGAGATCGGCCTGTAGTTGTTCATTTGTGTCTTGTCAAGATTGTCCTTTTTCAGTATAGGTTTGATTACAGCAGTTTTTAGTGATTCTGGAAACACACCTGATAATAAAGAAAAGTTGACGATCTGTAACAGGTCTGACTCTAAAGTCTTTGAGACCTTTTTGAAAAAACTTGTTGGCAGGACATCTAAACAGCAGGAGGAGGAGTTCAGTTTACCTAAGATGTCCTCCAGGTCTTTGCTGTTAATAGGGTGAAACTGTTTCATGGTGTTTAAACATTTTTTTGGTGGACACAGTACATATCCTGGATCTGCTGTTGATGTACCAATTGCTTGTCTAATTTTTTGGATTTTTTCTGTGAAGAATTTGGCAAAGTCATTGCAGGCCATGGTCGAATGAAGTTCAGCTGCCACTGACACAGGAGGGTTTGTTAGCCTGTCAACTGTAGAAAATAAGACCCGAGCATTATGGCTGTTTTTAGTGATGATGTCAGAGAAGTAGGACCTCCTTGCATTCCTCAGTTGTAAATTATAATTGTGAAGTTTCTCTTTATAAATGTCATAATGAACCTGGAGGTTTGTTTTTCTCCATCTGCGCTCAGCTTTCCTACACTCTCTTTTTTCATTTTTCACCAGTGTGGAGTTTCTCCATGGAGACTTTTTCCTTCCAGAGATAACCTTCACCTTAATGGGAGCAATAGTGTCCATTACATTTAACATGTTAGCATTGAAGCTATTGACGAGCTCATTGACTGACCCTCTGGACAGGTCAGGTGTTAATGGGAAGACCTGGTTAAAAATTGCACTACTGTGTTCAGTTATACACCGTTTTGTGATCACTGTTGTTGATATATTTGTGTGGGCTGAGATTTTACTTTCAAAGAAAACACAGTAATGATCAGACAGGCCCACATCAGACACAGTAACCGTTGAAATGCTCAGGCCTTTGGAGATCAGTAGGTCAAGAGTGTGTCCTCTATTATGTGTGGCCTCTGTTACATGCTGAGTCAGCCCAAAGTTGCCCAGAGTGTTACTCAGGTCTTTAGTCCCTTTGTCCTGAGGGTTGTCCACATGAATGTTAAAATCCCCAACAATAATTACACAGTCAAAATCAACACAGATCACAGACAGCAGTTCACTGAGGTCATTAAAAAAGTCTGTGCAGTATTTGGGAGGCCTGTAAACATTAAGAAACACAACTTTGGATGGGGCCTTCAGCTGTAAAGCCACATATTCAAAAGACTGAAAACTTCCAGGAGATAGCTGCTTATATTGAAATGATTCATTAAATAAGACAGCAACCCCTCCTCCTCTCCTGCTCACCCTGGCCTCACTGATAAAACTGTAGTTAGGAGGGGTCGTCTCGATGAGAACAGCTCCACTGTTACTTTGGTCCAACCAAGTTTCAGTTAAAAACATAAAATCAAGGCTGTGCTCAGTGATTAAATCATTAATTAAAAATGTTTTCCCAGCTAAAGATCTAAAGTTTAATAAAGCCAACTTAAGTGTTTTAGAGGTATTACTTGTCCCCTCGTGTTTGGGAGCAGTCTGTGGCACACAAGGTATGTTTACTATGTTTAAAGATCTTTTAGAGTGCAGCTCTCTGTGTTTTGACCAGGCCACATGTCTCCTGTCACCTAAAAGTACAGAAATTTTAAAACCTTCTAGTAAACAGGGTCCCAGCTTCTCCTGGGAAAAGTCACCACTGCCATAATCCTCACAGCCCGGACCCTTCACACATCACACATCAGACTGCGGAGACAGGGCATGAAGAGGAACTAAGGGGGGCGAGGCTGGGCAATGTGACTTCGATTGCTCTGTTGAGGGTGGGGCTCGATGGCGAACCTTTGGCCGCTCTGGTGGGGGGTTTATGGGGGACAAAAAGGGATTGGGACGGGGGGTAGATCTGAGCCCAGCATTGACCCGCTCCATCATCTCCTCAGTGAATTTCAGGTGTGGGGAGGAGGGAGAAAGGGAGGGGGAGGAGGGTGATGGCCTGTCAGGGGTTTGGGGGACTGGGGAAGGTCGTGGTCCCTTGTCCTGGTCGTTGGTGTTGTTGAGAGAGTTGGAGGCAAATAGGGACCCCTCTTCTTGCCTTAGATGTCTCTCCTTTCTGAGGCTCTTCCTCAGATGCCTTAGATGTCTCTCTTTTCTGAGGCTCTTCCCGGGTGGGGGCAAATGGAGCTCCTCCTCAAGGTTTCTGCTGGGCTTTGTCTGTTCTTGGAGTACTGTTTGTGCCTCTTTATGAGATAACTCCTCGTTTATCTCAGCCTTGGCACCAAGCACAGATGGATGACGTATGGAATAAAACAAGTTGGAGGTGAACAGTTTCACCCCTGACTTGTTAAAATTAAATCCATTTGCTTTGAACAGATGCCTGCGTTCCCAAAAAATATTAAAGTTGTCGATAAAATGCACTGAGTGGTCAGCACATGCTGATATAAGCCATTTATTCAGTGTAAACAACCTGCTGAATCTCTCGTCTCCTCCTCTGACCGGCGGTACAGGTCCACTGATGAATACAGCTGCATTCAGAGAGTTTACAGTATTTAATAATCCAGTAAAGTCCCGTTTCAGAACCTCCGACTGTTGTTTGGACACATCGTTTGACCCTGTATGCAGAACAATGTTTGTCACAGTTGGATATTCATCATCAATTTGAAGAATTCTCTCCTTCAGGTTGTTGACCATATCCTTAGGAAAGCAGAGGACTTTAGTGTTCTTACCGCACATCCTTTGTACATCCTTTACGGCAGAGTCACCCACAATCAGAGTTTCAGGCCTAGCCTTTAGCTTTCCCTGTGGTCTTTTGCTATTCAACAGATTTTCAGACCTTACTTCGCTGCTTTTAGATGGATGGTTGTCCGATATAGATCCAGGGTCCTTTGATAGTGGAGCAAATCTGTTCTGCAGTTTCACATTCAGTTGTTTTGGAGGTTTGTTGTTATTCTTCCTATTCACGGTTGTCCAGTCCTGTTTCCTCCCGTATACAGGGGTAGAAGAGCTTCTCTGTCTCATAGGAAGTGAAAGCCAGTCGGTTTCAGAGATTTCAGCTCGCTGTGCCCTGCCTGTGGTATGTCCTCCCCCTTCCAGGAGACATGATTTATGTCTTGGTTTTGCACCAAGACAGTCCAAGGGGGGATTATCACTTGAGGATTTATAATAATGCACAGAGTCTACTTTCTTGGTCATGTTATCTGTGCTCCTTAGCTGTGTACTAGCTTGCTCATCGCCATTGTTTTGAATCAAAGGCAAGGTTGTTTCATTACCACACAGTCCATTTACCTCCACGTTTACTTCTAAGCGATGAATTTTTGTCTCCAGTACTGCAATCTTCTGCAGGAGGCTGTGGTAGTCATCTGTGGAGAGGGAAGGCATCTTGTTGCTAGTTAGCCTAGCGGTTAGCCCCTTTCCAGGCTATTGAGGCTGCTCGGTGCCCAGACGCTGTAATCAGGCTTCAGCTGTGTCTAGGCCACAGACACACGGAGCGCTGAGGATAAGGTAACTATAAAAATGTTGCTGTTTCTGTTAAGAACACTTTAGTCCTAATGATCTATGAGTGTCCAGAAGCTATCGCAGGTAAGCTCATAAGGAAAAAAGGGAAAAAATCAGCATAAAAATCAATAAAATCAATAAAAGAAGCAAAGCATTAAAGAGCAAAGAGATGAAGCGTCCACACTCACAAAAGGGGAGGAGAAAGATACTCATTTTAAACACTGTTGTCCAGGTTCCTTGCCACCGGGGACTCCTTCAGGACCATCGCGTTCAGTTTTCGAGTCGGTGTGTCCACGGTGAGCCAGATCATCCCCCAGGTAGCGACGGCCATCTGGGACTGTCTAGTGGACGATTTCATGGCTGTGCCTTCAACTGAAGACTGGCGGTCCATCGCAGAGGGATTCCAGGAGCGCTGGAACTTCCCTCTCTGCTGTGGAGCTCTGGATGGGAAGCACGTCCAGACGAAGGCACCCCCCAACTCAGGATCCATGTTCCACAACTACAAGGGAACTTTTTCCATTGTTCTCCTTGCGGTTGTGGATGCAGAGCATCGCTTCCGCGTCATTGATGTTGGGGGGTACGGGAGGACCAGCGACGGTGGTATTCTGGCCAACTCCACCTTTGGTCAGGCTCTTCGGGCTGGGACTCTCCATCTGCCTCCTGACCAGCCTCTACCTGTTGGAGAACACCGTGGAGCCCAGCCCCATGTCTTTGTGGCTGATGAAGCGTTCCCGCTGCGGCGTGAGCTCATGAGACCTTTCCCTGGACGCCTCCTCCCTTTAGAGAAGAGTGTCTTTAACTATCGCCTTTCCAGGGCCCGGATGATAGTGGAGGGTGCCTTCGGTATCCTCTCCTCACAGTGGAGGTTGTATCGGCGCGCCATAGAACTCCGTCCTGAAATTGCGGAGAAGTGTGTGAAGGCAACGTGTGTTCTCCACAACTTTCTGCGCTGTGTGGACGAGAGAGGGGCACCTGCTGTGAGAGGTGTGGCGCCTGCTGTGGTGGAGCCGTTGCAAGACCTGGGTCGTATGGCAGCAAACAACTCCTCCAGAGAGGCTGTCCTGGTGAGGGAGAAGTTCATGGCTCACTTCTCGGCAGAGGGAGCCGTGTCTTGGCAACCAAAGGAGTAGCCTGTTTGAAGTCTGAACGACTTCCCCACAACGGCTCTTTTAAGAGCCACCCACAAACCTCTAAAGAGTGTTCCTGTGTTTTTAACATTTTCTTAATAAATGGAGCTCTACTCCAAAATAAACTAACCTCTTTTTACTCTGCAACTTGTCTTCACTATGTTCCTATATACAGTGTGGTGCAAAAGTTTGGGCAACCTTATTAATAGTCATTATTTTCCTGTATGAATCGCTGTTACAGTAAAAAATGTCACTTACATATATCATATAGGAGACACACACATTGATATACACTACATATTTATGTTATTTCTCTTTTTTTGTGTTGCCAATTTATGCACCTGCTTGCTTTAGTTTAAACAGTTATTGCACATGTAGCCCAGCTAGAAAAAAAGAGCAGTGGAAAGTAGTTTTTTTTTTCATGTATAATGTAAAGAATTTAGTCATTTCTTTTTTCTTTTATGTTTAAAGGAAGATGTGGACCAATAAGATTATCTGTTGTCATTTAACTTGGCCAATCAGCAATGAGCTCCCAGTGACCCTTGCTGTTGACCTTGATCACATGATTTCCTGTGTTGCCATTTCGTTCCTGTTCATATAATGCCATGTGCCAGAGAAACTAATGTTCCCGAAGTCGAATCGCTAGGAGTTAAAAGCAAGTCTGCTGCAGTTGTTTTTGGTTGTTCAGAGTTTCACCCTGTCAACGGTGAGTACGAAAAGTGGGGAAAACCTAATTTGTTAAGGATGAAAAGGGCAGACTTAACGGGACGGCGAGTCCGCTAGCCGCTAAGCTAACTGCTAGCGCTCACGCTAGCAGAATTTGACTGTGTTCTGTGTGTGAAATGGCTAGTGACTGCAATCATATTACGTTTAAGAAAAAAAACAAAAGAAATGGTGCTAATCAGTTTTATGTTTAACAAGTTAATCCAATTGTACGCCGATTCTCAGATTTTCAGTTGTGTTCTTTGAGTTGGTTATAATGCACAAGTCTGGTGAGCTACTGTGAGTTGCTGACTGCAGCTACAGTGTTAACTATAGAAGCTGTGTTTTTTTTGAGAACATTGTCAGCCGTCAGGTTGATAAAATTATAGCTCATCTAAGAGGATATGATGCTGCAGTGATATAATTTTGTTGTACAACAGAGCTAGCTGAATTAAGATATAGAGTTACACTAATACTTATTGTTCATTTTTGAATGTTTTAAGTAAGTGTGGCTGTTTCACAACAGTGAATGTGACTATATGGACCTGTGACCTGTTTATAGGTCAGGTTTTTTTTTGTTATCTGGTAAAAGGATGATTCGACAGACGGACCCAGTCTGAAGCAAGCCCCATCGAGGAGCAGTGATTCCACAGTTCCAGTTAACTGGATGGCGAGCCAACCCGAAATTGAAAAGGATTTGCCAAGGTTTTATTGAAGCCAAAGTTTCGTTCCCATTGAAGCTTCAGATACCTGCAGGACTACGAACTTTCTTCCTTCATCGGAGTGTGGTAGGACAAACATTAAACAAACTGAACGGGCCCCAACGATCCATCAGTTATCAGACATTATCCACTCATATAATTGACTCAGAGAAAGCTGTATGCGCGCACTTTTATTTAGTTTGTTATTTTGGGGGAAATATTTTGTATTTTATTTTATTGTTTTTTCATTACATTGTTGCAGCTGCTGTGTGTCAAATATAACAAATTTGTGAACAGTATATTGTGGTGTGGTCTCTTCTTATTGGTGTTTATACCTTGGGCTCCTGCCGATCCTAGATCTTCTGATACTGGCTAGTGGGAGTTCGGTCATTCTTAATAATAATTCATAAGTTGGGTTACACACACTTTCTGTAAATCCAGTGAACTGCATTTCACTTCTCAAATATCACTATGTGTCTCCTATATGATGTATTTAACTGACAATTTTTATTGAGACAACCAACAATTTGTACAGGAAAATAATTACTTTTCACAATGTTGCACAAACTTATGCATCCCACTGTATTATGTTTTGTTATTAGTGTAATATGAAATAAATTCTACTTTTGTCAAGTCGGGTGCCAATATTTGCTGTGTAGTAGAACAAAGACATTTGTCATTATAAATGTTTATTTGATAAAATATATAAATTCAGTAACAAAAGGACATAACATAAATATATGAAATCTAACTATTTACAGACAGACAGGAATAAAAAGGACCCAGCTTGGAGTGGAAGAGCCTCAGGGAGAAGGAGGAGAAACATAAGAACATTGTTTCTTCCCTGGAGACCTGCTGCCTCATCAGAAAACTACTGATCATTAGGGTCCAATGTTTCCAAATTTAGCACAGCTGTGCTATTTTCAAAAACTGATTTAGAAATTTGGAATTTCACGAATTCTCGTGTCTGAGGCGGCATGCTCTCCAGAGCAGGAACAAGGCTGAGGAGAAAATATTCTGTTGCAGACGGGCGTGGCCTCTTTAGGCACTCCAGGATAGCCAGCTCCACCGCCGATGGACCGTCCTGGGACCCTTCCCTCGCCCGCCTTCGAGCTGTCCTCCTCTGTGGGCCTGTAAAACACAGCACAAAACACCACAAAGAAATGAGAAGGCTGCTACTAGATTTTCATTTTCAAAATTGAAGAAAACACAGACCAACACAGAGAGACTGAGGAGGAGCTTCTTCCCGCAGGCGATACGGTCTCTCAATCACACCACCACACAGTACTGACCCACACATATGGTTCTTACACACACACTGGACTTTCTGGACTTTGGTTTTGCACAACACTGGTCACTATATTCTTCATTTCTGGTTAATACTTGTACAGCTGCTGTTACTGTGTATATATTTATTTATATTTAGATTTCTTCATACATTCTTATATAGTTCTATATTGTGTATTGTGTATTTTGTTGTACAGTTATTTTATTTTCAACTTTAATTTATATATTTATCTTTATCTTATTCTTCCCAGTTAAATTTACCCTTCATTCTAATTTGTGTTGTACAGTTATTTCATTTTTAACCTTAATTTATATTTTATTCCTTCCTAGTTAAATTTACCCTTTTTAATTTTTCATATTTATTTCCTATCTTATTCATAGCCTTTTCCTTTTTTGTTTTCTTTAGGTCACGAGCAGTTGTCCAAGCATTTCACTACATATCGAACTGTGTATGACTGTGTACGTGACAAATAAAATTTGAATTTGAATTTTGAATTTGAAAACCAGGATATGAACAGATTGGTTGTAGATATTTAGTAAAGGTGATCACAAGGGGATTCAAGCAAGTGAAAAGCTATCAGTGCTTGATGTTCATACCTGTGGGTGCAGCAGCAGGAGTGGAGGGACCAGGGACTGGGGAGTCAGGAGAAGCAACAGGGGAGGACTCTGCTGCATGATTACTTGACTCTATCAAGACAATATTAAATGTTAACAGGTCGAAGACAATAGTCATAGAGAATATTATATTATTATATACTTATTATTATATACAGTGGTCTCTCGTTTATTGCAGCACATGAACAGTAGTCACAGTTCTCACAAGTTGATTCTCAAAGTGCAAACCAAGTCAATTTTAAAACGTAAAAGTATGCCGCGCTTTTTCTCCGTCTGCGGCGCCACTTTTGTGCGCCTTTTTCGCTCCCGGTGCAGGTGCCTATTTCCGAATGAGGGTCATAGTTATGAGTGTTTTTGTGCTGTTTTTTTCTATTTGAAGTGATGGTTATCAAAACCAAACATGATAAGTTTGGCAAGCGCAGGAGACATGACATGGAGGAGATTTGTCATTTCGGCTGCAGAATACAATGCGCATTGTTGAAAGCTGTACGGTGCAATAAAAAAAAAATCAGCGAAAAGGCGAGGCAGTGACGGATGAACAGTGGGACTACTGTATACTGTTTATTAATAAACAAAATATATTCCTGTATGACAACACGCATTAATTAACTGCCTACATTAATTCATTGTAAACATACCTTCTGACTGACACTCCCCTGCTGCCTCTTCGGGCTGTCCCTGGTCCTCGGGGGAGAAGTTCTCCATGGTCCGCACCATATTTCCGCTAGTCTCCCGCGGGGTGAGGAAGGGGTCCAGAAACCCCATGACCGCGAAGAACTTCCATCTCCTCCCCGATCCTGCTGCCGACCCACTCCTCTTCTCCTTCTCTGCCCTCTTCTCCTTATTATAGGTGTCCCTGAGGCTCTTCCACTTTCACCTGCAGATGTCCTCTGAATAAACGCATTATCTGGTTAGCGGAAAGGTATTAGTGTGTGAATGTGTGTGTGAATGGGTGGATGACTGGATATGTAAAGTGCTTTGGGGTCCTTAGGGACTAGTAAAGCGCTATATACACTGAACAAAAATATAAACGCAACACTTTTGTTTTTGCTCCCATTCCCCATGGGATGGACGTAGAGACCTAATATTCATTCCAGATACACAATATAACCATCCCTCCCAAACAGTGGTCACAAATCAGTCCAAATGTGTGGTAGTGGGCACATCTGCTATATTGAGATAATCCATCCCACCTCACAGGTGTGCCACATCAGGATGCTGATCTGACATCATGAGTAGTGCACAGGTGTACCTCAGACTGCCCACAACAAAAGGCCACCCTGGAATTTGCAGTTTTGTCTCACAGCAAAATGCCACAGATCCCACAAGCAATGAGGGAGCGTGCAATTGGCATGCTGACAGCAGGAATGTCAACCAGATCTGTCGCCCGTGCATTGAATGTTCATTTCTCAACCATAAGCCGTCTCCACAGGCGTTTCAGAGAATATGGCAGCACATCCAACCGGCCTCACAACCGCAGACCTCGTGTAACCACACCAGCCCAGGACCTCCACATCCAGCAGGTTCACCTCCAAGATCGTCTGAGACCAGCCACCCAGACAGCTGCTGGAACAATTGGTTTGCACAACCAAACAATTTCTGCACAAACTGCCAGAAACCATCTCAGGGACGCTCAACTGCATGCCCGTCGTCCTCATCGGGGTCTTGACCTGACTCCAGCTCGTCGCCGTAACAGACTTGTGTGGGCAAATGCTCACATTCGATGGCGTCTGGCACGTTGGAGAGGTGTGCTCTTCACGGATGAATCATGGTTCACATTGTTCAGGGCAGATGGCAGCTGAGAATGTCCCAGTTCTTGCATGGCCAGCATACTCACCGGACATGTCACCCATTGAGCATGTTCGGGATGTGCTTGACCGGCGTATACGACAGCGTGTACCAGTTCCCACGAATATCCAACAACCTCGCACAGCCATTGAAGTGGAGTGGACCAACATTCCACTGGCCACAATTGACAATCTGATAGACTCCATGCGACGATGTGTTGCACTGCATGAGGCAAATGGTGGTCACACCAGATACTGACCGGTTCTGGGTCCCCAGACCCCCAATAGCGTAAAAAACTGCAAATTCCAGGGTGGCCTTTTGTTGTGGGCAGTCTGAGGTACACCTGTGCACTACTCATGATGTCAGATCAGCAACCTGATGTGGCACACCTGTGAGGTGGGATGGATTATCTCAATATAGCAGATGTGCCCACTACCACACATTTGGACTGATTTGTGACCACTGTTTGGGAGGGATGGTTATATTGTGTATCTGGAATGAATTTTAGGTCTCTACGTCCATCCCATGGGGAATGGGAGCAAAAACAAAAGTGTTGCGTTTATATTTTTGTTGAGTGTAAATACAGGCCATTTACCATTTATTTGTACAACAGTGGGAAAATCGCGGGAGAGTAGGCGGGCTTGCTAGCTTTTGCGCCGCTTCATCGGGTCAGTCTGAAAATTAAAAAGAAGGAATGAACTTACCAGGTTGCCCGATCTCCTCACTGATCTGCCCCTTTGAACTAGGTAACAGCCACGTCACCAGGCTCCTGATTGGTTGTCGCGGCGCGATTTGACGCTGGAGTTCAGATTTTTCCAACTCGAGCGGGGGACGCGAAACGCGTGTATGCACAAAATGCAACACATAAACTCACGCGCGTGGTTTTTTTCGCGAGTCAAATGCCTGAAACGTGCTACACTCACGCGCGTTTTGGCGTTTTCGCGACGCAAATCTGCTTCCGAATTTTCGCGGGAGCCGCAATCGCGGGTCAGCGCGCCTTTCCATTGACTTTACATGTAAGCCTGACAATCTGCCTGCCTCTATCGCGTTCGGTGTGAACACACCGTAAGGACCCCAAAGCGCTTTACATATCCAGTCATCCACCCATTCACACACACATTCACACACTGGTGATGGCAAGCTACATTGTAGCCACAGCCACCCTGGGGCGCACTGACAGAGGCGAGGCTGCCGGACACTGGCGCCACCGGGCCCTCTGACCACCACCAGTAGGCAACGGGTGAAGTGTCTTGCCCAAGGACACTAGTTCTCACCAATGTAATTGAGCATTGCGTGGCACATCTGACATACTGTTTTACTTTTGTCCATGACACGCTTACCATCAGGGTCATACTTCACATGAAAAGCAAAATAGTTCCAAACGCCAGATCTGAATGAGGTTGGGGGACGTTCAATTTCGGGTAGCGTTGAGGCAGTTGCCATGTTGCAACGAGCTTAGCTTCTGTCTCATTAATTTTAATTAATGATTTTAAATTACTATTTCACTAGCTTGGACGTCTTTCTGATAGATTTGTTCATCTTTCTAGTAGACAATGGCAGATGGTGTAAACATTAATTAATTCAGATAAATTATCCCCAGTATGTGTGAGTGTATATAAATAAAACTGAATTGGATTATTAAGGAACATAAAAACAATCACCGAAAACCTAAGATATGGTAAGGGGACTGGTGTAACTGTCGGGCCCAGACAGGTGACTGAAGCTGAGGGCACTGCTGGGGAAGGATAATGGAAACAAATGAGAGAGGGATAACCAGAACCACGCCGTAGCTGACCTGCTTGGGCTGCTCACAGCTTTGTCTTTCTCCTTCTAAATGAGTCTTTGGCCTACCTGGAAAACTCTTGTAGCCAGTCTGTCCCTGAGTTTAATGATTTATTGCTGTACAGCATATAACAGAAAGGACCATGATGTAATTACAGCAGCGAAAAAAGGGAAGTGCAAAGTGCAAAAATGAATTTATCATAAATATCTAGTGAGTGTAATATTATCACTGCTAACATATCATCAGTTCCATCTGTCTTCACATCATGGTCAAATTCTCGGTTTACCCACCTGAAGTGAAGATTTCAAGTGTTTATCTGGATAGATAACATCGCCAGACAAGCAAAGAGAGATTGCTGTTTCACAAACAAAATAAGCTCATGACTATCTCAGGCAAACAACATTGTAGGAAATAAAGATTGCCTGTGTGTGTGTATGCTGGTTCTCGAGATTGTTTATGAACACACATGACATTTTTGTGTTTTGCTGCATTGCTTGGAGTGGCATTTCTCACTGCAGAGTCAAAGCCCAGACTTTTCTCATTATTAGTTTCTATTTTATACAATACTTTTCCAAATATTGCTGTTTTTCTCTCAAACGCCAAACATATCACCACGTTTTGACAGCCCAAAAAATTGTTTAGAGGCCTTAATGCATGTACCGTTAGCACTTAGTGAGATCCGGTTGTTAAGGGATGAAGTATTAACCCTGCTTCCGGGTCCAAACTACTCTGCGTTTATTAAGGCTGTTGTGTTTTTAACATGTTTTAATGCTTTGTATCTTGTTCTATTTAATCTGAACAAGCCCCTAAAGAAGGTCAGTGATCACTGTCGGCCTCTGTCAGTTTTTATTACCACTAATCATCGGAAGCACATTTTAAAGCACACGTTTTAAAACGATGCAACTACAGTATGTCTGTGAAGGTTCTCAGTCATCCAGGTCATCGTGGTCTAAGGAGCTTGGAAAGAGAAGCATCTGGACTTAAATTTCCTTGAAGACTTTTCATCCAAGAAACTTCTTCAGTTCTAAGAGCAATCGGTGGAGAGTCCCAGATTTTAAACCCTATGTGTCCCCAAGAGGGTCACGGACCCCCTATTGATTCTCTACCTAATCACACGAGCCAAGGTGTGAAAATGGGTGTGGGTCACAATCAGCCAAGGTTTCAGGTGAACCCATTGTGAAACCTAGCACAACGCTATCACGTGATTCCCTGAGGTCAAATGGCCCAGGATGTGAGTGGGCTTTAAGGCGTCTGGGAAGGGATCTCAAAACTGGATTATAGGCTACGTTCACACTGCAGGTCTTAATGCTCAATTCCGATTTTTTGATGAAATTCAATTTTTTTGTCTGCTTGTTCACACTACAAATAAAACGCGACAACAAACGCGCTCTAGTGTGAACGCTCAAAGCGGCCCGCATGCGCAAAAGAAGACGTCACACACAACGCGCTCTGTTTAGACCCAGAGCAAACAATATTGTTTGACTGATGGCCCTTAATATAAAGACTTCGGACTTTACGTTTCCCAATTTTTGCTTTAAGTTATTTTGTTATTTACATAATAATGTAAATAATCTAATAATTATCCTTATTGTTGTTTTAGAGAGGAGCAGTGCTTCAAAGAATAGTTGCAGATTTCTGTCAAAATCTGCAGATTATACAGTACAAATAAAATGTTCACGTTGTCTTCCCAACAGTTTCACTAACATCTACACTGGATGGCCAGGAAGCGTTCGCGATGTCTTATCGGGCGCTTCTCTGGCGCTGATAATTGGGGTCTGTCTTGTGGCAGTGACGTAAAAAACGGATTTAATGCGACTTGACCGTTCAAACAGCAGTCGCTTTCTAAAACATCGGATATGTATCGGATTCAGTACCACATACAAAAGTGACCCAGATCGGATTTGAAAATATCGGATTCATGCCGTTCACACTGTCATACCATGATTGGATATGGGTCGCATAGGGTCAAAAAAATCGGATGTGATGAGCTTTTGCCTGCAGTGTGAACGTAGCCATAGATGGCAGGCAGTTTAATACTTGGTGCCAGTGACCCGGATTCTTTTGAGAGGACTAATTCGGACCTTAGGGTACAATCTGATATGAGGCAGACAACAGACCGGTCTAAAAAATTTAAAGGTAGGCACAAGCCTGTTCAAAGCAAATTTGTGCATATTGGATGAATTCTAAATTATTTGTCCGCCGAGTTGATGATCGTAACCGTTAAATTGGCTCAGTGGTGGTGAAATTAAACTAAATTATAAAATCTGTTAAGTAGATTTTAGGTGACATGTCCATGATAATTTTGGGTAATTTGTGATAAATAAAAAGCAAGATTTTGGGAAACATTTGATTGATAAAATTTGCTGGGGTGCATTTTAAGTTGATGTGATACGTGTTTAAGTTGATGTGTTATGTTTGTTGAGTGTGACGTCAGCTAAGAAAAGAGATATTAGGTTAGGATATTTGGTTAAGGGATTTATACCTGTATTGAGTAGCGGAGTTGGACTCGGGCACCAGGTAATTTAACTGTGGAATCCCCACAGTTGTGCTTTTAAATGTATTCAATATTTTAGGATGAAAGTTGGACTTTCAGGGGTGCAAAATGTTCTGAGTGTTATGACTCCATCTTGCGGCGGACGCGCAGCAATTTCCTCCGGCGAGAGGCTTAATTCGGGTGATACCCGCGACAGTCATAATCAGTGGTCAATTTCTTGCACCATTTGACTGACAGAGTTGGACTCGGGTGGTCCTGTTTGAACGTGATTGACAGGTAAACCTTAAGAAAAGATTCAGGCGCAGACGGGATTCCGAAGCGCCTAGGAGTGGGGTTTCCGGTCAACCCACGGGGACCACTTATAAATTAATTAGGGCCTAGAAATTTGACCGCTATCGGTGAGGGCGTTTCCGAAGCGGGTTGATTGACCAGCAAGGTTAGACCTCTGTCACGGAGGAGCAGGGAGGACTCGGCGCAGACTGAAATCTCAGAAAAACAGGTTTATTTACACACTCCAGGTGCACTATATACAGGTGAAGGAGAAGGGGGCCAGGGTTCCCAGGGGTGCAGAGCGGGGTCGGGAAAAGCGTCCAGTCTCCAAACCAAACACGAGAAATCTGCATACAGAGAACAAGGGTTAGCACGGAACTTTCACGGACAGAGCTCAAAACTGGCTGAGGCTAAAGTAGCACTGACGAGCATTATTCAATAGTCCAGCGGCGAGGTGCTCTCAGTCACTGCCTTAAGTAGCGGGAGCAAACAAGGTGAGGAGCCACAGGCGATTGCCTACAGGTGGTGGAGGCCGGGAGCTCACAATGAGCTCCGCCCAGGCAGCGAGCAGAGAGAGAGGAGAGAGAGAAAAGACAAAACATAACATGTAGCCACACAGGGCCAGCCGAGCAGGCACGGGGACCATGACAGTACCCCCCCCTCAACGGGAGCCTCCCGGCGACCCACCAGGCTTACCCGGATACCGACGATGGAAGTCCCGGATCAACTCCTTGGCCAGGACAGCCGACCGGGGCACCCAGGATCGTTCCTCCGGCCCGTAGCCCTCCCAATCCACCAGGTACTGGAAACCCCGTCCCCGGCGCCGAGAGTCCATAATACGAGTGACGGCGTACACCTCCTGACCATCCACAAGCTGGGCGGGCGGAGGGGCCCTAAGAGGGGGGCACAGCGGGCTGGAGAGCACGGGCTTGACCTGAGAGACGTGGAAGACGTTGTGTATGCGCATATTGCGCGGCAGCTTCAGGCGAACAGACACCGGGTTGACAACAGAGTCAATTTCAAAAGGCCCAAGGAAGGTGGGCGCCAGTTTCTTAGACTCAGCGCGAATAGGCACAAAGCGAGTGGACAGCCATACCTTCTGACCCGCGGCGTATGCAGGGGCAGGGGTCCGACGGCGATCAGCGAGGGCCTTGTTTCGCTCCTTAGTTCGGAGCAGGGCCGCTCTGGTAGTACGCCAGGCCCGACGGCACCTTCGGAGGTGGTGTTGCAGAGAGGGGACCGCATGCTCGCCTTCAAGAGCAGGAAACAGCGGCGGTTGGTACCCCAGAGAAGCCTCGAACGGCGACATTCCCGTGGCGGACGACGTGAGGCTGTTATGAGCGTACTCAATCCACGGTAACTGGTCGCTCCAGGTGCCTTGATTGTGGGAGACAACACAGCGAAGGGCAGCTTCCAGCTCCTGGTTGGCACGCTCCGTCTGTCCGTTGGTCTGAGGGTGAAAACCAGATGAAAGACTAACCTTTGCGCCCAGGGTCGTGCAGAACTCTTTCCAAACCCGCGAGCTGAACTGAGGGCCTCTGTCGGACACGATGTCGTCAGGGATGCCGTGCAGCCTAAACACATGTGCCGTGAGCAGTTGAGCAGTCTCCAGTGCGGTCGGGAGCTTTGTGAGGGCAACAAAATGTGCAGCCTTAGAAAAACGGTCCACAATGGTTAGTATTACTGTGTTACCTGAAGAGGACGGCAGCCCCGTGACGAAGTCCAGGGCGATGTGGGACCAGGGCCGGCCAGGAGTGGGGAGAGGCTGGAGCAACCCGGACGGCGGTTGGTTGGGACGCTTGTTTTGAGCGCACGTGGGACAGGCGGTCACATAGTCTCTAGTGTCTTTTATCAGGGAGGGCCACCAGAAGTAACGTTGCAAGAAGGAGATCGTGCGATGAAGTCCAGGGTGGCAGGAAAAGCGGGCGGTGTGACCCCACTGGAGAACACGTGACCTAACGGACGTGGGAACATAAAGCCGCCCTGGTGGGCCCGTCCCTGGGTCGGGTTCGGTGACTTGCGCCTCGAGGATTTGGGATTCAATCGCCCAAGTGACTGCTCCGAACACGCAGGAGGAGGGGAGGATGGGCTCAGGGTCAGGGTCTTTCTCCGTAACGGTGAACAGCCGGGAAAGGGCGTCAGGTTTTACGTTTCGTGACCCGGGCCTGTAGGTGAGAGAAAAGTCAAACCGTGAGAAAAACAGAGCCCACCTGGCCTGCCGGGAGTTGAGACGCTTCGCTGACCGGATGTACTCCAGGTTTTTGTGGTCTGTCCATACAATAAAGGGATGCTCAGCGCCCTCTAGCCAGTGCCTCCATTCCTCTAGTGAGAGTTTCACAGCCAGCAGCTCTCGGTCCCCGATGTCGTAATTCCGCTCCGCTGGTGTGAGGCGGCGAGAGAAGAAGGCACACGGGTGGAGTTTACCTTTAAAGCGCTGAGACAGGACTGCCCCAACCCCCGTCTCCGACGCATCCACCTCCACCACGAACTGTTGGTTGAGGTCAGGCTGTTGAAGGATAGGAGCGGTGGCAAACCTTTCCTTTAGGCAGGCAAACGCCTCCTGGGCTGGCGGGTCCCACTGAAACGACACCTTCGGGGAAGTAAGTCTTGTGAGAGGCAATGCGATCTTACTATAATCTTTAATGAAGCGCCTGTAGAAATTGGCAAAGCCCAAAAAACGCTGGAGCTGCAGGCGATTTGGGGGCTTGGGCCAGTCTAGGACTGTTTGGACCTTTGCCGGGTCAGGCTTCAGATTACCTTGAGCGATGATGTACCCCAAGAACGCCACTGAGTCTACGTGGAAGTCACATTTCTCCGCCTTCACAAAGAGTCTGTTCTCCAACAGGCGCTGGAGAATCTGTCTCACATGGACTTCGTGCTCCTTCACAGTCTTTGAAAAAACAAGAATGTCATCAAGGTAGACAAAAGCACAGCGGTTAATAAAATCCCTGAGGACATCATTGACTAGCGCTTGGAAAACAGCAGGGGCGTTCGTCAGACCGAAGGGCATTACCAAATACTCAAAATGACCAAGATGTGTATTGAATGCCGTCTTCCACTCGTCTCCCTTTCGAATCCTCACTAGGTGGTAAGCGTTTCTCAGATCAAGTTTGGTGAACACTGTAGCCCCTTGAAGTAGTTCAAAGGCAGAGGAGAGAAGGGGCAGCGGGTATTTGTTTTTGATCGTGATTCTGTTGAGGCCACGATAGTCTATACACGGCCGGAGGGTTTTGTCTTTCTTGCTGACAAAAAAAAAACCCGCACCCACAGGAGAAGAAGAGGACCGCATAATGCCCGCGGCCAGCGAGTCGGTGATGTATTTCTCCATTGTCTCTCTC
This sequence comes from Copadichromis virginalis, assembly GCF_057382275.1. Classification (NCBI taxonomy): domain Eukaryota; kingdom Metazoa; phylum Chordata; class Actinopteri; order Cichliformes; family Cichlidae; genus Copadichromis; species Copadichromis virginalis. Next base: position 33,285,999 of record NC_140639.1, on the reverse strand, counting down.
TCAGGTTGGGTGAGACTATACAAGCGGCCAGAGGGAAGCGGCGCCCCCGGGAGGAGGTCAATGGCACAGTCGTAGGGCCTGTGGGGGGGGGAGCATTTTTGCTTTGTCCTTGCTGAATACTGCTGCCAGGTCGTGATAGACAAAGGGAACAGCGGACAAATCGCACTCCTCTGTGGGCTCAACTGTGGTTAGCCGAGTGACCGGGGGGGTGGCAGTTTTAAGACAGTTCATGTGGCATTCCACACTCCACCCCGTAACACGCTCTTTCTTCCAGTCTATCTGGGGGTTATGTTGCACCAACCAGGGGTAACCTAACACAAGTGGTGCAAACGGTGTCTTGAACACGAAGAAGCTAATCCTTTCAGTATGGTTACCGGAGAGTGTGAGAGACAAGGGTTCAGTAATATGAGTGATGTCTGGCAAACGTTGGCCTGATAAGGCAGACACACGGAGCGGATTAGGCAAAGCTGTGGTAGCAACGTTCAGCTTTGTGGCTAGTGAGATATCAATGAAGCTCTGCTCAGCACCAGAGTCTATTAATGCAGAAAGAGGGTGAATCGCTGTCTGTATCATGAGCTTTGCGGGCAATGTTAAACGTGGATGGGAGTGTTTACCAGACAGGTCGCCCACCAGTACCCTCTCCATTACTGGTGGGCGCGCTCTTTTGCCAGAGCCGGGCAGGTGGAGATAAAGTGACCCTTACGGCCGCAATACAGGCACTCACCAGCGGAGAACCGACGCTGACGTTCCGCGGGTGAAAGGCGGGAGCGTCCTATCTGCATCGGCTGCTCTCCTTCCTCGCCCCCGCTGTACTCACGGGCTCCTCGTGACTCGGGGGAAGGGTCTCTTGTTGCCCGCGGCTCCCGCGGTGCGTGCCTCCGCACGCTCCGGCGCGCACGCAGCCGATCATCCACCTGAATACACAGCGACATAACAGCCTCCAGAGATTGAGGGAGTTCACGCATCATTAATTCGTCCTTTAGGTCGTCGTTGATGTTGTTTAGTAACGTGGTCCTTAATGCCTCCTGCCCCCACTTTGTTTGCGCTGCCAGGGTCCAAAAATCAACAGAATAATCAGCCATGCTGCGCTTTCCTTGTTTAAGGTTGAGTAAGCGGTGACCGGCGGCTTCTGTGCTGGAGCCCTTATCAAACACAGCCTTAAACTTGGAAAGGAAGTCAGCATACGTAATTACAGGGTTTGCTTGAAGTTGAGCCTGCGCCCAGGTCAAAGCACGGTCACGTAACAGCTGAACGAAATAGGCGATCTTGACCTCATCGCTAGAAAAGACATGTGGCAATTGGCGAAAATGCATAGCGCATTGCATCAAAAACCCCACGCACTTCCCCAGCTCCCCCGTGAATGCCTCAGGTGTGGGCAACAGCTTATCCAAAGACACAGAGGAGAGAGGTGGTGCAGCAGCGCTTGCAGCAAAGCCTGATGTTACCTGAGGAGATGAGGCAGAGGCTGGGCGCTCCGGGGGCTCGCCTCGGGGGGGCTCGCCTCTAGTGGTGTTCGTTGGGCGACGGCCAGAGCCAAGGCGGCCACCTCTCCACTGAGCCGGACTAACATCTGCTCGTGCCGGTGTAGTAGCTCCTCCAAGGTAATCGGGGCCGGGGCCGAGGAAGCAGAGTCCGCTGAGTCCATGGTTGGCTGGACTATTCTATCACGGAGGAGCAGGGAGGACTCGGCGCAGACTGAAATCTCAGAAAAACAGGTTTATTTACACACTCCAGGTGCACTATATACAGGTGAAGGAGAAGGGGGCCAGGGTTCCCAGGGGTGCAGAGTGGGGTTGGGAAAAGCGTCCAGAGTCTCCAAACCAAACACGAGAAATCTGCATACAGTGAACAAGGGTTAGCACGGAACTTTCACGGACAGAGCTCAAAACTGGCTGAGGCTAAAGTAGCACTGACGAGCGTTATTCAATAGTCCAGCGGCGAGGTGCTCTCAGTCACTGCCTTAAGTAGCGGGAGCAAACAAGGTGAGGAGCCACAGGTGATTGCCTACAGGTGGTGGAGGCCGGGAGCTCACAATGAGCTCCGCCCAGGCAGCGAGCAGAGAGAGAGGAGAGAGAGAAAAGACAAAACATAACATGTAGCCACACAGGGCCAGCCGAGCAGGCACGGGGACCATGACAACCTCGGCTTAAAGGCTTTTAAATTAGTCGAAAAGTTAGGTGTACCTGTTAGATTTTGTATTGTTGATTGTCATTTATGCTTAGAAATATCTACTCATATATGCTTAGAGTGTTATAATCAATGTCATGTTGGTAGAGGTTTGATCCTTAATAGTCTGCAAAGGCTTGGTGTGCATTCCAGAGTGTTCTGGCATTCACACCTACATCCTGGGAGCATGGGAAAGGGCATACCTTCTCTTATTGTTTTATGGTAGGATAAACGTAGCTATGTCAGTTTTAGGCTAAGTGCCTTTTGTTTAGATCAGGGGTGTCCAAACTTTTTGCAAAGAGGGACAAATATTATAAAGTGAAGATGCCTGGGGGCCAATGGTTCCTTTTGACTTTTTTTTTCATAACAAAGTTACATGAAAATATAATGAAGAACAATTTTAATAGTCACAATTACCTTTATTTTTAAAATATAAATGTACCTAAATAAAAGACACTCAGACAAGCATTTACAACTCTAAAGACACAATTCCGCCTTTCATTTATAGCTGGAGAGTCAGACAACATTGAACAAACTGTATAGAATACCCTAAATTTCCATGAGTTTGCAATATCTTTGCCTAATGGACATTTATACAGGAGTTATAAGTAATGAAAAGTGTTCTGTTATCAATAAAGTTTTTTTTTAAGTGAATTTCGCCCTTTGACTTTCATGAAGACAAAGTTCTTCACATCTACTGGAAGATTGCACAACTGGAAGTTCACACAGAATTTGGGCATCCCTGGACTAATGAGAGGGGTGATACTGAGATCTAGATTTTAGTAAAGCAATTAGGTCTGGTTTGAGGGCAGTGGTTGAGATGCGTAAAATATCACGCAAGTGGGAGTCACTCATCCTTGATCTCAATCGGTTCTTGTTTAAGTTCATGACAGAGAATGTTTGCTCACACAAATATGTGGAACCAAATAAGCTCAGCATTTTCTTAGCAAGAGATCGCACTTCAGGAAACCTGTCTTTGTCTAGCTGCCGATAAAAGTCAACAAGAGAACACTGCCGGTGTTTTCCGCGGCACTCATCGTCACACTGCAGCTCAATGAGCTCCAGCTGAAGCTGGAGGAGCATCATCAGGGTCCACGGAGAAGGGAGATGAGAAAAGCAGCATGTCTTTTTCAATAGCTGCAAAGTCCTGAAAGCGTTTATTAAATTCTCCAGAAGGAGACGAGATAGCTGTTGTGTACCTCTTCATTTGGACATTAATGTCCACTGGGAAACTGTCAATAACCTCTTTCAAGCTGGGAAGTGTGCTGTACAGGGCTCTGTTAGGGACAAGTGTCTTTGGAAAAGTTGCAGTTTGGTTCCAAAGGCCTTGATGTGAGCGTATAGTTGGCTCACCACTGCGTCTTTTCCTTGACCATACCATACCATACCATACCATACCATACCATACCATACCACCTTTATTTATAAAGCACTTTAACATAAAACCAGAGTTCACAAAGTGCTGTACATGCTAAAAGCATAAGTAAAAAAAATTAAAATGAGATAAGATAAAATAAATAACTAAAAAACTAAAATAAATTAAAACATGTCAAAACAAATTAAGTCAACCCCTCTAATCAATGCCAAAGGCTTCAGCGAATAAATATGTTTTAAGAAGACTTTTAAATTCAGAGAGAGAAGAGGCCTGCCTAACATGCAAGGGTAGATCATTCCACAACTTTGGAGCAACTACAGCAAAAGCACGATCAACATTCAGCGCATTCAGATGCTTCGTAATGTCAACCAAAAAAGCCAAATTTGCCAGCCATACAGGATCAGACAGTTCTTCCATTGGTTGTCCCTTCTCATCTAAAAATTGTCTGATTTCCTCTCTGAGAGAGAAAAATCGCTGTAGTGCAGACCCCCGACTTAGCCACCTCACATCATTGTAATAAATTACATCACCATATTCAGCCTGGATGTCGTGCAGAAACTGCTGAAATTGTCGGTGGTACGGAGCTTTAGAGCGAATACAGTTGATTGTCTTTGGTACTGGTTTCATAACATCATCAAATTTGAGATGTTTGGCACAAAGAGCCTGAATGATACAGTGAAGTTTAACAGCGTTAGCTGCTTTATTGCAGATCAGTGTGGACAATCCGCTTCGCTCACCAGCCATGGCAGGTGCACCATCAGTAATGATCCCAGAAACTTTACTCCATGGTAGCTTCATATCATCAACAGCTTCACAAACAGAAATGAATAAATCCATTCCTCTGGTTTGACCCTTAAGGCTTTTGAGATCAGCAGCTCCTCTGTCATGTTCATCTTGTCGTCGACTCCTCGTAAATAAATCAGCAGGCTAATGAGAAATAATAAAAATCCACTCCTCTGTCCCGCAGCTGTCTGTGAATGTCTGACGATATATCCTCAACTCTTCATGCCACAGTGTTGCGTGCCAAGCAAGCATTCAGAAATTCTTGCTTCTTCTCGGGGCAAATGTTCTCCACCATTTTCATGACACAGTCTTTGACAAACGTACCTTCAGTGAAAGGTTTGCCATGTTTAGCTATTAACATAGCCACTTCGTAGCTGGCTTTCATGATATTTTCATGTGTCTCAAAACTTTTGTGGCCCTGAAGTTCTAATCCTCACAACATATTGATAGATTAATAAACAAAACTTTTCTGTGATTAAGATTTTTGGGGTTGCTGTTTTAGTGATGGGTTGATTCTGTCCGTTTCAATAGAGGGAGTTTTACTAATCATGGACATGTTTATAACTGGGCCCTTTAAAATTGTAACAGTGCACTTAGAGAAAACCTGTCAGGTGATTATGTTTTGTGTTTTGATGAGCTACTAATCAGCTCTCTTTTTCTCATTTTTGTTCTAAGCAGGCCTGCAAGATTGAATTAACAGCGCTGTAAAATTTTTGGGAGAGCAAATATAAGGTGGGCTTTTCCAGATTACAACGGGCTGAGGAAAAGCCATCTGTGGGAACCTGGGAGTTCCTGTCTGAAAGGATTGCCGCGTGTCAATCCAGACCAAAAATGACAAACAATTGATTTTTCTTTTGAGTGAATGCGTGTGAGTGAATGTGTGTGACTGGATTGAAAGTAAAGGTTTGACTGACTTGACACGGAGACAACGACTGGACCAAGGTTAGGATGAATAAATGTTGACAAACAATTCACACCCATATGGAAAAGAAATAGTAAAAACTTATATGTGATTACTCATGAAAGTGGCCACTTTCATGAGTAAATCATATAAGGCTTACATGATTTACTCATGAAAGTGGCCACTTTCTCATTACTTTCATACATTGTTTTAGTAAGTATCCAAAACATACAAGTTTCATTATATAATTTTCAAGGGATCTTATATCTGTTTTCACTCTTATAATCATACAAGTTTCACACAAGACGGATACAAACTTTATAAGATTTATATATATCTTTTCCATATGGGCAATGCCGGAATGAGAGGGGGATGCTTTGCTTTGCTTTGCTTTTGGCAGAGGCAGGAGGAGAACGGAGAGGGAGACTGGAGGTTCATATGAGTGTGGAGCTGCAGACTTTTTTGGGTCGCTGATGTCTGGTTTAAGAAAATTCTGTTTTATTGACTTGGTTTAGATTACGGTAGTACATTATATAGTGGGCAAAATGCCAAATGCTAAAGGGGAGAAAATGTTGGACGTTACTCATGTTACTATTAACAAAAGCAGGCCACTGTAGAAGTCAATTAAATTCCATAGAGAAAATAGTTACAACCAAAGTAATATTTATGAGTCACATAGGGGATTGCTAGACTTTTCATATAAAAATACAGTTATAGAATAGCAAACACTTTTCCAAGTGACCAAGGTTTTTCCCTTTAAAATACTAAATTATTAAAAGAGCATGAGTGATAAGGATATGTGAGACTAGATGGTACTGGAGGGAGACAGGAGCAAAGTAAGGAAAGCATAGATATTTTGGTTGAGTTTGATAAAGTAAAATTAAAATGTACCATTACATTAAGAGGAGCAACATGAAATCAAAAATATTGAAATTTTGTATGAAGAACATGACTGATAACGGTTCTGTCTTAAGTTTTGTTATAACGCAGATTGCATTATAAGTGGGAAAATTGAGTTTTAAAAAATGAAGTTAATGTTAACACATAGGTTTTGTTTCTAGGCAGCTCTGAATGGAGCCAGGAGTTCAAAAGATTTAACATGATGATTAAACTGATTTTATTCCTGAACACATGTTTGGAGGTCCGGAGGAAGTGTACCTGAGAGGAGAATTGCTGAGGGTTTTTAGAGAAATAATATGACTAACCTTTTTCTTTTAATTTTCCAAGAGGGGGTGAAGCATTTTCAGTTTTAGTAGCTGGTCTTTACTCGTGATGGGATATCCGGCTCTTTTTAGAGAACTGGCTCTTTCGGCTCGGCTCACTAAAAAGAGCCGGCTCTTTCGGCTCCCAACCGGCTCTTCAGGTTGTTTTGTTGCTTTAATTAATTAATTATCAACAACAATATAAAATTATGCACAAAAGGAATGTAAAAAAAAACTTCGTTTTCATTATGTATGTTTATATATAAATACAGTGGGGCAATAAAGTATTTAGTCAGCCACCGATTGTGCAAGTTCCCCCACCTAAAATGATGACAGAGGTCAGTAGTTTGCACCAGAGGTACACTTCAACTGTGAGAGACAGAATGTGAAAAAAAAATCCATGAATCCACATGGTAGGATTTGTAAAGAATTTATTCGTAAATCAGGGTGGAAAATAAGTATTTGGTCAATAACAAAAATACAACTCAATACTTTGTAACATAACCTTTGTTGGCAATAACAGAGGTCAAACGTTTACTATAGGTCTTTACCAGGTTTGCACACACAGTAGCTGGTATTTTGGCCCATTCCTCCATGCAGATCCTCTCGAGAGCAGTGATGTTTTGGGGCTGTCGCCGAGGAACACGGACTTTCAACTCCCGCCACAGATTTTCTATGGGGTTGAGGTCTGGAGACTGGCTAGGCCACTCCAGGACTTTCAAATGCTTCTTACGGAGCCACTCCTTTGTTGCCCGGGTGGTGTGTTTTGGATCATTGTCATGTTGGAAGACCCAGCCTCGTTTCATCTTCAAAGTTCTCACTGATGGAAGGAGGTTTTGGCTCAAAATCTCACGATACATGGCCCCATTCATTCTGTCCTTAACACGGATCAGTCGTCCTGTCCCCTTGGCAGAAAAACAGCCCCATAGCATGATGTTTCCACCCCCATGCTTCACAGTAGGTATGGTGTTCTTGGGATGCAACTCAGTATTCTTCTTCCTCCAAACACGACGAGTTGAGTTTATACCAAAAAGTTCTACTTTGGTTTCATCTGACCACATGACATTCTCCCAATCCTCTGCTGTATCATCCATGTGCTCTCTGGCAAACTTCAGACGGGCCTGGACATGCACTGGCATGCAGCGGAACACGTCTGGCACTGCGGGATTTGATTCCCTGCCGTTGTAGTGTGTTACTGATGGTGACCTTTGTTACTTTGGTCCCAGCTCTCTGCAGGTCATTCACCAGGTCCCCCCGTGTGGTTCTGGGATCTTTGCTCACCGTTCTCATGATCATTTTGACCCCACGGGATGAGATCTTGCGTGGAGCCCCAGATCGAGGGAGATTATCAGTGGTCTTGTATGTCTTCCATTTTCTGATGATTGCTCCCACAGTTGATTTTTTCACACCAAGCTGCTTGCCTATTGTAGATTCACTCTTCCCAGTCTGGTGCAGGTCTACAATACTTTTCCTGGTGTCCTTCGAAAGCTCTTTGGTCTTGGCCATGGCGGAGTTTGGAGTCTGACTGTTTGAGGCTGTGGACAGGTGTCTTTTATACAGATGATGAGTTCAAACAGGTGCCATTCATACAGGTAACGAGTGGGGGACAGAAAAGCTTCTTACAGAAGACGTTACAGGTCTGTGAGAGCCAGAGATTTTCCTTGTTTGAGGTGACCAAATACTTATTTTCCACCCTGATTTACGAATAAATTCTTTACAAATCCTATCATGTGAATTCATGGATTTTTTTTTCACATTCTGTCTCTCACAGTTGAAGTGTACCTCTGGTGCAAATTACTGACCTCTGTCATCATTTTAAGTGGGGGAACTTGCACAATCGGTGGCTGACTAAATACTTTTTTGCCCCACTGTATTTATGGGGGCCCCTAGAGACGAAACACGTACAACACATGTGTCAAAGTCAAGGCCCTAACCCAAATTGTGGCCCCCGGGATGATATTTGATTAGTATTAGAATCGGCCCGCAGGTCACAACTGCCTGCTGGGGTTTTGCACGCACCAATACTCCATTCCCCACAATGCAACAGAAGCCCGCGAACTCACTGCAGCGCTGGAAGCGGGGATCGGCTTCATTATTCATTCATTATTCATCAGCATTCAGAGCAGATGTCAACTTTCAGCAACTCCCCTCCCCAATAATGGCTAAACGGAAGGTGGACGGTGAGCACAGGGAATTTCAAGCCAGGTGGGAGGCAGAGTACATGTTCACGGAGGTAAAAGGCAAACCTGTTTGTCTTCTGTGTGGAGAAAGTGTGGCTGTAATGAAAGAATAGGCACTATGAAACCTCTAAGAAACACAAAGACAAGAATATGGACACGGAACAAAGGCTACAGAAGGTGGAAGAATTAAAATGAGGTCTTAAGTCCCAGCAGGCTCTGTTCACAAAAGCAAAATCACAAGGAGAGGCTGCTGTCAAGGCAAGTTTTCTTGTGGCAGAAGTTGTTTTTGACAGCAGATTGAGAGTTGACAGTCCCATGAGCTCTACATTTGCAATTACCTACCAAACCAAAAAAACCAAGTCCTTTAACATTATAAGGTATACTCAACATAAACATATATAATTATAATAATTTTTTCATATGTAGATATTCATATACTTGTCTCACAAATTGTCATAGACAAACACTTGGTAGCTTTTGAAAAAGACAGAATGGGATTTAAAAAGAGAAGACAGATTGCTAAGCCTGCTGTTTTTTCTTATTTTTTTTCTGAAGAGAGAATCTGTCAGAAAAAAGAAATGCTGATTCTTTCAGTCTGGGATCAAAGCCAAGACAAGGATCTCTCCAACTATTATTATTATTTTCACTTCATAACAGTTCCAGCTGGATTGCGGGCTTCATTCATTTTATTGTTGGTTTGGAACCACACACTTCTCTACACACAGGAAAGCAGTAAAGATGAATATGATATCTAGGTTCTTCATGAAGATACATACCCTAATACATATATTTGATAGAGAGGAAGACAGACTTTCTTAAGACAGAAAACTTGAAAAGGTCAGTCTACAGGATAGCACAGAGACTTTGATCTGACTTTAATGCTGACAGTAAAACATTTTGTCACAGTATTGCTATAAGCATACAAAGCACCCTGAGAAACTGTTTCCACTGCAAATACAGCTTGTATGAGGAAAGTAACATGAACACAACCACATGATTATGGAAGACAGAAGGTTTCTATGGCAACTGGGAGCTCTCCATTGTAGAATCAGATCAGCAGAAGAATTGAAGGAACAGGAGCTGAATAAAGAAAATCAGCTGATGGTTAATTGGTTAATTTCAGGACATTGTCATTCTTGGTGAGCTTTAGACCCATCTAGCAAAGTCTTTCAGCAGATATTTTGAAAGTCTGGCAACAGATTCAGAACACACTGAAGTTTCTGCAGTACTTATTTCGTCTGATTTTCTGCACAACATTTGTACATAAGCTGCAGTCAGGTTATGAAACAACAGAGAATTGCTTATTGGCATTCCAACCCTTCAACAAGGGAGGAAGACAGGAATCGAAAGAGAAAGTGTTCTTAGTTATTTCACAGCTGAAGAAAATACTCAGGATCTCAGAAGAGAAAAATGACTTCATGACCTTTATGCTTGTCTTTTGTTGTGGATTTCTTTCCCACTTGTGATTTTAATGTTTCATATGGTGTTCTTCATATCCCTCTGTACACAGCAAATTCAAAAGTGTTAAATGTTTTGGTGTTAGTAGTCTTCTTGCAAAAGTAGAGTTAATTTTACTCTAAGAAGAGTCACATTCTTTTATTGTAACTCTGAGGTGTAAAATGATAGTAGTTAAAATCGAGTGTTAAAAATGAGTGTTTCTCTGTCAAATCTGGAGGTGTTACAATGGAAACAATAACTCTTGACCTCTTAACTCTGAACTCCTACAGGGGCTATGACATTAATAGAGTAAATTCACAGACTCCGCCCCCAGCACCACAGGCTCCAATCGAAGCTGAAGTGAAGCCGTTTCAGAACATTTTGCTCTACATATTTGAGTTGTTTGCCATGCTTGGTAAGTCATTTTTTCAAAGATTGTTTCAATTATTATTATTATTAGCTTTTACTTCTGTGGCTCTTTGGAGTTGAGACAAAGCTGTGTGAAAGGCATTAGCCATGTTGCTCGGTGATAGCATAATATTCTGTTTTAGCTAGCTGAAAGGTATTGTTTGCGGGCAAATACCACAGCCTTGAAAAAAAGCTTGCATGTGAATTTTCAGTCAAACAATGTCTAGAATGTGAAATGTTGGTATAATGGTGCTACTTGAAGCCTGAAAATGATCTCCCATAAAAACGAGCAAACAGCAGTAGCAGACGTCCTGACTGGGTCCTACGTTAGCATTTAGATCCCTCCAGAGTTTTGTGCACGTGGTTTAGGTAAAAATGAAAAAGGTTGAGGTTTTACATTTAGTTCAGTATTACCTGTTGTCTGTGTCCTTGTCTTTTGGGAAAATACTTTACACAAGTAATGGCTCAAAGAGGATTCCTTTTTTTTTTTTTACTGTGCTGCAATTGATTACTGGATTATTTGTGCCATTAATTAGTGTCAACTAATTTTTATTCAATCTCCACACAGGATATGCTTGTGAAGATGGAATATGAGGGAGAGAAGAATTGCGTTGAAGTTCCACAAAGTGATGAATGAAGGACATGCATACAGGGAGTGCAGAATTATTAGGCAAATGAGTATTTTGTCCACATCATCCTCTTCATGCATGTTGTCTTACTCCAAGCTGTATAGGCTCGAAAGCCTACTACCAATTAAGCATATTAGGTGATGTGCAACTCTGTAATGAGAAGGGGTGTGGTCTAATGACATCAACACCCTATATCAGATGTGCATAATTATTAGGCAACGTCCTTTCCTTTGGCAAAATGGGTCAAAAGAAGGACTTGACAGGCTCAGAAAAGTCAAAAATAGTGAGATATCTTGCAGAGGGATGCAGCAGTCTCAAAATTGCAAAGCTTCTGAAGCGTGATCATCGAACAATCAAGCGTTTCATTCAAAATAGTCAACAGCGTCGCAAGAAGCGTGTGGAAAAACCAAGGCGCAAAATAACTGCCCATGAACTGAGAAAAGTCAAGCATGCAGCTGCCAAGATGCCACTTGCCACCAGTTTGGCCATATTTCAGAGCTGCAACATCACTGGAGTGCCCAAAAGCATAAGGTGTGCAATACTCAGAGACATGGCCAAGGTAAGAAAGGCTGAAAGACAACCACCACTGAACAAGACACACAAGCTGAAACGTCAAGACTGGGCCAAGAAATATCTCAAGACTGATTTTTCTAAGGTTTTATGGACTGATGAAATGAGAGTGAGTCTTGATGGGCCAGATGGATGGGCCCGTGGCTGGATTGGTAAAGGGCAGAGAGCTCCAGTCCGACTCAGACGCCAGCAAGGTGGAGGTGGAGTACTGGTTTGGGCTGGTATCATCTTTTTGGGTTGAGGATGGAGTCAAGCTCAACTCCCAGTCCTACTGCCAGTTTCTGGAAGACACCTTCTTCAAGCAGTGGTACAGGAAGAAGTCTGCATCCTTCAAGAAAAACATGCTTTTCATGCAGGACAATGCTCCATCACACGCGTCCAAGTACTCCACAGCGTGGCTGGCAAGAAAGGGTATAAAAGAAGAAAAACTAATGACATGGCCTCCTTGTTCACCTGATCTGAACCCCATTGAGAACCTGTGGTCCATCATCAAATGTGAGATTTACAAGGAGGGAAAACAGTACACCTCTTTGAACAGTGTCTGGGAGGCTGTGGTTGCTGCTGCACGCAATGTTGATGGTGAACAGATCAAAACACTGACAGAATCCATGGATGGCAGGCTTTTGAGTGTCTTTGCAAAGAAAGGTGGCTATATTGGTCGCTGATTTGTTTTTGTTTTGTTTTTGAATGTCAGAAATGTATATTTGTGAATGTGGAGATGTTATATTGGTTTCACTGGTAAAAATAAATAATTGAAATGGGTATATATTTGTTTTTTGTTAAGTTAC